>NC_142885.1:688409-1003863 GCF_051225735.1 Oryctolagus cuniculus | reverse complement strand
ATACTGAGAATTAAACATTATTAGTAATCATCACGGGCACATTTAACATTCAGCTTGACTGCGTGTTCCCCCCGAAACGAAACAGCAGCAGCAGAGGCTTGCTCCGGCTCCCCCTTAAAGCCCCCAAGGACAAGGGTGGCTCATTGCCAAGATTTTAGGCAAGCAGTGCGTCCCATCTCGGGTCTTGGCCAGAGAGCTGAGACATGAAGCATGCCCACCTGTTTATCAGAAAACATTCCTTTATCCTCCTCCCTGGGAACTGGCCAGGCTCCCAAGGAGCAGGAGAAGGTCATTCGGCAGCAAAGTTTCTTGGTTACCAGAGCCAAATCTAGGTACAAGCCTCTCCATTCCAAAAATTTGTCCTTACATTTGGCCCTAGAGTTGCATTGAGAAGTAGACATAATTAACACATCATAAGAATACAATACACATTTTTCATACAAGTATACATCTAGCAATCAAACACAACAATAAAAACAGATGGGGGAGACAGTAAGAAATAAAGGACAACAAAAACAGTGACACACAGAACACAAATCACAAGCCGAGCGGCAACAGACCTAGACAAAACCGAAACTATCAGAAGGGAGCGGCCATCTGGCCAGGCTCTCCCCTGGAAGAAGGGAAATTCCCTCTTTCCCTCCTTCCCAGACCACCACTGGAGCGTCCTCCAGGGTTGAACCAGGGGTCTCAGGACACGTCTGTCTCCCCCACTGGTCCAGTCAATACTGAGCCTGTACAGGCGCCCCAGGACGGATTCCACGTCGCCCTGGCAGACAAAGACAAACAGTACAAACCGCCCCAGGACGGATTCCACGTCGCCCTGGCAGACAAAGACAAACAGAACAAACCACAATTACAATAATACACAAGTAAGCAAACTTACCTCCGTCAGGCCGATGGAGTGTGGGAGTCTGGGGTCCCCCAAATCCCGGACGAGCCCCCAAATGTAGGACCCCAAAAGCGGTGTCCTCTTGTGACGACCCCAGAAACACAGACTCCAGACCAGACAATGCAATAGAGCACGAGGTAATTTTATTTATTTCATTTGCGCAAATGGGCCCTCTACTGCTGCAAGCAGCGAGCAAGCGAGAGGAGCCCCGAGCAGCTATCTCACACAGCTTTTAAGGGGCAAAACCACAAAATTAACATACCATAGGGTGGCGTAAGTTTATTGGGTAACTACAAGGGGAGGAGGTCGTCGAGGAGGAGGAGAGAACAGAAACGGGGGCTACGTGCCCTACGTGTCTAAGCTTGGACAAGGGGAGGGGGTCCTTGAAGAGCAGAAAGGGGTGGCTACGTGCCCTACGTGTCTCGCGGTTTCTTTGTTAAGCTTGAACAAGCACAGGGGAGGGGGCTTATGTGCATACCAGGATGTTCTGTCGCCCTTATCTCTGGGTAGTAGCCCTTATCTCTGGGTAGTAGCCCTTATCTCTGGCTAGTAGCTATCTGCTTTCTCTGTGAACTTAGTTTACTCCCCATTTCCCAGGACTGTTTTATTAAGGCCATTTTATGGCGGCTCTCGGCCGCTCCTTTCAAGGGAAACTGGCTTTGGGCCCCCTCAAGGAGTGAGCAGAGAGTTTTTCTCAGCTGAAGCAAATGGAGGACGTGTCTGAGAGGGCACAGCCAGGGGACTGCCCCTTTGTTGTGCTTCCTGGTGCGGTCCCAGGCTATGCAGGTACTTAGCAGGTGGGCTGTTTGTTATCCTCTAAGGTTGGATTTTAAATTCTTGTAGAAGTTAAAAGAAAGGGCTCTATTTAAGTATTGTAGAAGTCCATTTAAAAGAAATGGCTCCAAGTTAAGTGTTATTTGACATGCTAATGGTAACTCAAAACATTTTCCTCTTTGGAACAGGCCCCATAGAGACGCCAAGCCTATGCTGTGCATTGGTGAGAAGAAGGCTTCCTGAGAACTCTGCAGAAGAGGGGTTTCAGGTAGAAAAATGGAATTCAAAATAACCATTCATGTTTCTTCAAAATTCCATTAGAATGTTAGGATAGGTATTCTAGCATGCATGGCTCAAGGTCTGTGTGATTGTGATATGAATCACATTGACTATAGATTGCTTTGGGTAGTATTGCAGTCTTGATTTAAGTCTTCTAATACATTAGCATGACATGTCTTTATATTTATTTTGTATTTATTTCATTTCCTTCACTAATGTTTTGTAATTTGAGGAGTGTGAGTCTTGGCTCAATGATAAATTTATACATAAATACAATATTACTTGTTGTGAGCATAGTAATGGCACTAAGGCTTTGTTGGTTCCAATAAGAATTTTATTATGGAGTGGGGAAGTCAGACATTCTAATTCACACAACACACTGGGCAAACTGACCACCCAAGGTTCCCAAAGTACCTCTGATACTCCTCACAAGGTGTCTTAGCCACGGGGGCATCCGCATGGGTGGTGCCCCCAAGCCAAAGAATGAAAGGGCGAGTAGAGTCTTGGCTTCAGGTGAGCAGGGCTTCAATGTCAGATGAGCTCAGAGCTGGCATCAGGCAAGCAGACCTCAGCATTGGGTCAGCTCAGATTCTCAGCATCGGGCAGGCACAGGGCTGGCTGAGAGAACTCTCTTGTTCTGAGTGCAGTGGGTTAACCTGGAGCTGTTGCTCTGCTGCTCTCAGGAGAGTCTGCTCAGAGTCTCCCTGGGCCTCTTCAGTCTGCAGTTTGTATACACTTTTGTTGGTCACCATAGGGCCGATAAGGTCCTGAGGAAGGTGTGTGTGGGCCATGGGTGGTTCTTATCCAGTCCATGCACATCTCCTGCAGTCAGCTTAGCTGTTGCTTATTGCTAATAGTATGGTGAGGCTGTGTAATCTCTGCTCCTTACATGTAAGTGAGACAAGTGTGAGTATGCCTGCATTTATGAGTGTGGTTGTGCATGTGTGTGTTTGTATTTGTGTGCACACAGAATGCTTCTATGGGTATGTGAGGGTGTCTTATGCTTACATGTGTGAGTGTGTGTGACTGTAGTGAATGTGGCTGTGTGTGTGTGAATGTAGTGTGTCTGCATGTGAAGGTGTGGATGAATGCATGTGAGTGTGCATATGTTTGGTCTCATGGGCTGCTGGGCCTAGCACTGCCCTCAGCACCTGCTAACTGCCTCCCCCCCACAGTGGGCCCAGCACAGGGACCACATTGTTGGGGTGACCAGGATCACCCTTGGAGCCATGGAGTTGGAGCCTGGCTCTGCCATGCGTCCAGGCTGTGGGTGCAGATGGCTACGCTGGAGGATGATATGGAGAAGGAGCATGAGGACCAGTTGAGTGAGTGGAGCCAGCCCCCGTGTGCTTCCACCTTCCCCAGAGATGGGGTGGGTGCTGTCCTCCAGGGGCTGATGCAGGCCCTCTCTCTGCTCATCCCACCCGTGTACCCTGCATCCTGCCAGACCCCTCCCTGGGGCAGTCCTGCCCAGCTAACCCCTTCACCTGTCTGTCAGAGATATGCACAGAGGAAGCGGATGCCCTGGGTTTCCCGAGAGCCTTCGCTTTGTGGCTTTTGTTTAGAGGATGTGTGCTCCAGGGCTGCCTGGAGGCCAGACATGACCTTAGTCACCTGGGTGGGGGCTGGACTGATCCTTGCCCACAGCAGTGCTTACCCCTGGCTCAATGGCAGATGAGGAGAGGGAGGCCCAGGTGGGACTCACCCCAGGTATCCTGGCAGGCAGGCCACAAACTTCCCACTGTGGCCCAGTGCAGTAACAGGGACTCTGGCTGTGGGGGGTTGGAGACAATACCCTTGCAAGGAGGCTGCTCACAGACCTGAGCCCTTCTGCCCACAGGTTCCCTGATCCCACCCTGGGGACAGCTGGACAGCACCCTTGTTGCTGTGTCCATCTTTAACCTGCTGAGTGGCCTCATCTACCTTCTGTTCAAGTTGTCACCCAGGTAAGTAGGTAGTGTGTGTGTATGTGTGCATGTGTGTGTATGGTGAGTCAGGCATCAAGGGTCACCCCTTCCCACCTCTCACTGGCTGATCCTGTATTAGGTAGGGTTTTCAAGTCTCTACCCTGGGCCAGTGGTGAGGAGTTCCTATGTCACTGGGGAAGAGAGGGGAAGTGGTTCTGTGGCAAGGCCCAAAGATGGTGTTTGATTGGCCCTGCCCAGTCAAGGTGTGACTCAGTCCCCTGTCTCTGGGGAACTGGCTGGCTTGCTCATTTTTTCACACATTCTATGAAAATGCAGTTTTGGGTTCTAGTGTGCACAGACCCCTGTTCTCAGCCCTAATGGATGCATCAGAATGAGACAAGAGTCCTCCTTGGATAAGCCATCAAGTCTCATGAGCAGGTGTCAAGTTACTGGGGACTCAGGGCCCATGTCCTAAGTGGGTCCTGGAGAAGACTGGCCAGGGTTGAGTGTAACAGAGCACAAGAGGCAGTGGACAGATAGGGAGAGGGTGTGGGAGAAGGGGTGCTTGGTGGGGCCAGGCCTGGGAGCCAAGGAGAGCCCTGGGAGCATTCCCCTTGGGAGTAGCCCCTACTTGGGTCCCATTGGTTCTGCCTCCTTCTGGCCTCAGGGTAAAGAGAAGCTTCCCTCAGGATGTGGCCATCCCAGCTGTGTTCTTCCAGCCCCTCTGCAATGTGCAGAATGGGAGCTTCAGGGTATGTGTGGGCCCCACTGTAAGTGTGGGATACAGGTATGGCTCAGCTGGGATGCACCCTTGGGGAGGGGTCGGAGGCAAGTATGGGAGCCTTTTTCAGAGCTTTGAGCGTTTATATATGTACACATATTTATATCAATAGTGGCTTTAGACTTTACACACTGTCTCAACTGGACAGAGAAAATTAGCTTCATTTTCCCTTGCTGATTTCTTTCTTGTTCTTCTGTCCTTAGTCCCATTGTTATTATTATTTATTTATTTATTTATTTATTTTGACAGGCAGAGTGGACAGTGAGAGAGAGAGAGACAGAGAGAAAGGTCTTCCTTTGCCGTTGGTTCACCCTCCAATGGCCGGCGCGGCCGGCGTGCTGCGGCTGGCGCGCTGCGCTGATCTGAAGCCAGGAGCCAGGTGCTTCTCCTGGTCTCCCATGGGGTGCAGGGCCCAAGCACTTGGGACATCCTCCACTGCACTCCCTGGCCACAGCAGAGAGCTGGCCTGGAAGAGGAGCAACCGGGACAGAATCTGGCGCCCCAACCAGGACTAGAACCCGGTGTGCCGGCGCCGCAGGTGGAGGATTAGCCTAGTGAGCTGTGGTGCCGGCCCTGTGCCATTATTTTCACGACTCATCTCTGTTCTGCTGTTCCCTACAGAGACATGCTTGCTGCAAGGTACAAACACTGGGGATGATCTTGTCCCTCCTCCTCTTCCCCTCTCCCTCCCTTTTTTTCTTAAAGGTTTATTTATTTATTTGAAAGGCACTGTTAGAGGCAGAGGGAGAGAGACAGAGAGGTCTTTTATCCACTGGTTCATTCTCCAAATGGCTACAGTGATTGGAGTTGTGCCGATCCAAAGCCAAGAGCCAGGAGCTTCTTTTGGGTCTCCCTCATGGGTGCAGGGGCCCAAACACTTGGGCCATCTTCTACTGCTTTCCTAGGCCATTTGCAGGGACCTGGATTGGAAGTGGAGCAGCTGGGATTTGAACCTGCACCTATATGGGATGTCGGCACTGCAGGTGGCAGCTTTACCTGCTAGGACATAGCACCGGCCCCTTGTCCCTTCTTACCTCCTCCCTGTCCTCCTCCAAATGGGTCTGTAAGAAGGGCCTCTGGGCTTGTGCTGCCCTTGGGGCTCTGGATGGCCCCTGGGCTTCTGCTGTCCTGGCCACTGCATAGCCCCTGGTCCCTTCTGGTCCCCCCCCCAGGTAGTTCTATGGCCTCAAGGCCCACAAGTAGATTCTGCATTTCCCCCTGTGCAGGGCCTGTTGGACTCCCACAGGCCACACACAGTCATCAGCAACAGAGTGGGAGATGTCAGACCGTGTGCACCAAGCACTGTTCCCCTCTTGGGCTGAGATGAAGGCTCCATTGGGCACTCTCTGCTCTGCCTTCTCAGGTTCCTCACTGAGGACAAAGGAAAGGAAGTGGCCTGGACATTTCCCCAGGATCTGGGCCATGCTGACCCTGCTCTTCCCCAGGATTCCCTGCACCCTGTGTGGGAAGGGATGTCTCCTTCCCCCGTGTTTCCAGAAAATCCTTTTCTCTCTTAATGGGAAGCCTAGGTTTCAAGACTTTGTCCAACAAAGGCAACGTGGAGCTTAAAACTGAGGATTGGTCCATGGTGCAGGGCAGCCGAGCCAAGGCTGAGCAGGGCAAGACTGTGAGTGGCCTCTGGTCTGTGTCACTCAGCTGCAGGAACCTGGGCTTCTCTACAGAACTGTGGCATTGCCAGGGTTTAGTCAGACCTTCAGGGCTGGCCTGCTGTGGACTGGCTTTCCCAGGAGCAGTGCAGTGAGGAGGGGTGGGGTACCGGGAGCATCTGTGGACTGACTTTCCCAGGAGCAGTGCAGTGAGGGGGGGTGGGAGCAGTGCAGTGAGGAGGGGTGGGGTACCGGGAGCGTCTGTGGACTGGCTTTCCCAGGAGCAGTGCAGTGAGGAGGGGTGGGGTACAGGGAGTGTCTGTGGGCTGGCTTTCCCAGGAGCAGTGCAGTGAGGAGGGGTGGGGTACTGGGAGCGTCTGTGGACTGGCTTTCCCAGGAGCAGTGCAGTGAGGAGGGGTGGGGTACCGGGAGCGTCTGTGGACTGGCTTTCCCAGGAGCAGTGCAGTGAGGGGGGTGGGGTACTGAGAGCGTCTAGTGGAGGCTCCTGGTCCCACTGAGCAACCAGCCTCCTTTCAGGGGCGGGGCCTTCTGTAGCCTCTCAGAAGTGTCAGGGCTGCTGTCCTTAGCCCAGTCCTTTGACAGGTGTCTGTGCTGACTGTAGGGTTTGGGGTGGGGATGACTAGGTCTGCATGTGCTGGTAGGGTTTGCTCTGTCCTTGGCACCAGCCACTACTTGTACTCTCCCTCTGGATCCTGTGAGCATCAGGCCCAGCTGGGGGAGCAGTGAGGGGGTTGAAAGGACTCGGGTCCCATAGGGAAGACAGAATGTTCCAGCACAGGCCCTGTTTGGCCTCTGGGTGTGGCTGTCAGGAAAGCTTCCTGCAGGGGGAGGGAGGCTGGGCCGGCTGAGCAGGAGGCCCCTGCTCCCAGCTGAATATTCCCGAGCCCTTTCCTTCTCCTGTGCTCTGCTCCAGACCTGGACAGGGGCCCACAGACCAGGCTGGCAGCTAAGTAAGCCATGTTGGTGTCTGGGGACAGCAGGACGGAGGCTCAGTGACCAGCCCCAGGGAAGTTGGCCCCTCACAAGGCTGAGCTGAGGCCAGTGCTCCCAGGCAGTCAGAGCTGGAGGTCCCCACCTGGCTGCAGCAGTGGCCTGGAAGGTGGCCACTGCAGGGAGTGGTCTGGGAGAGAGTAGCGGATGGAGGAGCATGCACCTGATGTTTTCCTAGGGCTACAGTCACCGAGTACCACAAACTGGGTGGCTCAGACCACAGAGCTGTCATCTCACAGCTGTGCAGCAGGGGAGTGTGGAGGGCAGCTGTTGGCAGTGCTGGGCTCCCTCTGAAGGCGCTGGGCAAGCACTGTCCTGCTCACCAGCTTGTTTTGTGGCTGTGATGGCTGACACAGCTTCACAAGGCATCTTCCTGGTTCCCTCTTTTTATAAGGATGAAATAGCAGCAGGTTAATGCTGACCCTGATGACCTCATCTTAGCTCGATCATCTGCAAAGACCATATTTCCATCTGAAGATGAGGTCACCCTCACAGGTACTGGGGGTGAGGACTTCACCCTATGAATTGTGGGGACACCATGTAACACAGAACAGCACCCCTGCCTCTGCCCATGACTACCTCCTTGATGGCCCCAAGCACTTTGGTCCTTCCTGGCTGCCCCAGGCAGAGCTCATGAGAACCTGGCTCTTGACCTTGGAGGTGGCAATTGGGTCATCTGCTGGTGAGGGCTGGGATAGACTGTTCTGAAGTTCTGAAGGTGGGTAAAGTGGAGGCTGCTCTCTTTTCAGGTTATGAGCCTCCTGGGTGCTCTCACATTCCCTGAGGCCTGGGAGGGGGATTCCTTCAGCCCCTGGCCCCCAGAGGCCAGAGCCTCATCTGGCTCAGGTTGGCTTCCCTCCTGCTCTGCATGTCTGCAGAGCCCCTGAGGTTTGTGGTGAGTCTCAGTGGAGCGGGATCCTGGACAGTTGGGATGCGGGAGGCCCCAGAGAGTTGGAGTGCTGTGGGCAAAAGGGAGGTGCAGGCACCCTTAGCTCTAGCCAAGTATAAAAGTTCCAGCATGAATCCACTTCCCGGAGCTGGCCTCTGGGCAGCCCCAGGCTGGGGTATCTGTAAATGTCCGTGCAGCTTCACATGGGACCCGGGCCACCTCCATGATCAGGCAAATGACCCCACAGCCAGGACAGCTCTCCTGTGAGGCCTGAACATACGTTCATTTCCCCTGAGCACCTGGGTATGTGGCTCTGGGCTGGAGCCTGAATGTGCACCGTCACCTTCCTGTCTTGTATATGTGACTAAGCCACACCTGGCAGAGCAGCTGTGAGTTCACTTGAGCAAGACACCTGGGCATGGTGGTGCTCCAGAAGTGCTGATTTCCCCTCACCTGGATGGGAAAACCCTTGGAAACCCTGTGCCAGTGTCTGGGTTACAGCAGGGCTAGGGTGAAAGACCCTGTAAACTGCAAGGAGGCCTCATTGGTCACTGGACATCTGTGAGGGCCTCAGAGAGATGGTAACCTTGATTTTTTTAAGCTTTATTTATTTCAAAGGCAGAGTTATGGGGGGGAGTAGGGTCTTCCATCCACTGGTTCACTCCCCAGATGCCTGCAGCAGCCGAAGCTGGGCTGATCCAAAGCCAGGATCCTGGAGCTTCTTCCAGGTCTCTGATGTGGGTGCAAGGGCCCAAGAACTTGGGCCATTTTCTACTGCTTTCCCAGACTATTAGTAGAGAGCTGAATCAGAAGTGGAGCAGCCTGGACTTGAAGCTGTGCTTAAATGGGATGTCCGTGTTGCTGCACCACAATGCTGGGCCATTGATGTTGCCCTTTGATGCACAGAAGTATTTTTTAAATAAAGATTTTTTTATTTACTTTGAATGGGAAACAGAGAGAGAGAGAGAGAGAGAGAGAGAGAGTCTTCCATCTGCTGATTCACTCCCCAAATGCCTGCAACAACCTGGAGCTGGGCCAGGCCAAAGCCAGGACCCCAGAAGTTTGGCCAAGATCTGATGCCTCCAAGGCACATTATCAGGAAGCTGGATTGGAAATGCAACATAGCTGGAACCTGAACCAGGCCTTCTGATATAGGTTTGGGCTAGGCCAGAACCAGGAGCCTGGAACTCCATTCAGGTCTCCCACGTGCGTGGCAGAGGCCCGAGCATTTGGACCACTGTCTTTTACCTCCCCAGGTGCACTAGCAGGAAGTTGGGTTGGACTTGGAGCAGCTGGGATTTGAACAAATGGGATACCAGCATTGTAGGCAGCAGCTTTACCTGCTGTTATACAATGCAGGCCTCAAAGTTTTCAATTTTGATGAACTGCAATTTATCTCTTTTTTTGTTTTTGTTTTTTGATGTTGTTGTTGCTGTTGATTTGGGTGTCATTCCAAGAAAAAAAATCATTGCAGAATCCAGTGCTAATACATACATGAAAAGCTGCTCAACATAATTTAGTCATTAGATAATTGAAAATCAGACCAGGATAGGGAGAGTCCAGCTGCTTATGCTATTTCCCTAACAACAGGTCGGGAGCAAATGTTCACTTAGTGATTTGTTGACCTGTACCGGGTTTGGGCCACTTGTGCCCAGCTCACAAGCCCTTGCTGCCCTGGTAACCTGATGCTTCATGGAGTGATCACAGAAGAGCTAACCAGTCAGGACGAATAAAGTCACTACCATAGAAACAGAAATATTTTTGTAAAATGTATTTGAAATCACTGGAAAATTTGCAATCTTTTATCTAAGAGTGTCTATTTTCTCCAACAATTTTGTTATAGATACTTGTCCATTTCATAGTTGCATAAAAATAATCAAGCTTAGGGGCTGGCACTGTGGCATAGCAGGTAAAGCTGCCACCTGCAGTGCCAACATCCCATATGGGTGACCAGTTTGAGTCCCAGCTGCTCCACTTCCAATCCAGCTCTCTGCTGTGGCCTGGGAATGCACTGTACAATGGCTCAAATGCTTAGACCCCTGCATCCATGTGGGAGACCTGGAAGAAGCTCCTTGCTCCTGGCTTCAGATCAGCCCAGCTCCAGCCATTGTGGCCATTTGGGCAGTGAACAAGCAAATGGAAGATTCTCTCTCACACTGCCTGTGTTCAAATAAATAAATCTTTAAAAAATATAAAATTAATTCATCTTGATCTCCATGGAGATCAGATAGATTCTACCAGATGCCTAATTTAGGAGTGGATTAAAGACGTAAAAGCTCTTCTCTCTTCCTAACTGTGGATTTGCACAGTTAAGCAATGTCTTTAAATTGTCTGTCTTTCCAGGCCTCATTGCCTACACTGTGTCTGACTGTCCAGTAAGCCTGGGTATAAACACGTTGTTGTTAACAGTGTGTGGGCTGTGAAAGCACCAGGTCATCATGTGATTTCTGATGAAGGAATAATTCAGAACTGGCATGTTTCTGAAAGTTTCAAAACATGTAACCACCAACTTTACTTGAAGTTCTGCCCTGCTTTGAGAAAAGCAATTGGTTTTATTAGTGTATCATTTTAAATATGGCTTAGAAGTAAAAAGCTTCTGAGTTTCTTATCTGGGTTATACAAATGGGATGCCACCACTGCATGTGGTGCAGGTGGTGGCTTTACCCACTGTGCTGCAGAGTCGGGCCCACAGTCTGCAGTCTCATTGGCTTCCCTTGTTTATACTTTTGTCAGTGCCAGGGTCCACCCAAGATCCCACATGACATTCAGTTGTCAGGTCTCTCTAGGCTTCTCCTGATGCTTTCTGAGGTCTTGGCAGTATTGAGGAGGACCTGTCTGGTATTTTGTAGAATGTTCTCCACTGGGGGGACAGCATTGTGGTGCAGTGGATTAAGCCTCTGCCGGTATCCAATATGCATTTGGGAAAGCAGTGGGAGATGGCACAGGGACCCATGTGGGAGACCTGAAGAAGCTCCTGACTTCAGATCGGTGCAGCTCTGGCTCTTGTAGTCATTTAGGGAATGAGCCAACTGATGGAAGACCTCTTTGTGTCTCTTCCTCTCTCTGTCTGTAATCTGCCTCTCAAATAAATAAATAAATGTTAAAAAAAACTTACATGTAGCAGCTGACTGTGCTTGCCACATCTTGACTCTCATAGCTGACAATACAAGGAAATACTTGTGAATTCTACAGTTGCACACCTAGCTGTAAATATTTCTATGGGGAGCTGTCTATATGTTAAGCTGAATGAGAGCTGATGCTGATATCTTCAATCAATGGACTCTGTTCCAGTGTTGTGACAGGAACCATTCCAGCCCTCCCCACTTGCTCATCTGTAGCTTCTCCCTCCAGCATTGAGAAGCTCGGCTCTTACCATCTGTCATTTATTTAATTCATTAGTCTATTATGAACATTGAATTCACTGTTGTTCTTCCAGATTGCAAGTTGCGACATAACACAAAATATGTACACACCCACATGACAGACCCATGGGAAGCTCCTGGCTTGTGGCTTCAGACTGGCCCAGCTCCAGCTTTGTAGCCATTTTGATAGTGAACCAGTGGATGGAAGACCTCTCTCTGTCTCTCCCTCTGTCTATAATTCTGCCTTGCAAATAAATAAATAGTTTTTAAAAAGTAGAGTTAAAAGATAAGTTTCTTTTAAAAAAACAGATGGATGTATTTGAAGGCAGAGTGACAGGTTGGAAGGGAGGGAGGGGGAGAGAGAGAGAATGAGACAGACAGAGACCTCTTATCTGTTGATTTAACCACACACAGCCACCAGGTCTGGTCCAGGCTGAAGCTAGAAGCCAGGAACTCCATCTGGGTCTCTCACATGGGTGGTAGCAACCCAAGTACTTGGGCCATCTTCTGCTGCCTTTGCAGGAGCATTAGCATGGAGCTGGATCAGAAGTGGAGGAGCCAGGACTTAAACCAATGCTTCTGTATTGGATACTGACATTTCAGGTGGCTGTGTGATCTGCTGCATCACAATGCCAGCTCTGATAAGTTTTTTTTTGGTGCAATAAACATTTGAAATCCAGAGGCTTGCCGGCGCCGTGGCTCAATAGGCTAATCCTCCACCTTGCGGCGCTGGCACACCGGGTTCTAGTCCCGGTTGGGGCGCCGGATTCTGTCCCGGTTGCCCCTCTTCCAGGCCAGCTCTCTGCTGTGGCCAGGGAGTGCAGTGGAGGATGGCCCAAGTGCTTGGGCCCTGCACCCCACGGGAGACCAGGAGAAGCACCTGGTTCCTGCCATCGGATCAGCGCGGTGTGTCGGCCGCAGCGCACTGGCCGTGGCGGCCATTGGAGGGTGAACCAACGGCAACGGAAGACCTTTCTCTCTGTCTCTCTCACTGTCCACTCTGCCTGTCAAAAAAAAAAAAAAAAAAAAAAAAAAAAAAAAAAGGCAACCCAGGACCTTCGATCGCTCCCTGAAGGGGGATTTTGGAAAGGGAAAAAAAAAAAAAATCCAGACCTTCCTTAGTGACAAGTAGCAAATAATTAGGGTTAGGCCCAAGTGCAGAAGGACTTCGAAGAAAGAAAAGGAAAAACAAAACCCCAAGCCTGTATGGCCAAGGCACCCTTCCCTCTGCCACCCACAGATCGACATCCCTGGTCGGTCGGTCCCCGTAGGTGGTGGCGGTGGTGGCAGCAGCACTACCAGTACGTAGTGTGACAGGGTGTGCTGGTCGACCCGCCAACAGTAGCGCCACCCCAGTCTAGCCACGTTCAGGCGCGAGGCGACGCCCGCCTCCCTCCACAGCCTTTGCCTGCTCACTTGCCATCCTCCAGGCCCAATCTCTGACCAATACATCAGGCCCCCAGGTCCCAGCAGGGCAGGGACAGTCCTTCCTGCAGCTTAGGGACTTCGTCACACTCTGTCTCGGGCTCCTCGGCCACTTGTCATCCCTTGTCGGCTCCGGAGCCTGCGACAGCCATATCAAGGCAGCCACCAGGTGGAGTCCGACAACCGACACCGAGGAACCAAGGGACAGCCAGCTGGATGCATCCAGGCGGCAGGGGGACGACATCGTAGCTCAGAACGTGTTTCTCGGCTGCCCGGGGGCAGAGAGTGTGTGGAGGGGGTCGGGGGCAGGTGTCTGCACAACCACAAAGGCTGTGGGGCATAGGTGCCCACACAGCCGAGGGTTGGGACTCAGCAGACTCTGGGAATCTCAGAGCATGAAGTGCCTCCCGAAGACGGGTCTGGCCTCGCCTGGCTCCGGGGAGTCAGCCTGTCAGACCCCCAGGGCTGTCCTGGCCGCGAGGAGCATCTTCTCGTGGCTCATGGGGTGTGTGTGGGGAGGGAGAGGGGGGCATCGGGAAGGAGGCCCATCCTCTGGCAGCACACCATCTGTGGCAGAGGCCATCCATGGGCTTCACTATTGCCTGGGCACGTGGGGATGCACTCCACAGATCACTGTTTACACAGAAGTTTAAAAAAATGGGGGGGGGAGTGTAGTGTGTCATATTCTTATTTTTTGTATCTATGAACTACATAGAACCTCTTCTCTTTGTATTGATATCACATTCACATAAGAATTAAAAAGTCCACTTGGCCACCCAAAGGTGAAGGAAGGAAAGGAAAGGAAAGAAAAGGAAGAAGAAAAGACGAGAGAGCAGCAGAGAGAATTAAAGAGGGGAAAACATTGAAAGAACACTAGGGAGAGAGAAACAGAAAGAGTGAAAGTAAAAAAAAAAAAAAGTTGGAGAAAGAAGAAAAAAAAAAGGAGGACCGAACAGAAAGACAAAAACTAAGAAGAGAGAAAGAAAACGTAAAAGATGGGGGAAAGAAGGAATGGAAGTTTAGAAAGAAAACCGTGAGGACGTGAGGACACGACAAAGAGAGGAAACACATGAGGGAAGGTAGGAGACAAAAAATGAAACCAAAATAAGGAAGAGAGGAGAAAGCATGAAGATTTAAAAAGACGAGAGAGAGAGAGAGCAAGTGGGGAGAAAAAATAAGAAAGGACAAAGAATATCAAGTCAAGGGGGGAGTGAGAAATAAAGTCGGAAGAAAGAGAAAGAAGCTAGAAGGAGACGGACAGACACACGGACGAGCGGGAAACAGCACGAGAGCAAGAGACAACAGGGAATAAACTAAGAAAGAGAACATAAAAGAAAGGAAAAAGAGGGAGGGAGGGAGGGAGGGAGGGAGGGAGGGAGGGAGGGAGGGAGGAAAGAAAGAAAGAAAGAAAGAAAGAAAGAAAGAAAGAAAGAAAGAAAGAAAGAAAGAAAGAAAGAAAGAAAGAAAGAAAGACGCGAACGGTAACCCACAGGGGACTCAGATCACCCAGGGTGGCGCCCAAGGACCCGAGAGCCCATCCCCAGTCACGGCCCGCTCCCCGCACCCGGCCAGCTTCCCACCCCTCTCGCGGCAGCTGCGGCGGCGGCGGCAGCGCCCCAGCCCAGAGAAAAATGCCCCCCCCGCCCCCACAGCAGAAAGCTCGCCTGTGCTCCACTCCGCGCATGTGCTAAACAGGCCCCCAACCACTGCGCAGCCTCCACCCCGAAGTCTCGCGATACTCAGGACGCTCTATTTAGACGCCAGCGCCATTTTGGCTTTCACCGGCCACCGTGCCCGATCTGATACTGTGGTCGCTAGGTGGCGCGCGAGGATCGCCGTAGAGAGATTTGGTTCTCTCGGCGGGGGTAGGTGGGTGGGGAGGAAGGGGGAGATGAAGGGCAGGGCAGAGGAGGCTGAGAGAGGAAGGTGAATGAGGAATGACACTGGGTCCCAGGCCCGTGGGTCAGCTCCAGATTCCCCCCCCCCCCCACACACACACCCTTGGGCCATATTTCTCCAGGCCTGGCTCTCCAGAAATCTCAGCCAATGATGAGAGGGAGGGCTTCCCGGGAGCTGGGAGCTGGGCCAGACAGGAACACAGGCACACACTCACAGTCACACTCACACACTCACTTTCTTCAATGCAATCACTGTCTCCAGCCGGGACGGCCCTCCCTAGGTAGTACTGTTATAAAGGATGGCCCAGTATCTCCTCGCTGTGTGTCTCCTTCCACCACCAGGAGTTGGAAGGAAATGTGAAGGGTCACCACTGGAAGACCGGGAGGCAGGGTGGAAGCACAACAAACCTGCCCAGCTTTGTATGCTTCTTGGAGAGATACATTGATTTATGCCATTTTTTTCTTTTTCATGTGAAATGCAGTGACGTAAAGAGAAGGATAGAGAGAGAGGGGAGGGAGGAGAGGTAGGAGAGGTGGGGGGAGAGAGAGAGAGGGAGAGAGAGGGAAGGAGGGAGGGAGGGAGATATCTTCACTTCCCAAATGCCCACAGCAGCTGAGGCTGGGCTAGGCCAAAGCCAGCAGCCAGGAGCTCCATCTGGGCCACCCTTGTGGGTGACAAGGACACAACTACTTGGCCCATCTCCCACTGACGTTGTCTTTAACATGTTGTGCTACAATGCTGCCTAGCTCCCACTAGCTAACTTTAAATTTCTGTCTTTTTTTTTTTTTTTTTTTTTTTTTTTTTTTTTTTTTTGACAGGCAAAGTTAGACAGTGAGAGAGAGACAGAGAGAAAGGTCTTCCCTCCGTTGGTTCACCCCCCCAATGGCCGCTATGGCCGGACCGCTGCACCGATCTGAAGCCAGGAGCCAGATGCTTCCTCCTGGTCTCCATTATGTGTGCAGGGCCCAAGGGCTTGGGCCATCCTCCACTGCACTCCTGGGCCACAGCAGAGAGCTGGCCTGGAAGAGGAGCAACCGGGACAGAATCCAGTGCCCCAACCAGGACTAGGACCCGGTGTGCCGGCGCCGCAGGCAGAGGATTAGCCTAGTGAGCCACTGCGCCTGCCGGCCTCTATTTGTCTTTCTTCTAAGATCTTAGGGGAGCCACTGAGCTCTTTTGGGGACAGAAAGGAGGTGGAATGGCAGTGGGTCAGAGATGTGAAAGAAGGGGAGAACAGACAGTCTCCCAGAGAGAGCAAGCAGAGAGAGGGAGAGGGAGAGGGAGAGAGAGAGGGAGAGGGAGAGGGAGAGGGAGAGGGAGAGGGAGAGAGAGAGAGCACACTTTACTCTGCTCCCCATCAGCAGGCAGGGGTCAGAGGAGGAAGAGAGCAGACTGGGTCTCTGGGAAACAGGACAGGAGCCTGGCCTGCCTTCCCCTTCCCAGCACATGAGCAGAAATGGCTGCACAGTGAACAGCGTCTGGGCACACAGGATCTAGCTCAGCCCACAAGAAGCTTCTGCTCCCTCCGGTGAGGCACAGAAAGAGGCAGGGGAGAGCCAGTCACCGCATCCCGGGAGATACCGCAGCACAACTCACCCTCCCATTCCAAGAGGGGTTTTGCTCCTGAGAAGTTCTCATCCACTCTCCTCTCTGCCTGGGAAGGCACTGCCCCTAAAATGGCCTTCCAAGTGTTCCAGACAAACAACACACCCAGTCAGACCTGTGTGTACGTGTATGCATGTGTGTGGAAATGGAGAGAGCCCTTCAGAGCTGTGTGTGTGTGTGTGTGTGTGTGTGTCCCAATGACATACCAAAATAAACCAGTGCACCATACACACATTTTTACTGCAGCTTGACCACCCTGGAACACCAGGGCGGGGAGGGATGTCAGGTCTCTGGAACCCACCTGGGGGAAGAAGTCTTCTGGCTCCCAAGGCTCACTCCCCTGGGACTGGGGGGGGGGGGAGATGAGGAGCAACAGACAGAAGTAGATCACAGAGAAACATCGCTCCTCAGGCGGCCTTTGAGGCCTTCCTTTTGGGGTAGATATCATTCTCTATGTGTGGCAGCCAAAGTCGCAGGCACGGGGGACAATGAGAAAAATTCAGTCAAGGGAACTACAGCACGGGCGAGAGGGGATTGACTGATCCAATTAGAGGTCAGGCCTGGGCCATAGTCTCCTTCAGGGAGAAGAAGACCCAGACACTAGGTTTCTTTCTTTCTTTCTTTCTTTCTTTCTTTCTTTCTTTCTTTCTTTCTTTCTTTCTTTCTTTCTTTCTTTCTTTCTTTCTTTCTTTCTTTCTTTCTTTCTTTCTTTCTTTCTTTCTTTCTTTCTTTCTTTTTTTATCCAGGCACCCAAGTCAGAAAATCCACAGGGCAGTCATGTCTATGGTTTCCTACAGGGACAAAATCCGGGGTCGATGTCGTTCAGAACAAACAACTTTCTTCTTCCACCTTTCCAGGTGAAGAAGGGGAGACTTGGGGGGGGGGGAGACCGACCGACCCCAGTCTCCAGTCCCACATGGGCCAGCCCCACCCAAAGGCATGCCAGCAGCTTCCAAAGGAGGAAGTCCAAAGGTGCTCCACACCCAGCCCACGCCAAACAAGCCCCCACCCCCAACCGGCCGCCAGCCCGGAAAGTTGTGACTCCATCTTAGCTCTCCTTCACCAAACCCATGTTCAATACTGTGGCCGCTAGGTGGTGCGCGAGCCTCAGGCAAGAGAGACTCGGCTCGGCTCGGCTCGGCTCGGCTCGGCTCGGCTCGGCTCGGCTCGCGGAGTGAGGGAGGGCCCGGTGAAGAGGAGACGAAGGGAAGCAGAAATTTCACACTGGATCCTCCCTCCCTCCCTCCTTCCCCATCAACTCCACATCCACAGAGACCTGCCCAAAGAGAGTCCAGGTAGGGCTATCGACAGTATCCGCTTTATTCCCAGAAACCTCCTGCTTAAAAATAACCAGTAGTCTCTAAGATGTCTGTCACCAACCAGGTTCTCCTGTATCCATTTACTCAAAAGGCAGTTACAGAGACAGTCGGTTCACTCCCACAAATGGAACTACAACAGCCTGGGCTGGGCCAGGCCAAACCCAGGAGTTTGGAACTTCATCAAGGTCTCCCATATAGGTGCAGGGGCCCAAGCACTCAGGCCATCTTTAGCTATCTTCCCAAGCACATTAGCAGGGAGTTGGACTCTGGCATCGCAGGCAGTGGCAACCTCAGGGCCCTAGGAAGCGGTTCCTTGGTCTCAAGTCTCTGCCTGCAACGCTGGCATCCCACAGCAGCATGGGTTTGAGTGCCTGCCACCTGGTCCAGGACTGATCCAGCTTAACCAGATGCCTCACAATGCTTGCATCTCTCTCTCTCTCTCTCTCTCTCTCATTCTCCTCCTCCTTCTCTCCTTCCCTGTCTCTGTAATGCTGCCTCTCCAATAAATATGTAATCCATTAAAAAGTGAAAAGAAAGTGATCGATTGTGGGATTGAATCTTCAACTATCTTCAAGTAATCATAAGATGATCCGCCTCTCCCATTGGAGTACCTGGATTGGATATTTAAAAAAAAAATTTTTTTTTTTTTTGACAGACAGAGTGGACAGTGAGAGAGAGAGACAGAGAGAAAGGTCTTCCTTTGCCATTGGTTCACCCTCCAATGGCCGGCGCGGCCGGCGCGCTGCGGCCGGCGCACCGCGCTGATCCGATGGCAGGAGCCAGGTGCTTCTCCTGGTCTCCCATGGGGTGCAGGGCCCAAGCACTTGGGCCATCCTCCACTGCACTCCCTGGCCACAGCAGAGAGCTGGCCTGGAAGAGGGGCAACCGGGACAGAATCCGGTGCCCCGACCGGGACTAGAACCCGGTGTTGAGCCGCGGCGCCAGCCAGGATTGGATTTTTTACTCCAGTATGACTCTAGCTCCCCACCAGTGGAGACTCTGGGGTGCAGCCCTGACAGTTCCCGTCACTCACACCCAATAGCGTCTGACTCTATTTTTTCACCGTGGGGCTTTCTAACAATTCCCCACACATGGATGTCAGGGAGCCAAGCACTTGAAACCTCACCTGCTGCCTCCCAGGGCATGCCTCTGCACAAAGCTTGAATCAGAGGAGACTCAGGAATCGAACCCATGCTCCACTGCATGAGACGGGAGCGCCCCATGCCGAAAACTCTAACCGTTGATCCGAACGCCCACCACACATTATGTCTTCAAGTTTTAAGATTCATTTATTTATTTCTGAATCGGAAAGGTAAAGTGTGTGTGGGGTGGGGGGAGGTAGAGAGAAACACAGAGAGAGAGAGATTGATTCCATCTGCTGGTTTCACTCCCCGCCTCTTCAAACTACAGCTCTCTACAACATGCTCTACAATATGCCCACCTTTGCAAATTCCCTCACAACACCGCCAAAATGAAGGAACATACTAGTGGCGGCTGTCCCACGGCTCCTCATCTGTCCTACCTATCGCTGCCTTTGACAAAATCTCTGTGAGACACGGAACATCCGAGTGACCATATACAGCAGCGGCACCAATCTTGTGTCACCACACTACCACAGACTAGGGAATTTTGTGAACTTCTCTTAGGATGCGGACAGAACCGACTTCCTCTGGCAAATGTAGATGTACATATATCAAAACACCTTTACCTCCCCTCCCTACAGAATGAACAAGCAGGCCAACAGAGAACTAAGCAAATGGAACACAGGCAAGAAGTCAAGAGGAATCATGAAATGACACATAATTCAGGGTGTAACAGCAACGACGGTGTGGGTGGGAGAGGTCTAAGTAGACTTTGTATCCACCGGTTCACTCCACAAGTGCCCGCAACAAAGAGCCAAGGCTGGGCCTGGTCAAAGCCAGGAGCCAGAAACGTTACCCAGTGGAGGAGGGGGGGCACTCGTGACATCACGTGCTGCCTCCCAGGATGTGTATCATCGGGAAGCCAGAATGTGGGTAGCCAGACTCAAAGCAGGCACCCGGATGTATAGCATGCAGGCACATGCCAGGGTATGGTTTTTTTTGTTTGTTTGTTTTTGTTTTTTTGTTTGTTTGTTTGTTTGTTTGTTTGTTTTTGACAGGCAGAGTTAGACAGTGAGAGAGAGAGAGGAGAGACAGAGAGAAAGGTCTTCCTTTTTCCGTTGGTTCACCCCCCCCCAAGTGGCTGCTGCCGCCGGTGCGTTGCGGCTGGCACACTGTGCCGATCCGAAGCCAGGAGCCAGGTGCTTCCTCCTGGTCTCCCAGGGGAGTGCAGGGCCCAAGGATCTGGGCCATCCTCCACTGAACTCCCAGGCAACCACAGCAGAGAGCTGGACTGGAAGAGGAGCAACCCAGACAGAACCGGCACCCCTGCACTGTCAGATTTTCACATCCCTCACATCCCCACTCGACAAAGCCAGAAAACTTCCTAGAACCTGGTGTGCCTGCACCAAGCCTGGGCCTGGTCAAAGCCAGGAGCCAGAAATGCTACCCAGTGGAGGAGGGTGCCGCCTCCCAGCTAGAGACAGGAAGAGGTGTTCCATTCACTGGTTCACTTCTCAGATGGCCACAATGACCAGAGCTGTGCCAATTGGAAGCCAGGAGCCAGGAGCTTCTTCCAAGTCTGTTACATGGGTTTACGGGTCCAAGCAATTGAGCCATCTTCTACTGCTTTCCCAGGCCATAGCAAAAAGCTGGATCAGAAGAGGAGCAGATGGGATTAGAGCTGGTTCCCACATGGGATGCTGGTGCTTCAGGCCAGGGCTTTAACCCACTGTGCCACAGTGACACCCACAAATAAACAGATCTTTAAAAAAGTGATATCTACAATAAAAATCTACCTTTGTTATACTAGAAAAATGTCAGATGTTATTGTCTTATACTCTACATTTTTACCAAGAAGATTGTATAAAAATATACATATTTTAAAGATTTATTTATTTGAAAGAATTACACAGAGAGAGAAGAGGCAGAGAGAGAGAGAGAGAGAGGTCTTCCATCTGCTGGTTCACTCCCCAGTTGGCCGCAGTGGCCTTTGCTGTGCTGATCCAGAGCTGTGCTGATCCGAAACCAGGAGCCAGGAGCTTCTTCTGGATCTCCCACGTGAGTGCAGGGGCCCAAGAACTTGGGCCATCTTCTACTGGTTTTCCAGGCCACAGAGGAGAGCTGGACTGGAAGAGGAGCAGCTGGGACTAGAACCGGCACCCATATGGCATGCTGGTGCTTCAGGCCAGGGCATTAACCCATTTCACCACAGCACCGGCCCCTAAAATATATTTCTATAAGCAAATCCCACTGCTCAATTCAGGATTTCTCTCGCCAAGATAAACCTCAGTATAAGTAAAAGTGGGCCGGCGCCGTGGCTCAATAGGCTAATCCTCCACCTTGCGGCGCCGGCACACCGGGTTCTAGTCCCGGTTGGGGCGCCGGATTCTGTCCCGGTTGCCCCTCTTCCAGGCCAGCTCTCTGCTATGGCCAGGGAGTGCAGTGGAGGATGGCCCAGGTGCTTGGGCCCTGCACCCCATGGGAGACCAGGAAAAGCACCTGGATCCTGGCTCCTGCCATCGGATCAGCGCGGTGCGCCGGCTGCAGCGGCGGCCATTGGAGGGTGAACCAACGGCAAAGGAAGACCTTTCTCTCTCTGTCTCTCTCTCTCACTGTCCACTCTGCCTATCAAAAATAAAAAAAAATAAAAAAATAAAAAAAAATAAAAATAAAAATAAAATAAAAAATAAAAAATAAAAAAAGTATAAGTAAAAGTGTACTCTCATTTTTTAAAAAATTTAGTTAATAAATATAAATTTCAAAAGTACAACTTTTGGATTATAATGATTTCCCCCCATAACCTCCCTCCCACCCACAACCATCCCATCTCCCACTCCCTCCCCCATCCCACCCCTCATTAAGGTTCATTTTTAACTATCTTTACATACAGAAGATCAACTTAATATGTACTAAGTAAAGAACTCAACTGTTTGCATGTACAGATACACAAAGTATAAAATATTGTTTGAATACTAGTTTTACTGTTAATTTGCATAGTACAACACATTAAGGACAGAGATCCTACATGGGGAGTAAGTGCACAGTGACTCCCATTGTTAATTTAACAATTGACACTCTTATTTATGATGTCAGTAATCACCTGAGGCTCTTGTCATGAGCTGCCAAGGCTACAGAAGCCTCTTGAGTTCACCAACTCCGACATTATGTAAACAAGGCCATAATGAAAGTGGAAGTTCTCTCCTCCCTTCAGAGCAAGTTCCCCCTTCTCTGATGGCCCATTCTTTCCCCTGGGATCTCACTAACAGAGATCTTTCATTTAGGTGTTTTTTTTTTTTTTTTTTTTTTTTTTTTTTTTTGCCAGAGTGTCCTTTCCATGCCTGAGAAACTCTCATGGGCTTTTTAGCTGGATCCAAATGCCTTAAGGGCTGATTCTGAAGCCAGAGTGCTGTTTAGCGCATCTGTCATTCTATGAGTCTGATGTTGTACTATCATTTTAGTAGTAAACAATGGGCCAGGCATTTGGCCTGGTGGTTAAGATACCACATGGGACACCTGCATCTCATTCAAGTAATTGAGTCTGAATCCAGGCTGTGTTCCCAATTCCAGCTGACTGCTGATAAAGACTTTGGATCAAGTGGTTGTGTTCCTGCAACCCACAACAGGGAACCCAGGTTGAGTTCCTGGCTCAGCATCAGTGACTGGGTAATCCAACAAATGGTGGCTCTCTCTTATTCTGTCTCTGCCTCTCAAATAAATAAATTTTCATTCATTTTTATAAAACAGGAAGCAATATTGACAGATTCTGTAACACTTGCTTTGAAAAATGGCAATCACATTGTTAGGTTGGAAGATAAGGATTAGCAGATTTACACTATGAAGTCCTGCCCATTCTCCAATAACTTTACAGGTAGTCTAAACATTTCTCCTAAAAAAGGAACTCCAAGAAAATCCTCTCTGCCTGGGCTACCCTAATAACATTGCATTTGAAAGCCTTAGGAAGAGGAATTCTACCTATTTCAAACCCAGCAAAGATTTTATCCAGAAGAGGGTTGGGGAAAGAAGAAATGTTGGAAAAAACTGGGCCCTCTTTCCTTATAAGCTCCAGCCTGAATGCAGACTGGGCTCTCAGCTCTCGGTTTTTTGCTGACATGTCTGTCTGGCTTGTCAAGTGTATTCTCTTCATTAAACTTTGTAACCATGCTTTACCCTAGTCTGAATGACTGGGACTGTCTCTCAGATCTGCCTGGAGAGATGTCCACGAGTCCTGATACCCACCCTTTCCCATTAAATGTTGCTACCTTGATTACCACTTGGCTCTGTCACACATCAGAATTTTTACTGGTGCAAAGACAAGAACATCTGTCTCCTGTTATAACAATTACCCCACAAATGTTCTCTCTGTTACATGATTCCCACCCTAACTACTTGCTGCAGAGACCCTCTTCATTATTAAAGAATTTTCAACTCCCGGAATTCCCTCTATCATAATCTGGCACTTAGAGCCTTAAAAAAACATAAATCCTCCTAATTATATTCAGCTATTTAGAAACCTGGTTCAAGGCCCACTTGAATGGTTCCCCGATTTCCTCACCAGAGTCTTGGAGGCAGTAGAGAAAAGATTACCACTTGGCCCAGATCAAGATAATTTGGTCAAACAATTAGCTTGGGAAGGCGCTACCAAAGAGGCAAAAGCTGCAATCACCCTGGCCTGCAATAAAAACCTTTCTAAAGCAATAGTAGCTATAAAGGAGGTAAACCCTGCTGATATACCCACACAGGCCCTAACTGCAGCCATTAACAAACTTAAGGTTGTCCATGTGGTGGAAGCTACTTATTCAAAGACTGTATTTGAAAATATATAGAAAAAATATAGAAAAATATATAGAAAGGGGTTTTAAAAAGGTTAAGGGAAAAGAACTGGTTCACAAAAAATTAATTACACAGGTCTTAGAGAGTCTTTTGCTTCTCACAGAAATAGCTGTGGTACATGTAAATGATCATCACAAATGAAATTCCCTCAAAGCTATTGAAAATAGGCTAACAACAACAACAACAACAAAAGAACTAGTTAAAATAGGAGGCATCCAAATGGATAAGCAAAAATGGCAACACACTGATAGGAGGGGAATGATCAACAAACCAATGATGAGGGAATTGATGACTATATTACACACCTGGAGCCATTGGACTCCCAGACCATGTATGATACAATACTCAGGAGCTGTGCTCATGTGGAAATATATATCATCAAACAGATATGCACAGAATGTGTAACCTATCAAAAGACAAAAAGGTGATGGGGCTGTCATTTTAGCATGCTGGTAAAACCACCACCTGTAATGCCTTCATCCCACGTGGGTGCCTGTTAGAGTCCCAGCTGCTCCACTTCCAATCTAGCTCCCTGCTAATGAACCTGGGAATGCAGCAGAGGATAGCCCAAGCACTTCAGGACCTGTACTCACATGGGAGACCTGGAAGAAGCTTCTGAGTACTGGCTTCAGATTGGCCCAGCTTTAGCCATTGCAGCCATCTAGGGAAAAGAACCATCAGATGGCAGATCTTTCTCTCTGTTTCTCCCTCTGTCTGTAACTCTGCATTTCAAGTAAATAAAAATAATTTTTACTAAAAAATAAAATAAAATAAAAAGGGGTCATGAAGGGCTTGGATGTTAAGTGGAACTGTCTCCTTATGAATTGTTATATGAAATCCCTTACTTAGGTAAGAGCAGAGCCAATGTTTAAAAAGAATATATGCTGGTCATATCCTCTGCCATATGTTGAGTTCACATTTCATCACTTGCAGTTAGGTGACCTGGTGCTGGTTAAGAGTTGGAAAGAAGACAAAATCTAGTTATGCTGGGAGGGTCCTTACTAACTACTCCTAACCACTGAGACTGCCAGTTGCTATGAGAACTGCTAAAAAGGGCTGGGTTCATTATGTCTGAGTCAAAGAATTTGTAAATGAAACTCCAGGCAAACAGTGAGAAGTCCACCAGTTACATTATAACCCTTTAAAAAGAATTTAATTGCTTCTAAGTTCTTAACATGGGGATGATTTAATAACTAGTGCTGTCCTTGCTTTTAATACCTGTACTAATCCTAGCTTTGGAGTTGGGAGGGGATGTTCCCCCTGGATGAATTACTATATTTTCTGTGTTTAGAAGAAATAATTTTTCTTCTCATCATACATTCAACATCAGATAATATGCTTCTTGCACTGTGCCCTTTAATTATACTCAAACCTCTACCAGTGAGGTTATAAAATTAGATGTGGATCCAAAACAAACAAAAATTACTGAATTAGAACACACCCTAGAAATAGAGATGAGATATGGGAACATAAAAATCTGGATTGAATGAGTAAAATTTTTCAGTAAAGGTCATTAATACAAGCAATTGTTTAGCCTATGCAGCCAGATGGCCACAGGGACCAAGTGGTCCCCTTCCCTCTCAGCTGGAGCTCTGATCTGCCTGGACTGAGTTGTATGCTGGCTCTGTATCAAGATGAGATGCATGGGGAAATGAGACCTATAAGAGCTTGTCATTACTGTTCCCAACAAGATTCCATTCTTGGACACTTGTGCCTTCTTTGTCTATAGGCACAATGAACTTATCCTCCTGTGTCTTCAGTCAGGGGCAGAATTTAACTAAAACATGGCAGTACTCTCACCCTGTGACCAGGTCCTAAATATCTCTGATGACTCTTTTTTTTTTTTAACAAGCAGAGCTAGACAGTGAGAGAGAGAGAGAGAGATGGAGAGAAAGGTCTTCCTTTCCGTTGGTTCACCACCCAAGTGGCCACTACAGCTGGCACAATGGGCCGATCCAAGGCCAAGAGCCAGGTGCTTCCTCCTGGTCTCCCATGTGGGTGCAGGGCCCAAGGACTTGGGCCATCCTCCACTGCCCTCCTGGGGCCACAGCAGAGAGCTGAACTGGAAGAGGAGCAACCAGGACAGAATCCGGTGCCCCAACTGGGACTAGAACCCGAGGTACTGGCGCCGCAGGCAGAGAATTAGCCAAGTGAGCTGCGGCACCAGCCAGTGACTCTTAATAGCAATAACTCTTCAGCCTTAAGCATACCATAGGCCAATGTCTGGTGGTTTTGTGGAGGGAGAAAACTCCATGCCTGGTTGTCATCAAGTTGGACAGGATTTGGTAACACATTTCACTTTGGCATTTCTCTCTCATTTTTTTTTTTATTTTTAGGTTTTATTTATTTATTTGAGAGGTAGAGTTACAGAAAGAGGAAGTGACAAAGAGAAAGGCTTCCATCCACTGATTCACTTCCCATGTGGCCACAATAGCTGGAGTTATGCCAATGCAAAGCCAGGAGCCAGGAGCTTCTTCCAGGTTTCTCATATGAGTGCATGGGCCCAAGGACTTGGACCATCTCCCATTGCTTTCCCAGGCCATAGTAGAGAGCTGCATTAGAAGAGAAGCACCTGGGACTAGAATCAGTGCCCATATGGGATGCTGGCACTGCATGCAGAGGATTAACCTACTGTGCCACAGGGCCAGCTCACCTTGGCATTTCAAAACATATCCTGGTACAGACCAACATTAATCACAGAGTCTTATCAGAGTCCCCAGAGGAGTCCCTAATGTCTTGCTGTAAAAATAGCTATAACTAGTACTCAAACAGTATTTTTCACTTTATGTTTCTGTGTGGGAGCAAACTGTTGAAATCTTTACTTAATGTATGCTAAACTGATCTTCTGTATATAAAGAGAAATGAAAATGAATGTTGATGTGAATGGAAGGGGAGAGGGAGTGGGAAAGGGGAGGGTTGCGGGTGGGAGGGACGTTATGGGGGGGGAAGCCATTGTAATCCATAAGCTGTACTTTGGAAATTTATATTCATTAAATAAAAGTTTAAAAAAAATAGATACAAACTGAAAAAGAAAATCAAGAACTCTTAATGCCAGAGTATACAATAAAAATAACACTCCCCCCCCAAAAAAAAAATCAATGCAAGGGTTGCAAAGCTGTGTACATCACTAACCTCAAAAAATTCCCTAAGGAACCAGTGCTAGGGTGTGATGCATTAAACCATAGCCTGTGAGGCAAGCATCCCATATGTGTGCCAGTTCAAGTTCTGGTTGCTGCACTTCTGAACCAGCTCCATGCAAATGCACCTGGAAAAGCAGCAGAAGATGACACAAGGGATTGGGCCCCTGCCACCTATTTGGGAGACCCAAATGAAGCTCTTGGCTACTGGCTGCAGACTGACTCAGCCATGGCTGTTGCAGCTGACTGAAGCAGTGAATGGAAGATCTCTCTCCCCTCAACTCTTCCTTTTTAATAAATAAAATACATCTTTAAGAAAAATCTACCAAGAAGAGCAATAATTGACGGTATCAGACATGGCCAGAAGGATGAAGCTGTGGGACTTGGAGGGCCACTGAGTGTAGAAGCACTGCAAATGTCATGGAGATGAGTTGCCTGCATGCCCTTGTGCATGCATGAGGAAGAGATCCTGGTGGCAGGGAGGTAGGATGGCTCCAGGAGAATCTGGAGCCTCCTGAATCCCCACCTGCTCAGAACAACTCCCTGCCAGCCCCTGCCTCCAAAGCCAGCATTCCTAGCCTGACCTCTTTTCAGCTCAAGAGCTTCTGCAGAATGCCAGGATTGCCCAAACCATCCAGCAGGACTTCTACTGCCTCTTCGACACCTGAGATCTGCAGGGTGCAGCCTGAGGAAATGTGGATTTTTATTTGAAAGAGTAGAGTGGTGTGTTCCCATTTGCAGTTAGGGCATTTTGCCTGCCAGAAACAAGTTGCTAACCATTGGTTGTGGAGACACTTAAATAATTTCTGTAAAATGAAGGCTCAGAGTTTGGAAGTCCTTCTCATAAGAGTTACTTATCACCTAATCTTACCAAATGTTTTAGAATAGTTTTCCCTCTTTTGCAAAAATGTCTTTATTCTAAGAAATAAATATTGGTGAAAATTAATATAACTTAATTAAAACTACTTTCAACCAAAAGACTTTTGGAGAAGCACAATGATGAGACAGATGACAGTGGTTGGGTAGCAATGTCTGTGTGTGAAGAATATGTGCATCTGTATTTAGCAAGGCCAGCAGCAGAAGAAAGGAAAAGATTATCTCTCTGAGTATTTGCTTAATTAAGACTAGAGTATGGAATCATAAAAATTAGTCTTCTTTAACCCAAAATCTCTGGGA
Source organism: Oryctolagus cuniculus (assembly GCF_051225735.1). Taxonomy (NCBI): domain Eukaryota; kingdom Metazoa; phylum Chordata; class Mammalia; order Lagomorpha; family Leporidae; genus Oryctolagus; species Oryctolagus cuniculus. The sequence continues at coordinate 975,888 of NC_142885.1, read as the reverse complement.
GTCTCTCTTCGTTAGTATATATTTCAGAAGAAGACCTTTATTATTTTTTATTTTTATAGAAAGATTTTATTTAATAAATATAAATTTTGTAAGTATAACTTTTGGATTATAGTTGTTCTTCCCACCATACCTGCCTTCCCACCCCCAAACCATTCCCCTCCTACTCCCTCTCCCATCCCATTCTTCACTAAGATTCATTTTAAATTATTTTTATATACAGAAGATCAACTCTATACTAAGTAAAGATTTTAATAGTTTGCACCCACACAGACATACAAAGTATAACGTACTGTCTGAAGACTAGTTTTACCATTAATTCTCATAGTACAAAATGTTAAGGACAGAGGTCCTATATGGGGAGAAAGTGCACAGTGACTTCTGTTGTTGATTTAACAACAGACACTCTTATTTATGATGTCAGTGATTACCCAAGGCTCTTGTCATGAGCTGCCAAGGCTATGGAAGCCTCTTGAGTTCACAAACTCTGACATTATTTAGACAAGGCCATAATCAAAGCGGAAGATCATGCGAAGACCTTTAAATGCTAGCAAACCTACACCATCATTCCACACTTTTTGAGGCACTTCCAGAATGTAAGGCATAGCAATTCACACTTCTATTATAGAGCCCTGAATGTAAGATTCAGTATTCCAGTGTAAAGAAAAAATTGGAAGGCCCTTTTGTTAGCTAGAACTGGCAATTGGAATTTTTTTTTTTTTTTTATGAAAAGTGTTTAAAAAGCCTATTAGAGGGCCGGCGCCACGGCTCAACAGGCTAATCCTCTGCCTTGCAGCGCCAGCACACCAGGTTCTAGTCCCGGTCGGGGCGCCGGATTCTGTCCCGGTTGCCCCTCTTCCAGGCCAGCTCTCTGCTGTGGCCAGGGAATGCAGTGGAGGATGGCCCAAGTTCTTGGGCCCTGCACCCCATGGGAGACCAGGAGAAGCACCTGGCTCCTGCCTTCGGATAGGCGCGATGCGCGGCCGCAGCGCGCCGGCCGCGCCAGCCATTAGAGGGTGAACCAACAGCAAAGGAAGACCTTTCTCTCGGTCTCTCTCACTGTCCACTCTGCCTGTCAAAAAATAAAAATAAATAAATAAAAAGCCTATTAGAAAGAACATTACAAATCCATTTCCATGGGTAATAGAAACCTGAAATAAAATGAGCTATCAGGCAATCAGAAGTTTGTTGTAGGAAAGGGAATTATTTCTTTCAAAATTATAGCAACAAATGGATTTAAAGGAAGTATTGAAAAATTAGTTTTCATTAAAATGAAAACTGTATTTATCGAATGACACCAATAAAAGTACAAAGACAAGTAGCAGAGTGGGAGAAAATAATTGCCTCAGATGAAATCAATCACTTTTACTAGGAAAGGACAGATGCCCAAATGGAAATGTTGGCAAGGTGACTTGATGTAGATTTCTAAGTGGTGAACAATCACATGAAACATTACCAGCTTTTTTAGAAATTGGGAAAATGCAAGATAAAACTACTTCTAACTTGATTAGATATCTTCCATAAAATGAAACAATTGAACTCTTATGAACTGAACTTGGAGTCTATGCTGTTATGTGCATGTGGGGAAACTATTGAAGTTGTGTGATTTATCACCATCACAGTCACAAACTTACAGAAATTCCAGCATGTGTATCACGACAGAAGACACTCACAGCAGTGTTAGTCTATAGACTTGGAATCCAAAGAAAGAGGTAAAAAGGAGGTACATTGAGGAAGAGACTAATAGGACAGTCTGAGGAAAGTGATTTCTAGGAGTCAACCATGTTCTACATGCACAGCTTCACAAATAGCATAAAGCAGCACATGCTTTATACAAATGTCATAAACATATGACCTGCCACATATGTGCATGTTATAAAAAATGTAGATTCAATGAGAAATAAAAACTGGCAGAGCAGTTATACAAAAGACTTGTTTACCTATACTAAAATTCAGAACTTGCTACTACTAATCTGAAAAGAGCTAATGTTAATAAAAAATAAGAAAGTATTATAATGCTGTTGTCATCCCATGAGAAAAAGGTATTAAAATGATTTGAGATGTTCATTCCAAAACTTTACTCGTGTTTGATTGGTTTACATGGCTTTCAAAACTTAGTCTTCAAAACAAATGCTTCATAAAATGTTAATAAACTTTTTCAAAAGAATTTTGTCTGAAAAAAAAAGACTTGTTTACACATACTATGTGTATAGATGAAAAAGCTTACCACTGTAATAGAGATAATATTCCCCCACTTAACTATAAATATATTCCATTTAAATTTTGATGTAAAAAGGAATGGGAAATTATAAAATTCTTCTGGAAGATTATTTATACAAGGGAACTTTAAAAAATCTGGGAAAACATGATTAATGGTTAGTTAATTTTGGTGATCCCCTCAAATCTGAAATCCATGCATACTTTTTTTTTTTACATAGTATGCATTTTCCACTTTTTGAGGACCCATTATATGTATAAATTTATCCAAGAAACTGATGAATTGTGAGAGCAATGATCATTCCCTGGCACTAATGCTGCAAGAATAGACAAACACCAAGGTGAGAGAATCTCTGTGTGTTACAAGTGGCATTGAAGACCATATAAAGGAAGCTATAAATTCAACCACATCAGGAATAGCATTAAGTGTGAATGTATCATACAACTCAATCAAAGAGTGGACATTAATAGGAATAACTTGAGCAGTATGGCAGAATAGGAGGCCCCTGACTCTCCTCCATTCATGAATGCCCCAATTTATACCTGCTCATGCTCCCATTGCCTCTGAATCATAAATGACTTGACAGACTGCAATGTATAGGAAAATCAAAAATATCCACAGTAAATATGTTGGAAGAGCTGAGTCACATTCAGGACACTGCCCCAGGCCATGTAGCACACAATTGGGAAGGAAACCCAAAGTGGTAGCATTACACTATTAATTAACCCAGCTGTGGGAGTGGAAAGGATGAGACCTGCACAAGTCTCCCTTGACAGAGAATACAGTAATGGTTTAAACTCTCATGCAAGTACTTCTGGGGGCTTCATCTGCCAGTACCAGAGAACAGGAGAAAACTCAAGCGTCCAATTTTTCTCTGGAAGGTATTTGCCTGCACACTTGCCCAACTATTGCTGCTGATAATTGTGGTGCTAACCAGCCCACACTGGGGAGTTCACAGAGAAAACCCTCTGGGATTGGAGCAGACAGGAAAATTATTGAGTTTTCCCAGGTCACAGAACAGAGAGTGATTTTTCTATGCATGTGTAGCACTTCCAAGGGCTACAATCCCCAGAAACAGTGCAGAGAAGGGACTACAAAGCATAGATCTCTCCATATTCCCAGAAAGGGTTAATAACACACTCATCCAGGGTCTGCTGGGTGGCCTGATTTCTAATGAAGTTGTATCAGGGTGTTAATGGGGGACCTCCAGCAGCCTAAATAGTCACTTTAGGAGTCAGCACTGTTGTGTAGCAGGTAAAGCCACTGCCTGCAGTGTTAGCATCCCATATGGGTGCCAGTTTGAGTCCTGGTTACTCCACTTCTGAATCAGCTCTCTGCTATGGCCTAGAAAAGCATTAGAAGATGGCCCAAGTGCTTGGACCCCACAACTGTGTGGGAGACCCAGAAGAAGCTCCCAGCTCCTGGCTTCAGATTGGTGCAGCTCCAGCCATTGAGGCCAACTGGAGAGTGAACCAGTGGATGGAAGACCTCTCTCTCTTTCTCTGCCCACTCCCTCTCTCTGTGTAACTCTGACTTTCAAATAAATAAATAAATAAATACATCTTTAAAAAAAGTTAGTCACAGGGCTGGTGCTTTGCATAGCAGAAAAAGCTGCCACCTGCAGTGCCAGCATCCCATATGGGTACTGATTCAAGTACCGGCCGCTTGACTTCTGATCCTGCTCTCTGCTATGGCCTAGGAAAGCAGTAGAAGAGGGCCCAAGTGCTTGGGCCCCAGCACTCATGTGGGAGTTCCGGAAGAAGCTCCTGGCTCCTGGCTTTGGATCAGCACAGCTCTGGCTGTTGCAGCCATTTGGGGAGTGAACCAGCAGTTGGAAGACCTCACACTCTCCCTGCCTCTCATTCTGTCTCTGAGGAACTCTGACTTTCAAATAAACACATCTTTTAAAAAAAAGTCACTTTACCATTCCAAAGACATCTCTCCTGCCTGACTCCAGGGATAAACCCAATTTAATCCATTCATCTTGGAAAGAGTTTGACTGAACAAAATCAAGAGCTTTATAGTTCCCTCCAAAACTGCTTCTTTAACCACTCTCTCTAGAAGTGAAAGGGCTCCATATACCTGTGTGTCCCCAGAACACAGAAACAATTAACAAGCAATAGGCTGACTTTCAGTGGCTATCTCCCTGGATCAGAGGGTGCAATCTGAAATCAACTGCAGACATTGGCCACAGATCCTCTCCCCACATTAGTGCAGAATGGGAGATAATTGCCCAGTGTGAGCTTCATGGTGAGCATAGAAACAACTGAAACATAGATATAATACAACAAATTTTCCAGTTTCATTGAAAGGGTTTGGCTTCTATCTTGTCATCCATGGGGCACTGACAGAATGTGGTATCTCCTAGCTCCCAGGGTCCAAGAAATATATATAATGACTTCACCAAATATTAATTGGAACAGCAACTTACAGCCTCTGAATGGGCAGGTCAATGAGAATCTTCTTTTTTTTTTTTATTTTATTTTAGGAGCCAGGTACTTCTCCTGGTCTCCCATGGGGTGCAGGGCCCAAGTACTCGGGCCATCCTCCACTGCACTCCCTGGCCACAGCAGAGAGCTGGCCTGGAAGAGGGGCAACCGGGACAGAATCCGGCATCCCGACTGGGACTAGAACCCGGTGTGCCGGCACCACAAGGTGGAGGATTAGCCTAGTGAGCCACGGCACCGGCCAATGAGATTCTTCTACACAAGGTCAGTCCAATAAGACTGGGAGAGGCAGTTCTCTTATCTAATGTAAGCAAACCAACATAAAAGTTAAGAAAAAAGGGGGCTGACATTGTGGTATAGTGGCTTCAGCTGCTGCTGCAGAGCTGCCATCTCATATGAGCACTGATTCAGGCACTGGCTGCTCCACTTCTGATCCAGCTCCTGGCTAATGTGATGGGAATGCAGAATAGGATGGCCCAAGTACTTGGGGTCCCACACCTGCATGCAAGATCCAGAAAAAGCTCCTGGCTCTTAGCTTTGGAGTGGCCTAGCTCCAACCATTGCAGCCAACTGGGGACTGAATCAGTGGATGGAAGATCTCTCTCTTTTACTTTGCATTTCAAATAAATAAATGAATATTTTAAAAAAAGAGAGAGAGAAGAAAATACTAATTGTAGAGCTGAGAAATGTATACTTGAACTTAAGAATTCAATAGAGGGGCTGGCACAGTGGTGTAGCAGATAAAGCCACCACCTACAGTGCCAATTTGAAACCCAGATGCTTCACTTCTGATACAGCTCTCTGCTTTGGCCTGGGGAAGAAGATGGCCTAAGTCCTTGGGCCCCTGCATCCATGTGGGAATTTCCCAAAGGAAACTCCTGGCTCCTGGCATCAGATCAGCACAGCTCCAGCCATGTGGCCAATTGGGGAGTGAACCAGTGGATAGAACACCTCTCTTCCTCTCTGCATCTCCTTCTCTCTCTGTGTAACTCTAACTTTCAAATAAACAGATAAATTTTCTTAAACATTCAATAGAAGGGCTCAATAGCAGACTTAATAAACAGAAAACAGGATCAGTATAACTGAAGATTGATCATTGGAAATTATTCAATGTGAGTAACAAAAAGAAATGAGAATGCAAAATAAAGGTAGCTTAAAAGACTAATAACAGGAGGCTAGCATTGTGGTGCAACAGGTTAAGCCACCACCTGTAGTGCCAACATCCCATATGGGTGTCAATTTTTGTCCTGGTTTCTCCACTTCCAACCAGCTCTCTGCTAATGTGCCTGGGAAAGCAGTCAAAGATGGGTCAAGTCCTTGGACCCTTTTGCCAATGTGGGAAATCCACATGAAGCTCCTGGCATTGCAGGATATATAAATATATATAAATAAATATATAAAATAAATATATTATATGTAAGTATATAATATAATACAATATAAATATATTATATATAAGTATATATTGTATAAATATATATTATATAAAATATATATAAATACATAAAATAAATCTTTAAAAAAGATTCACAGCACACTATCACTTCAAACAGCTTACTCATTATCACTGTACCAGAAGGAAAAATGAGAGTGAAAATCACAGAAAATATATTAAAAGTCAACACTGTGGTATAGAGCATAATCCACTGCCTGCAATGCTGGTATCCCATATAGACACTGACTCATATCCTGGCTGCCCCCTTCTGATGCAGATCCTTACTGATGGCTTGTGAAAGTAGTGGTAGGATGGCCCAAGAGTTTGGGTCCCTACCATCCATGTGGGAGTCCTGGAAGAAGCTCTCATCTCCTGGCTTCAGCCTGGCTCAGTCCTGGCTAATGTGGTAACTTGGAAAGTGAACCAGCAAATGGAAGATATCTCTTTCTCTCTGTTACTCTTTCAAATAAAAAATAAAAAGGGGACTGGTACTGTGGCATAGTGGGTAAAGCCACTGCCTGCAGTGCCCACATCCCATATGGGTGCTGGTTCAAGTCCCAGCTGCTCCATTTCTGATTCAGCCCTCTGGTATGGCCTGGGAAAGCAGTAGAACATGGCCCAAGTCCGTGGGCCCCTGCACCCATGTGGGAGACCTGGAAGAAGCTCCTGGCTCCTGGATTTGGATTGGCATAGCTCCAGCCATTGCAGCCAATTGGGGAGTGAACCAGCAGTTGGAAGACCTCTCTCTCTTTCTCTTCTTCTTCTCTCTCTGTGTAATTCTGGCTTTCAAATAAATAAATAAATCTTTAAAAATAAGAAAACATATTAAAAGAAATAAGGGCAAAAAAATCCCAAAACTGGGAAGCAAACAGAATGCCATATTCAAGACTCCTAAAGTATATCAAATAAGATGAATCCAATGTGACCTACCTGCACTCAGACAAATCATAATCAAACTTCCATGAGTTAAAGACAAAGAGATTTTAGAAATAAGAAGCAGAAAGGCAATGTGTTAAATATAAGGGAATTCTATGAGGCTGGAAAAGAGCTGAAATTGTGGAAAAGTATAGGGGAAAAGCTTCAAGATTTTGGCAAAAGCAACACTTTTTTTGGAAAAGACCTGAAAAAGCATAGGCAACAAATACAAAACTAAACAAATGAGATGATATCAAACTAGGATGCTTCTGTATAGTAAAAGAAACAATTAACAGAGTTCAGAAACCACTGACAGAGTGAGAGAAAATACTTGCAAACTATTCACTTGTCAAGCAATCAATATTTAGAACACATAAGAAACTAAAAACAAACCTCAACAACAAAAGAACAACCCAATTGAAAAATGGGCAGAGGATCTAACCAGAAATTTTTCAAAAGAAGAAATATTAATGCCCAAAAATATATGAGAAAATTATCCATTTCAGCAGCCATCATGCAAATACAAATTAAAAATAATGATTTATCACCTCATTCCAGTGGGAATTGCTATTTTCAAATACATGCCACAAATGCTGGTAAAGATATGAAGAAAAGGGAATCCTCACACACTGTTGACAGAAATACAGTTTAGTATAACCATTAAGGTGAACAGTAAAAGTTTCCATTAAAAATCCAAAATACTTCTCTCTGGTGATCCAGTATTCTTCTTCTGTGTGTATGTCTGAGGAAATGAAATCAGCACATGTAGGATACCTGCACTCTGATGGTCACTGCACTGCAGCACTATTCACAGTAGCCAAGACATGAAATAAATTGATATGTCCATTAATAGGTGAATGGATAAAATAAATGGGCTATAGATATGCAGTGGAATATTATTCAGTCATAAGAAGAATAAAACCTTTTCATTTGCTACAAAATATATAGAACTGGTGATGGTTATGTTAAGTAAGATTACCCAGATACACAATGGCAAATACTGCAGGTTTTCTTTCATATATGTAAGTTTTTTTTTAAAAAAAAAGATCAGAAATTACAATGGTGACTACTAGAAATGGGAAAGGGTGGTTGAAGGAAGGGTGATAAAGGGCCATTGGATAATGGGTACCAAAATAGAGTTAAATCAGAATAACAGGAGCAAGTATTTAGTGCAGTAGTTAAGATGCCATTTGGGATGCCAATATTCTATATCAGAGTGCCTGAGTTTAAATCTAGGTTGTGAATTCAATTCTAGCTTCCTGATGATGTGTACCATGGGAGCACAAGTGGTTGAGTTTCTGTAACCACATGAGGGGACTGGATTGAGTTCTGGACTCCAGGCTCCAGATTGGCTCAGCCCTGACTGTTGTGAGCATCTGTGCTGTGAACCAGCAGGTAAAAGTTCTATGTGTGTCTCTCTTTCTACCTTTTAAATGAAATGAAAACATTTTAAAAAGAAACAATGAATTCTACTGCTCCACACTGAAAGGGTGACTATGGTTCAGAATAATATATTATAGATCCCAAGAGTACATGGTAAGCTCCAAGCATAAGGAAAGTTATAACAGTGACAACCACTGCTAAAGTTGATGACTGGATTAAGTTGGTCACGAATAAATCCCTACAGTTGCTCAAAAAACCCAATGTCAACATTAACTGAAGTATTTTTCAAAAAACACTATGGGCTGGGCTGGCCCCATGACTCACTAGGTTAATCCTCCACCTGCGGCGCCGACATCCCATATGGGCACCGGGTTCTAGTCCCAGTTGCTCCTCTTCCAGTCCAGCTCTGTCCTGTGGCCTGGGAAGGCAGTAGAGGATGGCCCAAGTGCTTGGGCCCCTGTGCCCACATGGGAGACCAGGAGGAAGCACCTCGCTCCTGGCTTTGGATCAGCGCAGTGCCAGCCATAATGGCCATTTGGGGAGTGAACCAACAGAATGAAGACCTTTCTCTCTGTCTCTCTCACTGTCTATAACTCTACCTGTCAAATTAAAAAACAAACAAACAAAAAAACTATGGGCTAAAGAATGTCCTGATGATAAAAAATAAAGATCAAAGGATGTCTCAAAAATATGAGGCTGCTGAAGATGTAATCATGTAAATAGACTTTATTTATTCAAGAGGCATATGGCTGGCATTGTGGTGAAACAGGTTAAGCCACCAACTGTATATCCATATGAGTGTCAGTTCAAGTCCTGGCTGCACTCTTCTTTTTTTTTTTTTTTTTTTAAGATTTATTTATTTATTTAAAGGAGTTACAGAGAGACACAGTGAGATCTTACATCTGCTGGTTCACTCCTTAAATGGCTACAACAGCCAAGGCAAGGCCAAAGCCAGGAACCTGGAACTACATCCAGGGCTCCCACATGGGTAGCAGGGGCCCAAGCACTCTGTTCTTCTGTCACTTTCCAAGTTGCATTAGCAGGGAGCTGGATCAGAATTAGTTTAACTAGGACATAAACTAGTGCTCATAAGGGATGCTGGCATTGCAGGTGGAAGCTGCTGTACCAAAATGTGGATCCCCTGGCTGCTCCACTTCTGATCCAGCTACTTACTAATGTGCTTGTGAAGGCAGTGAAAGATGACCCAAGTCCCCAGGTCACTGCCAAACATGCATAGACACAGATAAAATTCCCATCTGCTGGTTCACTTCCCAAATCCCCATAGTGGTTAGAAACCAAGCTAGTAGCTATGAATTCAATCCAAGTCTCCTGCTTGGGAAGTAGGGACCCAATTACCTGAGCTGTCACTACTGCCCTTTAGAGTATGTAATAGCAGGGAGAATGAGTCAGAAGCTGGAGCTAGGTATGAAACCTAGGCATATTGATACGAAACATGGACATTAACTGCAAGGCCTAATGCCCACCACTAATTACATTTTTGAGAGAATTATTGTCATAAAAAATCCAAAATGAATAAATAATACTGGTAATTTAAGATTTAAAGGTTTTTATATCTATGGGCAAGAAACATGCCATAAGTGAACTTTTGCCTTTGAGGACAGCATATTTTGAAAACTCTTTATCAAGCAAGACCAGCATAGATAATAAAAAAGAAGTTCCAAAAGGAAGGGCAGAAAACTTGGAGAGCAATGGGCTGAGGTTCTACCAGGGGTTCAGGCCTCATTAAAAAAGGTTTCCCATTATTAAAGAATATGCCACTGATCACCAAGAAGGAAAAATCCTGCAGATACTTCAGCAGTCTCATAGAAAAGGAATCACAAATTTCAGGGTTTGAGTGATTCATGGACACTTTTTGGGTCATGATAAACATCAAATTCTGCATATCTGCAAGATATGGTAAAAAATAGAAAGAGTTTTCATTCATTCTCACTTGCTGAGACTAGAAAGACCCTCCAGGGGAAAAAGCCTCCTTAACAAGACATCACAGTTAAAGCCCTGGAGAATCAGTGATGTCTAAGGTGATACCAAGTGATATGACAAATATGTCACTGCAGACTTCAGTGGGATGTGGGCTAAGAAAACATGTGAAGCAAAAGCTAAACATTGTACTGGGGCAACATTGTGGCACAGAGGGTTAAGCCACCACCTGCAATGCTGGCATCCCATATGGGTGCCGGCTGGAGTTCTAGCTGCTCCACTTCTGATCCTGCTACCTATTAATGTACCTGGGAAAACAGAAGATGTTGCATATTTCCCCTGCAACTCATGTGGGAGACCCAGATGGAGTTCCAGATGCCTGATTTCAGCCTGATCTAGCCCTGGCTGTTGTAGACATTTAGATTTATTTATTTCAAAGGTAGAGTGACAGAGAAGAGATCTTCCATCTCCTCACTACTCCACCAAATTGGTACAATAGTCACAGCTGCGCTAGGTCAAACCAAGAACCAGGAACTCTATAGTTCTCCTAAGTGTATGAGAGGGGCCCAACCACTTGAGTCATCTGTTGCCGCTTTCCTAGGTGCATTAACAAGGAGCTGGATTGGAAGTGGAGCAGCCAAGACTTAAACTTATTGGACAGTGGCCTTCCTTCTGGGGAACCTAAGAGTATGCCAAGTTTTTGTAATACATCATTTGTAATATACTGGGTAAAATTCAGAACCACTGTGCATGTAAACAAATAGAAAATGTGACTCATACTTAAAGGGAAAAATCACTAGAAGCAAACCTAACTAAAACCATATGTTCCATGTAATAGACAAGATGATTATGACATTATAAATATTTTCAAGTATTTAAAGGAAATATAAATATGCTATGTTTTATTTAATTGTTAAATCTTTTTCTACTTTCATTTAGTTAAACAGCAAGATGACAAAGAGACAGAAGGAAATATCTTTCATCCAGGGGTTCACTCATCAATTTCCCACAAAAGTCATAGCCAGGCCAAATCTAGGAGCCTGCAACTCCACCTGGGTTTCTCATGTAGGGGGCAGAGACCGAAGCAATTGAGCCATTATACACTGCCTCCCAGGATGCATTAACAGGAAGCTGGATTGGAAGCAGAGTAGCCAGGACTGAACCCAGGCATCTGATACAGAATATGGGTGTCAAAAGTAATAGCTTAACCTGGTGCATGGCAACGTCTGTTCATTATAACAATATGCCAAGCATTAAATGGGGACTATCAGTATAGAAAAAATTGGGAAAAAAAATAGAGGAAATTCTAAAGTTGTAAAATACACTAACTAAAAGGAAATGTCTAAATAAAGATGTATTTTTATTTATTTAGAAATGCACAGTTACATAAAGAGGGAGAGAGAAGGGCAGAAGGAAAGAAACAGTGAGTGAGGGAGAGAAAGAGAGAGTAAGAGAGAGATCTTCCATCCACTAGTTTATTCCCCAAGTGGTCACAATCGCTGGGAGCTGGGACAGGCCAAAACTAGGAGCCTAGAACTCCATCAGGTTTTCCCATATGGGTTTTAGGGGTCCAAGCACTTGGACCATCTTCTACTGCCTTCCTGGGTACATTAGTAAGGAGCTAGATCAGAAGTGGAACAACCAGGACTTGAACCAGCACTCATATGGGATATCAACATTGCAGACAGTGGCCTAATCCATTGCACCATAAAGCCAGCCCCTGAAAGGAAATTTACTAATGTGCTTAATATAAGATGGAAAAGAGCAAAAGAAAGCATTGAAACTTTAAGAGATCCATTGATATTTTCAAGTCTCTATGAGAGGGAGAAGAGAAATGGAAAGAGATTTAATAATTAGTGTGGCAATTTAGAATGCAATCCAGCATCTCAGAACTGGATCTTAGGAAGACAGAGAAAGAAAGGATGGAGGGGAAAATATGTGTTTAGAAACAATGGTAAAACCTTCCAAATTTTTTGAAAGACCTCCATTTATAGATTCAAGTTGCTCAACAAACCCTAATCAGAAGGGATACAAGAAAACTATTCAAGACAAATCATAATCAAACCAATGTAATCTAAAGATGAAGAGAAGAGCTTGAAAGTGGCCAAAGGAAAAACGGCACATGGCACAGTGAGATATAACCAGGTATGCATAACAGCTAGTTCTCCTCACACACCACGACACCAACATCCAGTACCCAATCTGTCTCATAGAACTCACTGTCCCTAGAAACTAAGTCTTGTGTAAATTTCTGTTAACTCAAAGCAGGAGTGCTAAGCCAGCTGCACTGTGCAGGCAATGAAATGTCACTTGCTAAACAGACACCAAGAACTCCCACAAATAGCCACATAGTTGGATTTGGATGACACTTCACAAGTTCTCTGAGAATTCGGCAGCATTCACTAGTACAGTCGCTATGCTCATCTCACAGGTGGGCAAACTGATGTTATATGAATCAGTAGAAGGATGTCTCAGTGGCAGAACCAGAAAGTTGATTCACACCGCACACCTCCCAGCTCGTGCTACCTACCCCATAACCACCCTAGATTGACCACCACATTCAGGGAGCTGCTTCTACCTCTTGAATTCCTAGAAGCACACACTAGTCTCTGGTACTGCACAATCCTTTGACAAAGTAATCTTTTAAATCACAACGTTATTCTCTCCTCCGTCCTTGGCCCTGAGGACCCGATGTTATTTTCCCTCTGGAACAGGGCAGGTGAGCGGTCACACCTACAGGTGGTGGCGCTACCTGAGATCCGCCGCTGTTTCTGCATTCAGCACACGGGGAGCACCTATTCCCTTCCTAGCATCCCCCAAAGCCCACTGGGCCCCTCTTTCTCTCTTACTAACCTTCAAGAACACCGAAACCAACCGCAGAGCCTGTGGATCAGCACCAGTAGAGATACAAAGTCTGGAATCTGCAGAGGAAGATGGCGGAAGTGGGAGGGGCCGGGCTCAGTGACGTCATTGAGGGAGACTGCATTTCCCACCAGAGTGAGCATCAATTCATTAAGAGGAGCCCAGTGGGCTTTGGGGGATGCTACCAGAATTCACAGCCTGAGGCACTGTAGGAGTAATGGGAAAATAGATGATATTCATAAGTAAATTTGTATTTTAGTTCTGATATACATCTAGCAGCTAATAAATTTCTCATCCTTTTCTTACAGATTCATTGCAAAGCATAAAAAACTCCATCATACTTCATTTTGTTAGGAAATAACAAATTTATATGATAATGCTTTAAAGTATTTGTTCTCATCCAGTAAACTAATTTGTGAGTCTTCATGGGAATATGTTACTAACTGGGAAACACTGCTTTAGGGTATCTAGTAAAATAAAAGTAGAGTCAGTGCTCCATAATTTTGCGCCAAATTAAACTCCAATATCTGACCACTATTTGCCCAGAAAACATTAAGTTTTATTTATGTATGTATTTGTCTATCATCTATATACCTGTCTATCAAATAATTTATTGTTTTTTTGGGAGGAGGGGTATAATGGATCCAAACTTTAGTTTTCTTTCCCTGGGTTATGCCACAATATAGGCAAGGAGTTTTGCACAGTGGAGTTTGGCACAATGGTTACTCAGAGCTCCCACTACACACTGAGTTTCCTCCTCAAACAGGAAAATTCTTGGCTTGAGTGATCAGATTTGAATATAGGCTTGAGTGGTAGATTAGAGGGTGGGGTAAAAGGAGTGCAAAATTTAGGGTGAATGTATCAGGGTGTGACAGGCTTGACTCTGGCACCAGACCTAACCTTGATTTTCTCTTTTTTATGTTGTATGCTCTGCCTTGTTCAAACTCCAATGTCCTCTCCGGTCCTGTAATTGTCCCTCAGTGATTCTATTCTGAAGATCCAGACAATTGAGCCCTGTTCTTCCCATAGTCCTCTTGCTTCAGACTGTGAAATTCTTAATCTCCTTCCCAGAGCCCTGGACCTCAGAGGTCCCTCTGAAACAGCTGTTGATGTGATATCTGCAGATGCTTACATATCTGGTGGTTGATAGGAAGTCCTGTATCCATGAAAACGGAGAATCAGTGTAAATTTGATTGTGTAGGGACCACATCTAATAATAAAAAGATAAGTAACTCAATCCATTTTTACCCCTAGAAAGGTAAAGACCCTAGAAAACACCCACTTGTTTTCAGCAGGATGTATTGACATTTTCATTGTACAAGTTCATATTTCTTTCATCAAAGTTACTCCTGAGCATTTTACTTTTGATTCTGTTCTAACCAAAATTGTTTCCTTATGTTCACTCTTGGATTGTTCATTTGTTATGGACAGAAATTAAATAGGTTTTTAAAATTAAAACTGGTATATTGATTTCATATCCTGTTACTTTCCTAAACTCACTTATTAACTTCAATACTTTTAATGAATATTATGACGTTCTAAATGTAAGATCATACTATCTTTGAATAAAGACGACTCTACTTCTTCTTCTCCAATCCAGACACCATTACTGCAGCCAGATCATTCTGGTTAGATTCTCCTGTAAAATGATAAGCAAATGTGATAAGAGTGGATGCTTTATTTTATATTATCTACATAAACATATAGGATTTAATAATTAAGTATGTTGGCTGTGTGACTTTCCTATTTTCATTATAAGTTAAAGAATATTCATTTCAATTTCTAAGAGAAGAAAGTAGATAAGTATGCAGCTTTACTGCCTTTTATGCTTTGTATACTTTACTGCTACCATGTGCTTTGTTGTATGAATTTTAATTAAAAATTAAAAGAAGACACTTTTGCATTGATTATAAAGAATGTCTGCCAGCAATAAATTCCATCAGTTTTGTTAAGTTAGGTACACTTCTGATTTTGGAAGTCAGCTGTGTTGTATATGTGATTCTTCATTGATTTTTCTTTTTTTGACATTAAGTTATCCCAGTTCTTTCTCACCAGTATTCTTTCTTTTTTTTTTTAACTGAAGGCAGGAATCTTATCCAATTTTTTTTTAATATTTTATTTATTTGAGAAGTAGAGTTACAGATAGAGGAGGAGACAAAGAGAGAGGGTTTCCACCCACTGGTTTACTCACCAAATGGCTGCAACAGCCAGAGCTGTGCTGATCCAAACCAAGGAGCCAGGAACCAGGAGCCAGGAGCTTTCTCTGGATCTCCCACAAGGGTGCATGGACCCAAGCTCTTGGGGCATCCTTTACTGCTTTCCCAGGCCATAGCAGAGAGCTGGATCACAAGAGGAGAAGGCAGGACACGAATCAGAGTCTATATGTGATGCCAGCACTGCAGGTGGAGGCTTAGCCTACTACACCTTAGTGCCAGCCCCATTGATCAGTATTATTTCTGCTGAAGAGTCAACTACTAATTATACTGGTGTCTTGCTTGAAAGGATCCTTTGGAAAATAAAAGAGGTTCATTTATTTCTCTCTTTGCTTTCAGTAGTTCCTTGTCACTAACTTTTGGCATCTTTGCTTTGAGTTGTCCGTAGATCTTTTTGTATTTACTGTATTTGAATTGCATTGAATTCCAAGTACTAGTGAAACTTCACTAATTATATGGCATTGGTTCTATTTCTAATGACTTTAAGTGGTGGGTTTTTAAATAATTTGGAGTTATTTTCTATTAGTTTTCAGGTATAGATATCTTGAGCTCTTCACACTGCCATTCTGTAAGATGCTCCAGGAATCATGACTTTAAAGATTGCATCCTGAGCGATGGGTGAACCCTCCTTGAGATGATGAGAGATGCAGAGGGAACAGCAGAATGCAGTAAATCCACAATCTTGAATACCAAGTGACTAGACACAAATGAACCCAGACAGAGATCAGTGGAGAGAGCTAAGTATAGATGGTGAGAAATATTTTCAAGCCCAGTTGAAAGAGCTTGGCCGCTTTTTCCACTGGGCTCTTGAAGCATTTGGTAGTGCTGCAGAGCCCTTGATTATCATCATCATTTCCAGCTAATCATACTTGTCTCTCTGCCACACACTACAAGAGGCACACTGTATTTATTAGCATACTTTGGGATTGCTCTTTATCTCATGATCTCTTCTTTCTAGGATGCAAGTCAGTAAGTTTCTGTGGCTGCATCTCTGTGAGCCACTATTTCTTTCATTTCAACTCAGCACATCTCCCATTCCTTTCTGTGTGGTCCAGAGAGCTGGGACAATAAGACTAACCAGATTCAACTATGTTATTCAACATTTCAAAAATAATATCCTTTTCTCAATGGCTACACAGAAGAGAATGCATGAATATCTTATGAATGCTCCACCCAGAGTACATTATTTAATAAATACTGATATTTTCATGCTTTGTTTAGAAGTAATTCATTGACCAGTGCATTGGAAGCTGGAAATGTGAGAGCAGATAAGATGTTGAGAACCATGGTTTCAATACCTTTCATGGATCCACTCTATGATAGGAGATGTTGGTAATTCCAAAGCCATCTATCACTCTGTCCCAAGCCTCTTATTAGATTCAAAAGAAGCTCCAGTGAAAGATAAATAACCCAGATGTTATCTACTTGATGAGGACAGATTTTTAATTAGTAAAATAGCACTGTACTAGAAAATATGAAGATGTGAGCAGAAGTGTTTACATAAATGATTTGGGATTTTAGAAAGACAATGAGAACTAAAAGATGAACCAGTGTCTTAGTAGAGTCAGGAATGTGCAAAATTAAAAAGTATGAAGGGTGTGGGTCCATGTAAAACCAACTTATGTTAACCATTGGGTCTGTATAGAAATGAGACTCCTGTGTTCCCATGAAGGCTATGAGCTTCTACAAGTTTCAATTTGCTCAGTTCAATGGGTGACAGTGTAACAGGTATAAAACAAGATAAGCCAACAATTTTTAGTACTTAAATTTAAAGCTGAGAAGCTAATAATTCAGAGTTGGACTCCTTGCTTCTACTTACCACTGTGCTTAGTCACAAATTTCCTTGCTGCCAATCTCAACTTCTTTTCCAGAGCAGGGAAACCTGGTCAGGTTAGATCTAACTCACTGTGCAGTCCAGCCACACCAGTCAAATGGAACCTGAAGGGGGGTATGAGAACGAAAAGAGGGACAAGGGCACAGAGAATGGAGCCAAGACAAATGAACTGATCAAGGCTCATTTATTTCAGCGTCTCAGAGATATTTATACATAACCAGCTGCAGCTCAAGGCAACACAGAAGTTAACAACATATGCAAGCAACTTATCAGGCTTTCTGCAACAGTCATAACATAGTTAATTTTAACAGAGTGCTCTTGTTTAATCATTCTTCAACATGGGAGTAGTGACTTTCTCATCCCAGGAATTCCACAAGCCAAGATTGACCTTGACTTCTCCATGACTTGTCTATGGGATGCCTTCAACTCACCACCTGTGGCCCTCAAGAGCCACAGAAGAAATACATTTTCATTGATCTGATGATAAGCCATGGTACCTACACCAGAGATTTGGTGCAGTTTCATGATTTTGCCATGTCAGTACCTTTTCCTTGTAGCTCCTTTATAATTCCCCCAAACATCCTTATCTCAAAGAGCAGTAGTCTTTGAGACTGATATCTGTTATACTCTCATCTGTCAACAGATTAAATGTTCTCTTTCCTTTATTCCATAGTCTGGCCTTATCATTTTGACTAACACCAGGGACAGTGACTGATCTTCAACTAACAAATTTTGGTGACCATAGCAGGGCTGCTCCTACCCTTGGTGATGTGCCCTCCACTACTGGCTTAGCTGTTAGAGTGGTGAATGCCATCATGAAAAGTGTTGCAGCCTCTTCTTGTAGAGCTTCCACCTCCTGGGGAAAACAGGTAGTCTCAGCACCCACTCAAGTCACTTTTCACTCCAGGTAAACAGTGTTTTCTCTCCCTGCAAAGATGTGGTGAACCTGTTTGGGGAAAGGAAATAGATTCCAAAAAGGCAACCTCAGACTGACCAGCTGGTTATTTGGGAAGTCCTCAGACCACTTTTTTTTAATTTGACAGGTAGAGTTATAGACAGTGAGAGAGAGACAGAGAGAAAGGTCTTCCCTCCATTGGTTCACTCCCCAAATGGCCGCTATGGCTGGTGCTGCGCCAATCTGAAGCCAGGAGCCAGGTGCTTCTTCCTGGTCTCCCATGTGGGCACAGGGGCCCAAGCACTTGGGCCATCCTCCACTGCCCTTCTGGGCCACAGGACAGAGCTGGACTGGAAGAGGAGCAACTGGGACTAGAACCTGGTGCCCACATGGGATGCTGGCACTGCAAGTGGAGGATTAGCCAAGTAAGCCACGGTGCTGGCCCCTAGACCACTTTTAAAACCTCTTTTTCCTTAAATATGGCAAAAAGTTATTTTGACACTGATTCCTGGTTATCAAATACTTCTCTTCCATTGTGTGACTAGATCAAAAGCCTGGTCAAATCCAACATGGCAGTGAGGGACAGATAAAACATGATTGACCAGCGATGTTTTCATAAATATATCTTGATTACACAGAAAGAAGAATAATGAAGATACAGTCACTGGTGTCAATGCTAAACCAAATTCGATAAAGCTGAGAGGTTGTAAAGGAATGGTTTTTATGTGTGGTCACCTGATAGTAATTGTCACAAAAGACTCTGCTAAAGTTACACCCTAGAGAGAGGACCCCCATTTCAAATAAACAGAGATGCTAACTATGGGGCCCGTGCTGTGCATAGTAGGCTAAGCCTCTGCCTATAGCACTGGCATCCCATATGGGCACCAGTTCATGTCCAGCTGCTCCTCTTCACAGCCAGCTTTCTGGTATGTTCTGGGAAAGCAGTAGAAGATGACCCCAGTGCTTGGGCCCCTGCACCCCTGTGGGAGACCTGGAAGAAGCTTCTGGATCCTTGATTCAGATCTGCCCAGCTCCAGTCATTGTGGCCATTTGGGGAGTGAACCAGCAGATGGAAGACCTTTCTGTCTCTCTCTCTCTCTGTAACTCTACCCATCAAATAAATAAACACAATCATTCAAAAAAATAGAGGTGCTAACTACATGTGATGCTAGTCATTCTCAAATCTAATGCTAAAATCTGTATGCAATATACACAGAGAGGTGCTGAGGAAGCAAGTCCTCCAGACCAGGGCTGAAATCTAGTGCAGAACAAGCATTAAGGAACCCAGCTGGAGTTTGGTAAATTAGAGAACCTGATCATTCACAGGATAGATGAAGCACGCACAATTTGTTTACACAAAGTGGAGGCCAAAGCACTTATCTTAGGCATAAATAAAGCTCTCTAGAAATGTGCCTTCTCTAAACTTGTAAAGGGAGAAAAGGCAATCCTAACCACTATTTTATTACCATTTCTCTCTTAGCACATTGGTAACACCTTTGCTATGTCTGCCCTCAGTTGAACTTCAGTTTTACCTCAATGCACCTGCCTGAGAATTACATAAGAAGGAGAATGTGGGAAGGAAGCAGGTGGAACAGAGTCCAAGAGCCCTACAGCTAGAAGGAAGAGAAAGTAATGGAGGAATGAAGAACCCTTGAGGGCTTTTTTTCCAGCCTGCACCATGTTTCATCAAGACCACATGTTACTGCACCATGGAAGAGTGGGGAAAAAATTCCTTTTCCAGATGGAGGCATTGAGAGAGTTTGGGTGGAAATGATGGAAGAAAATAGAAAGCTCTTTGTAAGAGTGGAGACAGGACTTATTGTTGGGCTTATGAATGGGCCTTATTGTCCATTCTCAGGCACCTGAGGCAACACTCTCCTTGACTCATTATCAGCAATTACTCAGAGTGATCCTAACTCCTATTTAACAATCTTATGGAGGTAGACTTGTTTGCTGGGAAAACAGCATACAATCACCCAAGTATTGGGCCCATATTACCCATATGGTGGACCCAGATGGAGTTCCTGGTTCCTGGCTTCAGCTTGGCTGAGCCCCACCTGTGTGGCCATTTGAGAAGTGAACTATTGAAAGAGATCTCTCTCTCTCTCTCTCTCTCTCTCTGTGTGTGTGTGTGTGTTGCTCACTCTCGTTCTTGCTCTCATGCTCTTTCTATTTCTTTTCAAATAAAAAACACTTTTTTTTTTTTATCTTTTATTTAATGAATATAAATTTCCAAAGTACGTCTCATGGGTTACAATGGCTTTCCCCCCCATACCGTCCCTCCCACCCACCACCCTCCCCTTTCCCACTCCCTCTCCCCTTCCATTCACATCAAGATTCATTTTCGATTATCTTAGTATACAGAAGATCAGCTTAGTATACCTTAAGTAAGGATTTCAACAGTTTGTTCCCACACAGAAACATAAAGTGGAAAATAATAGATGATTTTTTTTTAACTGATGATGAAATCAGATCAGACCTATTGTCATGTTTAATCCCAGTGAGAGTCAAGTTGGGAATTGATAGTTTCTTTCTTTTTTTTTTTTTTTTTTTTTTTAACAGAAGATCAGTTTAGTGTACATTAAGTAAAGATTTCAACAGTTTGCACCCCCATAGAAACACAAAGTGAAATATACTGTTTGAGTATTCGTTATAGCATTAAGCCTCAGTGTACAGCACATTAAGGACAGAGATCCTACATGAGGAGTAAGTGCACAGTGACTCCTGTTGTTGACTTTACAAATTGACACTCCTGTTTATGGCATCAGTAATCTCCCTATGCACCAGTCATGAGTTTCCAAGGCTATGGAAGCCCCTTGAGTTCTCTGACTCTTGTCTTGTTTAGACAAGGTCATAGTCAAAGTGGAGGTTCTCTCCTCCCTTCAGAGAAAGGCACCTCCCTCTTTGAAGACCTGTTCCAAATAAAAAACACTTTTAAAAAGTTCTAAAACCAAATGTGTCTTTACAATGTTTAACACTCAGGAGTGGGTATTGTGGTACAGCAGTTTACGCCACTTCTTGGGACACCTGCATCCTATATTGGGATGCCTGTTCATGTCCTGTGTACTTTGCTTCTGTTCCAGCTTTTTGCTAATGCATCCTGGAATAATAGCTGCCACCATACATGAGACCCAGATAAAGTTTCATGTTCCTGGTTTAGGCCTAGATCAGTCACAATGTTGTAGGCATTTGGGGAATGAGCCAGTGGATAGAATTTCTCTCCCTCCCTCCCTCCCTCCCTCCCTCCCTCCCCTCCCCATCACTCTATATTTCAAATAGATGAAAATAAACATACAAAGCATTTTAAAAATCACTCATTGTGCTTAACATAAATCCTTGAGAGGCCAGTGTTGTGGTGTACTAGGTAAAAGTGCTGACTGCAATGGCAGAATCCCATACAGGCACTGCTTTGAGTCCTGGATGCTCCACTTCTGATGCAGTTCTCTGCTAATGCACCTAGGAAAGCAGCACAAGATGGTCTAAATACTTGTGTTCCTGCACTCATGTGGAATACCTTGTTTCTGGCTTTAGAACAAACCAGCTCCAGCTATTGCAGACATTTGGGGAGTGAGCCAGCAGATGAAAGATTGATCTCTGTGTGTCTCCACCTCTCTCTTTCTGTATCTCTACCTTTTAAATAAATAAATAAATAAATACATCTTTCTTAAAAAGCCTTAAAGACTATTTTGAAAATAATGGGTGATACTTCTCTTACACACCACTTTATATCATATTTTATTTTATTTGAAACACACCGGGTACTCAAAATGTTCACAAAAAATTATATAAAAGGATAAGCTTATTTTGATGCAAAAAGTTGAAATCCATGAATAGATTTTGTGTGATAGGTATCTGGTAAGAATTTTTAAAATACCCTTTTTAAATTCATTAAGCTCCTCAGAATTGATGTATCTGTAATTTCAAAAACACTGAGTTAGAGGATTAATACATTTGGTGCTTCAGCACTGCCTCCTCCATGCTCAGCAGCCATGCAACTCACAGAAAAGTCCATTGAGCCAAGTCATTTTCTCCCTTGGAATGCATTGGGAGGACGATGTCACAACTATCCTCTGAGATCCTTTCCCTTGTGAGGATCTCATGCTTTGCTTTCAAAGCAGGTCCTTGAGTCCCATGACAGTTCATTTAATCTTACTGGCTTGGAAATGACTCTTCTACTTTACAATAAATTTGCATTTGATCCATTTGTGGATTTCCATCAAAAGTCTTAAGAGGTAGCTCTTTGCTCTTCTGTATTGTTCTGTTAGTAGTGTATTAATATTATTCTGTTAGTGGTGTAATAGTAATTCTGTTAGTAGTGTATTAATGTTTACTGATGGTGGCATCATTTCTCAGCATTTATTAGGTGTTTGTACTTTGCTTTTGGCACAATATTTGCTCATTAAACATTAACCTTCAAAATTGAGGCCAAATCCTCATGCATTAAAAAGCTGATCTCAATGTCAACAAAGCTCACTCTCTTATGAGACACTCCACTGAATGGTGAGGATAGAAGGAGACTTGCACACCAGGCTGACACATGGTGGCAGCTGATCTATCTATAGGCATACGGTTCCTTTAATTTTTTTTCACCATTTGTCTCTTTTAGAATAAGTGGTTAGTGTTTTCAGTATATTTGCAAAGGAGTTATCTCCTTAATACGTATCAATCCAGAGGGTAGGCCATTTTTATGCTTGATGTCTATCATGCTTGAAACTGTTAAATACATTGCCACTCCTTCACTTTGTTCCCAAATCTTGGTAAAAGAGCTGGCCTGGCTGGTTGTTTTTCCTTCCATACCTCCATGTGGTCCTCAGTCTACTATGTTCTCAACCTCTCATCCTATTGAACTAGCTCTGATAAATTTGGAATTTTCACCATAGAACCAAGAAAGCATCCTTTAATCCTTTAATTTACATCAGGGAAATGCAAGTCAAAACCACAATGAGATCACCTGACCTCTTTCAGAATGGCTAAAATCCAAATAAGAGTAAATAAGAATAATAAATGCTGATTAGGATGTGGAGAAAGGGGAACACTTATTCACTGTTAGTGGAAATGTAAATTACTGCGGCCCCTGTTTGAAACACTGTGGAAATTTCTTTTAAAAAACTAGAAATAAATCTGTCATATGAGCCAGCAATCCCACTACTAGGTACATACCAAAAGACGTGAACACAATGTATCAAACAGATACTTGCACCACCATGTTTATAGCAGCACTGTTCACAATAGCCCACATTTTGAACCAGAAAGAATGTCCATCATCAGAAGAACCAGTAAAGAAAATGGAGTACATATACACAATAGAATATTACTCAGCCATAAGAAGGAATGGCATTCTACCATTTGCAGCAAAATGGATGCAAATGGAGGACATCATATTGACTGAAATAAGCCAGACACAAAAAGACAGACACTTATATGTGGGAGCTAAAATGTAAAAAAACAAAAACATAAAAAGAAAGAGAAAATACCTGTGTGTATCAGTATTGCTACAAATATAGTTTTGTAAAAGTTTGTTCTATACCTTTGTCAAACCAGTGGTTAAATGCTATACCACTAGAGTTTTAATAATCTAATTATTTTAAAATTTATTGTGCCTGGGTGAAATGATCAATTATCTACATCCCCACTAAACTAGTCTTTTTGCTTTTACTTGTTAAACTTCTTTTTTGGTGAAGCATTAGGATTTTTAGTGTAATGTAACTTTCTTTTTTTAGAACTTATTTTTATAAAGATCTATTTATTTTACTTTATTTATTTATTTATTTTACAGAGGAGAGGCAGAGAGAGAGAGAGAGAGAGAGAGAGAGGTCTTCCATCTGCTGGTGGCCACAAAGGCCAGAGCTGTGCTGATCCAAAGCCAGGAGCCAGGAGTTTCCTCCAGGTCTCCCACATGGGTGCAGCGGCCCAAGGACTTGGGCCATCCTCCACTGTTATCCCAAGCCACAACAGAGAGCTAGATCAGAAGCAGAGCATCCAGGTCTTGAACTGACATCCATATGGGATGCTGGCACTGCAGGCAGCAGCTTTACCTGCTAAGCCACAGCACTGGCCCCAGTGTAATGTAACTTTCAAAGATGCTATCTCAAAAGTTAAAAAAGGAAAGGAGGAGAGGGAGAAGCAGGAAGGATTAAAGGGAGAGAGTGGGACAGAGGAGGAAGGGAATAATTATATTTTTAGAATCATATTTATGAACTACAACAAATCTGTTAAAAACTAATTAAAATTAAAATACCCCCTAAAATAAAAGGCCTGTTTATAAATTTAAAAGCCAGAATTAGAAAGATGGAGAGGGAGAGGGATCTTCAATCTGCTTCAATCTTCTATGACCACAATGGCTGGGACCAGGCTAGGCAAAAACCAGGATTCTGGATCTTCATCCAGGTTCCCATGTGAATGGCAGGGACCCAAACACTTGGACCATCTTCTGCTGATTTCCCAAGTGCATTAGTAGGGAGCTAGATCATTATGGAGCAGCTGGAACTCAAGCAGGGCCAATATATGATACTGGCATTGCAGGTGGTGGCATAACCTACTAGAGCCACAATGCAATCCCTGTAAGAAAAGTGTTTTTAAAAAGTTTATGTATTGACTTGAAAGGTTAGGTTGCATAAGAGAGAGACAGAGAAAGAGATCTTCCATCCACTGGCTCACTCTCCAAATGCCTGGGGTTGGACCAGACAAATGTCAAGATACCACAGCTCTACCCAAGTTTGCTATATGAGTGGCAAGGGCCCAGGGACTTTGGCCATCCTCTGCTGCTTTCTTGGGTGCATTAGCAGGAAGCTGTATCAGAAGTGGAGCAGCTAGGACTGAAACTGGTGCTTTAGGGGATGCCAGCATCTCAAGCTGTGGCTTAACATGCTGGCCCCAATAAATTTTTCTTTCATGAGCCAATTTTTTGGGCAACACAAATTGAATATGGCCAGAACACCTGACTGCACAAATGACCAATGCTTAGGGCCAGTGCCTTGTTGTCAAACCTTGGACACAACGTGTGATACAACATTGATGAAATCCATCCCTCTGCTCCAAAAACCTCTGCAAAAACCTTAAGGAGAAGATACACATGTAGCTGAGCTTTCCTCAATGAGCCCCAGAGTTCTGGGGGAAAAAAGTAGGTTGGAACCATTATTCATCTGAAGCAGTGTTCTGATGAATGGCGATGTCTCTGTTTCCAAAATGGGTTTGAAAATGAGTCAAATTAGGGTTTGTTTTGGGGGGAGAAATGCACATTGTGAGTTGTTTTGGAAAGATTAATTAATTATGGAGAAAGCAGCTGAGATGAGCAAAATCTAGATCCTATTTCTTATTCTCAGATCCTACATCAAAGAGAAGCAATCTTTGGTGAACTCCTTTATTCTTCTTCAGAGTCTTCTACAAAAGCATAAGGAGGGGTTAATGCATTCATTCCTAGCTTTCCCAAGTTGAAGTGAGATTTCTGGCGGGGAGAGGAACAGACTGAACCCAGCATCTATTAGGATCCAATGAATGCATGAAGGTTGAGAATGCTGTGTCTGTGGTAAACTCTATCAAAGATAAAGTTAGTATGAGGCTCTGGGCAGTTTGGGTCCTAGCTACACCACTTCTGATCTAGCTCTCTGCTATGGCCTGGGAAAGCAGTAGAAGATGGCTCAAGTCCTTGGGCCCCTGCACCTGCGTGGGAGACCCAGAAGTTCCTGGGTCCTGGCTTTGGATAGGCATAGCTGTAGCTGTGGATTTCCCAAGTGCATTAGTAGAGAGCTAGATCTGGGGTGTGAACCAGCAGATGGAAGATCTCTCTCTCTGTCTCTCTCCACCCCTCCACCCTCCCTCACTCTCTCCTCTGTAACTCTGCCTTTCAAATAAATAAAGAAATCTTAAAAAATATGCCAAAAGTTCACATAATAAGCTCTGGGCAAGACAGGAAGGTAGATAAAAAAAATATGAGATTATCATTCATTTTAGAAAGGGATTGATGGTGTCAAAAGTTAACTGTGGGGCCTGCACTGTGAGACAGCAAAGTTAAAGCCACAGCCTACAGTGCTGGCATCCCACGTGCACACTGATTCAAGGACTGGCTGCTCCACTTCTGATCCAGCTCCCTGCTAAAGCACCCAGAAAAGCAGTGGAATATGGCCCAAGTCCTTGGCTCCCTGCACCCATGTGAGAGACCTGAATGAAGCTCCTGCATCATGGCTCCATGCTTCCAGCATGTAAAAAGAAACTAGCTGAAGGCAGAACATGAGTCAAGATGTTACAGGATTGGGGATAATCTGAAAAGAGAAAGGTAGTGTGATTCTGTATCCTTGCTTCCTCCTGCAGCTCTGAATCTGTCATCAGGGATTAATCACACCTTAACCATGTACAGCCACTCAGAGCCATGACTCATATATTCTGGGAACCTGCAGGGGTCTGATCCACCTGACTCAAGCAGCCCCTTCTTACTAATAGGAGTTCTACCAGTCTAACTTTGGCAGGAAGGCATTCCAGTCCTGGAAGATCAAGAGAAGGCTGATGACCAATGGTCCTCCCTCTCTACTCCTGGAGCCCTTTGTAGCTGAGGTAGACTGACTCTGAAGCAGAGTCTGAATCCAGAGGAGAAGGCCTCTCAGGTTTCAAGTTGCAGTTTCTGGGCTTCAGGAAGCAAGCTTTCTGGGTTTCAGTGCTAGAAATGTAATGGTGGGAGAGCACTTCTTTCAGTATAGAAGTAAGGAAAGAGTCTGAGTTGCAAAATGAGAGTACTTTATTAGGCAAGTGAGAGAATAAAGCAAAGCTGGAGAAAACAACAACAGAGCTCCCTGGTAGTAAGACACAGATAGGGGACTACAGAGCTGGATGTACATTGAGGAAGTGGGACTCTCAATCTTTAATAGGTAATCTAATTTCTCTTTAATCTATATCACCTTGTGTGGCAGCCTGGACATGGGGTGTGGTTGGGCTGTTGCTGGTTTGGCTGGAGTGCATCCGCAAGCCTGTAAGGAGTTGGGGTTGGAAGGATCTAGTTGTTTGTGAGTGCTCCCTGAGCATGAAGAGGGACATGATTTGTTGGTTATTGGAGAGAATATAAAATGGGAAGGCATGTGAAATGAGGGAAAAGAAGAGGAAAGTTCACCATCTTCCGGAAGCATGTCTACCCCTCCCTATATGCCCCTATCCCTAAAGGATGATGTTTAGAGTCACATAAGGGGTGAGTATTGTACAATGGGTTAAGCTGACACTCGGGGTGCCTGTAACCATATATGAGTGCTGGTTTGAGTCCTGCTTACTCCGCATTCAATCTAACACTTTGCTAACATGCCTAGTAAGCAGTGGATAATGACTCAAGTATTTGAGTTTCTGTCAGCTGCATGGGATATCCAGATGGAGTTCTTGGATCCTGGCTTTATCCTGGCCCAGCTCTGACTGCTGCAGCCAGTTTGTCTTTCAAATAAAAAAAAGAAACAAACAAAATAAATAAATAAGTAAATCTTTATAAATCAACATCAGTTATGACTTTATTTTGGGGAGAAACATACTTTCTGAACTACTTTTTAGGGGAATGCAAACTGAACATACCCAAGGCACTTGGCTGCAGGGATGAAAAACCCCTAGGACATGGCCTGGTCCTCACACCTCACACAAGACATGAGATGCAATCATTTTACTACAAGGAGAGGCTAATATTTGCATTTTGAGTTTTTCCTAGGGAATGCAGTGAACTCAGGTGGTGAAGAGTAGAGCACTGAGGAGCATCTGCACAAATGGGTGAGGTTTTTGGGCCCCCCAAAACTCAAATACCATAATGGAGTGCCTGACTTCTGATTTTAGTCTGGACCAGCCCAGAATATTGCAGCCATTTGGGAAGTGAACCAGCAGATGGAAGCTCTGTCTGTCTCTGTTCCTATGTCACTCTGCCTTTCAAATAAATTAATCTTTATAAAAGAAGACAACCATGACTCTCCTCTTAGGGGATAGTGTGCATTCTAAGCTGCTTCTTGGGGAATGTGCATAGAAAAAGCACCTTGCTGTGGAAATGATCAGTTTCGAGGTCCTGGATCTGGTTCTAACAACTCTCATTTGAGAAGAAGAGAAATCCTTGGTGAAATACCTCTTTCTGTTCCAGAAGTATCTATGAAATCCCGAATAGATTATAATATATATGTTCTTGGATCTCATCAGTGAAATCAGGAGTCCCAAGAGGTGTAGAATAAATTGAACCAAGCACATATAACATCCACGTGAATTGGTGAGGGCTTAGGATCCCTGGACCCATGGAATGTGAAATGTGAAGCAATTCCAAGATGTGGGCAGATTCCACGGGCCACATTTGGCAACACATTCAGAAAATAATTTATTCTGACACAAAGTGATTTTAGAATTTTCTATTATGGAAGGTTCCTGAAGGCAGAATATGAAACAAGTGGGCTGCTTCCAAACTGTCCAAGTGAGATGAGTGTTGTAGAGGTGCAAATGTTTAGGTTTTATTCTACATTGAGTTCCTCTTCCAATCAGCTGGGGAAAGAAAAGAAAAGTAGATCAAAGCTCATGAAATTGTTGCTCTCTCAAGAACAGGATGGTTTTTTTAGGAGTCAACTGGTCTCTGCTTTTTCAGGAGAATGTGGCTTCCAAGGCTTTTCATTAGAAATATGCAACAAATATAGCCAAATCTTGTGGCTGCAGAGAAGACCAATGTGTAGGGAACTTGTTTTATTCTCAAACATTGTGAACTAGAAGAGATGCAATCTTTTGCAAAATCCCCAATTCTGTTCCAGAAACTTCTGTGCATCTTAAAGGGAGGCTAATACATGTATCCTATGCTTTTCCTGTGATCACAAGAGTCCTGGGACATGAGGAGCAGACTGAGTCCAATACTTGTGTTGGTCTGGATCCACATAAATGAGTGAGGGTTGAGACATGTGTTTGCATTTTAAGCTCTGCTAATATCAAGTGTATCTGAGGATGTGGATGGTTTCCTTGGAGGCAATATTTGGCCTCAAATTCAGGAAGATGCCCATTTCCCACAAAATTATTCTTTCCTTTTTTAAAAGATTTTATTTATTTATTTAAGAGGTAGAGTTACAGACAGAGAGTGGGAGAAAGGTCTTCCATCCACTGGTTCACTCCCCAAATGACCACAATGCTTAGATCTGGGCTGATATGAATCCAAGAACAAGGAGCTTCTTCCAGTTCTCCCAGGTGGGTGCAGGGGCCCAAGAACTTGGGTGATCCTCCACTGTTTTTCCAGGCCATAGAAAAGAGATAGATTGGAAGAGGATCAGGTGGGACTAGAACTGGTACCCACATGGAATACCAGTGCCACTGGTGGAAGCTTGGCCCACTATGCCACAATGCCAGCCTTGAAAATTGTTCTTTCTGGCCCTAGTACTATAGGAGTTCTCTTGTGTTGAACCCTCCTTAACCATTAAATTCCAAATATTCTAACAAATATTTAAACAATATATTTATTTCAAATTTATCATACATGATATATTTATCACTCAATGTAAGTCTTTTTAGGTGGCCCATACACATAGGATAATGCATTAAGGGAGGATAAGAAACATATGTCTGGGCTCAAATGAGAGGAATGTTAAAAGAGATATAGACATTTAGATTTAACTTAATGAGGCTTCCTGTCCTGATCAGCATGGGACAAAATAGGAATGTAGATCAAATATCCTGGTATTGGTGCTATCTCAAGAATGAGATGGATGATAAGAGCCACCAAGTGCCTTTTGCAGATATGCTCCTTCTTGATGTTTGGGGGAATGTGAATAGAATGTGGCCCAGTCACCTGGTTCCAGATAGGGTAAGTGCATGAATCTGATCTTTATACTTCAAATACAAGATGCAATATTTGGTTAAATGCTTCATTCTGCTCCAGAGATCCCTGAAAATCACATGGGATACCGGGAGGAAGCACCTGGCTCCTGGCTTTGGATTGGCACAGTTCTGGCTGTAGCAGCCATTTGGGGGGTGAACCAATGGAAGGAAGACCTTTCTCTCTAGCACTCTCACTGTCTATAACTCTACCTGTCAAATAAAAAAGAAAAGAAATCAGTATGGACACATGAAAATTGTCCACATAAAATGGAATTTGTGGAGATGCAAACATTTAGGGATTTTTCCAGAAAGGGCCTCCTCAATGAATCAGAGCTTCCTCATGTCAGGAGACCAGATACCCACATCATTAACTCCAGATACATAGGAGGACACCCAGACTCAAAAATGTGTATCTGCAGACATTACTTTTCCTAACCTAGACCTCCTTCAGGATGTAGAAACACATCTCAGCAGGACTTAACCCATTTTTATGACAACAGACCTGAGTCCCTCATCACAAGAAAATCTACCAATAAGCCAATAATATTCTTCAGTCTCACAATCAGCTCAGAGGATGCAGTTAATTCTCAGACTGTGATAGAGAAGGAAAGTTCTCTGGGTACCTGAAGTTAATTCTGTATTTTTGTCAAACCTTTAATGATCGATTATGTTACATCATCCCATATGTAAGACACTTTGAAAGCTTAAATGGAGAAAGAAACATACTATTTATAGTTACCTTGAAATAAATATTATGTTTGTAGAGTTCTATTATTTTGAGAAAAGTAGTGAGTGAATGATTAGAGTGCAAGCAGTTTCAAATTCATTGTGTCAATGGCATACAGTTTGCTTCTAAAGTGTTTTACTAAATGTTCAACTGAAGAAAAGATTCCAGACATAACTGACACATAAGAAATGCAATCATAGGGCTGGCGCCATGGCTCACTAAGCTAATCCTCCTCCTGTGGCACTGGCACTCCAGGTTCTAGTCCTGGTTTCTCTTCTTCCAGTCCAGCTCTCTCCTGTGGCCCGAGAGGGCAGTGGAGGATGGCCCAAGTGCTTGGGATTTGCACCCACATGAGAGACCAGGAGGAAGAACCTGGCTCCTGGCTTTGGATTGGTGCAGTGCGCTGGCCATAGCGGCCATTTAGGGGGTGAACCAATGGAAGGAAGACCTTTCTCTCTCTCTCTCACTGTCTAACTCTGCCTGTCAAAAAAAAAAAAAAAAAAAAAAGGAAAGAAAGAAAAAAAGAAAGAAAGAAATACATTCATGAAAACATTTTTCAGAACTACATTGTCATTTTATTTTGAGAAAAGCACTGATTTCAAATGTTCAAAAGTAGCTGTTTTATAAATAACACACTGTGACAATGTAAACTATGAAGCAATGTGTTCTTAACAGCACTGTTGCTTGACAGACTGTAATGTGTTGCTACTGTGGCTATTTGTTAACCAGCAGTGACTTGTGCTTTTGTACTTTTTCTAAAGAGTTCTTGCATACATTAATAGAGGTTAAAAAAAGGGATTGGCTTTTTTCACTTGAATAATTGATATTTGTATCACAGTTGTCTGAATTATTCACAAGTTATTAGACAAAGACTAGGTCTCATAAACTTATTGGATTCCAAAAGAGACATTTGCTAAGCATACCAAAAATGATGCAATGAAAAGCCATCATCAGGTGTAAGAAAGCAAAATAATCCTGGATTTATAACTATCCAAGATGATATCATATTTGACATCAAAAACAATATTATTTTCAAATAAAAAGATGAATGATGATGTCAAAACAAGACCTGGGATGTGAAGGTGGCATGTCAAGCATATAATGTATCAAAGGGTCAACTCAACAGGAAGATGTGACTATGGTAAATGTATATGCATTCAATGACTGCTAGAACACTCAGTTATTTAAAACAAATTTTGGGGCTGGCACTGTGGCATAGCAGGTAAAGCCTCTGCCTGCAGTGCTGGGGTCCCATATGGGCACCAGTTTGAGTCCCTGCTCCTCCACTTCTGATCCAGCTCTCTGCTATGGCCTGGGAAAGCAGTAGAGGATGGCCCAAGTCCTTGGGCCCCTGCACTCACATGGGAGACCTGGAAGAAGCTCCTGGTTTCGGGTCAGCACAGCTCCGGCCATTGTAGTCACTTGGAGGAGTGAACCAGTGGATTGAAGACCTCTCTCTCTCTCTGCCTCTCCTTCTCTCTCTGTGTAACTCTTTCAAATAAATAAATCTTTAAAAAGTAAAGCAGGCTGACACCATGGCTCACTAGGCTAATCCTCCACCTGCGGCGCCAGCACACCAGGTTCTAGTCCCAGTTAGGGTGCTGGATTCTGTCCCGGTTGCCCTTCTTCCAGGCCAGCTCTCTGCTGTGGCCCGGGAGTGCAGTGGAGGATGGCCCAAGTGCTTGGGCCCTGCGCCCCATGGGAGACAAGGATAAGTACCTGGCTCCTGCCATCAGATCAGCGCGGTGTGCTGGCTGCAGCATGCCAGCCATGGTGGCCATTGAGGGTGAACCAACGGCAAAGGAAGAGCTTTCTCTCTGTCTCTCTCTCTCACTGTCCACTCTGCCTGTCAAAAAAAAAAAAAAGTAAAGCAAAAGTTAATTGATCCAAAGACATATGCTCCAATACAATAATGTGGGACCCCAACACTCCACTTTCAGCAATGGACAGATTAACTAGGCAAAAAAATCAACAAAGAAACAACGGAGCTAATCTACAATATAGATCAATTGGAGCTAATTGATATCTACAGAACATTTTATTCCACAGCTGCAGAATGCACATTCTTTTTTTTTTTTTTTTTTTTTTTGATAGGCAGAGTGGACAGTGAGAGAGACAGAGAGAAAGGTCTTTCTTTGCCATTGGTTCACCCTCCAATGACTGCCGTGGCCAGCATGCTACAGCTGGCACACTGTGCTGATCCGATGGCAGGAGCCAGGTGCTTCTCCTGGTCTCCCATGGGGTGCAGGGCCCAAGCACTTGGGCCATCCTCCACTGCACTCCCGGGCCACAGCAGAGAGCTGGCCTGGAAGAGGGGCAACAGGGATAGAATCCAGTGCCCCGACTGGGACTAGAACCTGGGGTGCTGGTGCCACAGGCAGAGGATTAGCCTATTGAGCTGCGGCGTTGGCCTATTCTTTTAATCATTGCATGAAACAGTCTATAGAATAGATCATACATAACCCCATAAAATATCTCAACAAATTCAAAAATATTAAAATCATAAAGGTATCTTTTCTGACCACAATTAAATGAATCTAGGAATTAGCAACATAAGAAATTCTTGGCTGGCGCTCTGACCGGCCAAGGATGTTAAAGATATCTACAGTGAAAGTTGAAAAATATTAAGGAACGAAATAGAAAATGCAAAGAAGGATAAATCTCCCATGTTCATGGATTGTAAGAACTAATATCAAATATTAATAATACCTAAAGCAATGTAAAGATTCACTGTAATCACAATTAAAATACCAAAGACATTCTTCTCAGATCAAGAAAATGATCCTAAAATTCATATGGAAACACAAGAGACCTTGAAGAGGTAAATCAATCTTAACTAAAAGAAACCTACAGACATCTCAATAGTAGATTTCAAGACATTCTAGAGAGCAGTTATAATCAAAACAGCCTAGTACTGGCACAAAGTAGACCAATGAAACAGAACAGAAACACCAGAAATATGGACACATATTGGTAAATGCTAACTCTCTGTGTTTACATAGAGATACAATCTAGAGTGAAATGTAAAAAAAAAGCTAGAGTTCTATACACTGCTCTACAGGAGCCCAGTACCCTCTGGCTTCCAGCGGAGTGATGGGGGCAGAAAGTTTTCTTTTTTTCACAGAGTATGGTGATGCTGATTCTGTATAGTTTTTGTTGAGACAAAAAAAAAATAAAAATGAATTTGGAAAAGAAGAATGTAGAGATTCTATACCCATTGTATTCTGCTTAAGATATTTTCCCATAGTAAGGTGAGAACCATATTCCTTCTACACCTAATTTGAGGATAGTTTTTTCATTAAATTATGCTGAATTTTATCAAATGCTCTCTGAATTTATCGAGATAACAATATGGTTCTATCCTTTCTTCTATGGATGTGATGTATGATGTTTAATGATTTGTGAATGCTGAATCACCCTTACATCTCTAGGATAAATCTACTCAGTTATGCTGTATGATCTTTTTGATGTGATTTTGGATTTGTTTTGCTAATTGTTGGCAATTTTTGCATCTATGGTCTTTTTGTGATATGCCTTTGCTTTTTTGTATCAGAGTAATAATGGGCTTGTAAAAAGAGCTTTACAGAGTTCCATCTTGTTCAATATTTTGGAATAGTTCAAAAATAGTGGAGTTAGTTCCTTTTTAAATGTTTCTGTAACTCTGGAGTTAGTTCCTTTTTAAGTGTTTTGTAGAACTCAGTAGGAAAGCCATCAGGTCCTTGACATTTCCTTGAAATGAGAATTCTAATTACTGCTTCAATCACATCACTTGTTATTAGTCTGTTTATGTTTTCTTGAGTTAAACTTGGTAGATTACATGTATCTAAGACTTTGTCCATTTCTCTTATTTACATTTTGTGACCATATTTATTTTTGTTTAAATTTCATTTAATTTGGTTTACTGTAATTTATGCAAGTGCCTGCCAATAAACTAGGTATTACATAATCAACACACATTTTCTCAAATCTGCCCAGTAGTTAGAAAAAGATTGAGATACATGCACCAAGCTCTCATTTCCATGTATGCTGAAGCTCTGAAAGATAGTACAGATACCAATGAGAGTCAAGTTTATGAAAAGGAGGGGACTAGACTATTTCACAAAATTAGCAGTAGTCTCTACCACACCAAACACTGCAGACAATGAGTATGTGCTGACAAAACCTATCTTACAACAGTGCCCAGAGAGTAACCTGGATCTTCCTCCCAAGTACAAGGAGGGCATAAAATGAAATCTTGGATGAGGACAACAATGTCTCATTATGAAGCAGTCATCATAAACATCCTTGTCTCATTCACAGCCATCACTCCAGTGAGGACACAAGCCATGTGGCAAAACAAGGGACAAGGAGGAAAAGACTGTCAGTGAGCAGATTACTAATGGGATCTGATTGCAGGGCTTGCATGCCTTAGGAGGCATAGAAGGTTAAAGAAGACATTTTCTGGCCTGAAGGTGTCAACATCATCATTCTACTCCAGATGCTAGAACTGACAGGAGAAAAATTTAATTTAGACAGAGAGAGCTGACAAAAACTACCTAAATATTGTGCCTTCTTTAAAATAAAATGTGGCATTTTCCTTTTTTTTTTTTTTTTAGAAAGGTTTAGTTTATTGTCTGGTGGGGGAAAACTGACAGGCTGAGGGGAGAGGGCGAGAGTGTAAGACAGAAAGAGAGAGTAAGGGAGAATAAGAAAGAGAGCATGTGTTCTGGAACAGTTCCTGTTAAACCTTTGCCAGGGGGGTGGGCAGGGAAATAGGAGCAGTGAATCCCCTTAGGGTGGGAGTGCAGCTGACACTTGTGGTTGGGCCATCTGGTCATCTGGCTTCTAGCAATGCCAGCTGAGGCTAGAGCCTAAGATGGCATCTGAGGCATAGATGGCACCACAGATAAGACTGTGCCATTTTACTAACATTCCCCCTTTTGCTTTTTATAAAGCATGTGTTGTATGGATTACATCAGTCCCAAATTCCAGAAGTGGTAGAGGGACAATGATCTGTCTTTAGAGCTACTTCCTGCTGACATGGGGCAATGAGTTACTCTCTCTGGCATAGAGATATGTCTCAAGACTGTCTCCTGAGTGGGGAGACCAGTGTATCCCTGTAGCAGCATTTGGTTGACTGCCTGGTTGGTGAAGGCTTTGGTTCATTCCATTATCACCTCCTGTAAACACTTAAACAGACATGGTAGCATAAAAGACAGGGAGAGAATAGCAACCAACGATCCTAAGAGTGGCATTAACCAAGTGATGAGAGGATTTCACAGAGGAGAGGAAACGGGGGATGGGGTCTCTGTACCCTATTGAAGACTGTTTGATGGATGTAGTTTTACCTGGCCTGATTGGTTAATGTAATAACAACATTGTTTAAGGTCAGTCTATTCTGTAGTACCACACCTATTAGGTGATATGTTTTTGGAGACCTCAGATGGTGTCAGCTGAGGTCTCAATGGACCTAGGCTCTGGCCCCTGGACAGAGACTCCTAACCCTGGGTTGGCAGGCCCTGTGCTGTGGCTTACACTATATTAAAGTTCCCCCTTGAAGTGGATTCCAACACATTCTATCCTTGAGATGTGAGAACCTTGAGCATTTGCAGCTTCCAAGTCTCAACTCCAGAAAACAGACATTTCATGAACAAAACTTGCAGAAGTGCTCTACTTCCAGTTTTTCTACATGCCTACAATGCTATTAATACTAATTTTTTTATCAATTTCTTTGTGAAGCAGGAAACTGTAAATTGTCTAGTGCTTATTATAAATCACAAACTATCATCTCCAGTTTTGCTAAGTTTGGTGTAGGAAACACTTGAAATTTAAAATACAAAACTACAATAAAAATCAGTAAATTTTTTAAAGATTTATTTATTTGAAAGAGTTACACAGAGAGAGGAGAGGCAGAGAAAAAGAAAGAGGTCTTCCATCTGCTGGTTCACTCCCCAGTTGGCAGCAAAGGCCAGAGCTGCACCGATCCAAAGCCAAGAACCAGGAGCTCTTCCCGGTCTCCCACGTGAATGCGGGGGCCCAAGAACTTGGGCCATATTCTACTGCTGCTTTCCCAGGCCATAGCAGAGAGCTGGATCAGAAGTGGAGAAGCTGGGACTTGAACCAGCACCCATATAGATGCCAGTTCAGCAGGCAGCAGCTTTACCCACTAGGCCACAGTGCCAGCCCCCAAATTGGTAAATTTTTAAAAAGGATTTTCCTCTTAGGGAAAACAAATAAAACAATGACCTGCACTCTATTTCTTTCTTAATAGACATTGTCAAGGGGCCAGTGCTACATCATAGTGGGCAAAGTCACTGCTTGAAGTGGCAGAATCCCATATGAGTGCCGGTTTGAGTCCCAGTTGCTCCACTTCTGATCCAGCTCTCTGCTATGGACTAGAAAAGCAGTAGAGGATGGGCCAAGTCCTTGGGCCATTTCACTCATGTGGGAGACCTGGAAGAAACTCTTTGCTCCTGGCTTTGGATCAGCACAGCTCTGGCTATTGCAGTCATTTGGGGAATGAACCAGAGGATGGAATACCTCTCTCTCTCTCTCTCTCTCTGCCTCTCTGTAACTCTGCTTTTCAAATAGATAAATCTTTAAAAATTAAAAAAAAAGACATTGTCAAATTTGGCTGTAAGATAATGACCATTTTGAAATAAATAGTGGTGGGGCCAGTGCTGTGGCATAGTGGGTAAAGGCACTGCCTGTGGTGTCAGCATCCCAGCTGCTCTACTTCTGATCCAGCTCTCTGCTATGGCCTGGGAGACCCATAGAGAATGGCCCAAGTGCTTGGGCCCCCACACCCACATGGGAGACCCAGAAGAAACTCCTGGCTTCTGGATTTGGATTGGCACAGCTCTGTCTATTGCAGCTAATTGAGGAGTGAACCAACAGATGGAAGACCTCTCTCTTTCTCTGCCTCTGCCTCTCTATAGCTCTAGCTTTCAAGTAAATAAATATTTTTTAAAAAAGAAATAGTAGTAAATATATTCAGAGTTTATAGTCTAGACTCACTGGGACACCAAAAAATTACAAAAATATTTTCCTGTGGGAGTCAGTTGCTTATCAGTTGCTTATAAATAAAAATTTATAAGATACCAATTTAAAAGAACATAAAAATAAGAAAAATCTGTGTTGGTCCACAACTTGACATTTATGGAGCACAACAGCTAGGAATACATTGCAGTCAATTAGTCCACTATTGATACTACTCTGATAATTATTATTAAAATTTGTTCCATATATATTCAAAAATTTTTTTCTTACATTCTTGCTGAAGATATATATAGTACTTTGGAGACATTGGACCAATCCATTCAGTATGCCTGCTTGAAAATATACACAAATGTGGGCCTATGGATCTGTAGCTCTACACACATTTTATAGGCAATTGCATACACACACACACACACAGTTGAAAATCTGTGCATGTGTGTACATAGTCACCAGTGCGTGTATTATAGATGTTGACACTGCAAGACTAGTCAGATTCTTCACTCATCTGAATGCACTTTTTCCACTCATTTGACCTTCATTGTGTAAATAGTTTGATTTTGTCTTGTACCCTACAGAGCACTAATCTAGATATCAGCAGTTGACATACCTCAGATGGAACCTTTCTTGTGCTCTATTTCTAATTCTTCCTGAGTATCATCTGTCATTCTCCTAATGTCTTCTATTGTCAGCTCAATCTTCTTGTCAATTTAACAAAAAAGTTAAAAAGTTGGCAATGAAAGTTCATAAATATTATTTTTCTTGCTTCTGAATGAAGTTTTTTACTTTTCTTTGTAGCCTTCACCACTTGAACTTGATGATCACCAGCTTATAGGAACACATATGAGGACAGTTAGGCTTGTTTGCCAGATCCTTCTTCCAGCTGGGCCCCAAAGGGCCTCACGGGGACTTTTAAAATCCTTGAGTGACTAGCCAGTGCCGTGGCTTACTAGGCTAATCCTCCGCCTTGTGGCGCTGGCACACCGGGTTCTAGTCCCAGTTGGGGAACCAGATTCTGTCCCGGTTGCCCCTCTTCCAGGCCAGCTCTCTGCTGTGGCCCAGGAGTGCAGTGGAGGATGGCCCAAGTGTTTGGGCCTTGCACCCCATGGGAGACCAGGAGAAGCACCTGGCTCCTGCCATTGGATCAGCGCAGTGCACGGGCTGCAGCGTGCTGGCCGCGGCGGCCATTGGAGGGTGAACCAACAGCAAAGGAAGACCTTTCTCTCTGTCTCTCTCTCTCACTGTCCACTCTGTGGTGGTGCACCGGCTGCAGCACACTGGCCATGGCGGCCATTGGAGGGTGAACCAACAGCAAAGGAAGACCTTTCTCTGTCTCTCTCTCTCACTGTCCACTCTGTCAAAAGAAAAAAAATCCTTGAGTGACTGAAATAATTCTGGATCTTCATCATCTTTGTAGTCTACTGGTTCAACTTGACATTGATCTGCAATACCTATGTGGACAATTTCAGCCATTTCATCTCTCCTCTTTGTTTCTATTTCTGAATCTCATCAGTGGGAGAGGAGTCAATGTTCATCAATGTGATTTCTAAAAATAAGAGGTAGAGGGAGGCCTAGGAGTGATTCTCTGGGCCATTTTTCTTTGAGCACAGGATGGGGAGAGGCAGATTGTTGTTCTTTCCAGCCTTGCTTTTATTCAGGTGAAATAACACTGACAACAATATCAACAGTATATATATATATATAGCAGTAGCTCCTGTGAGTCCTGTTGAGTGCATACCATGTACCTAGGGTCCTAACAGGCTTTACCTTTTTTTTTTTTTTGCCTAAAATAGTTTTTATTTTGCCTGTTTGTATTTCTCATTTAAAGAAATTAAATAGACAAATTGGTAAACCCACATCTTTTTTTCCCCTGACAGAATTCTTAGTCTGTCCTCAAACCATTCCAATAACCATAATGATTGGCAAAACAAAAAATTGCAACAAATTATAAAAGAAAGAAAGAAAAATATTAACTGGCTTTTAGTCATAATTCTAGAGCCAGCAACCCTCAGAACTGCAATGGAGCCAACAAATTTCTGGCGATGATGCAATGGGTTACAGCTGAGTGTTTTACCCTATTTGAATCAGGTGATCACCTGAGACTGACTGATGCTCAGCGCTGTGATTTGCTACTAGGCAGCCACTTGCTAAACATATAATCACAAGGTAGGCTTTCAGTTGGGCTGGGTGTCAAGCCAGGTTGCAGTTTGCCACATAAAAACGTACATAAAAGCAACTTCAGGTTTAAACTTAATTGAACACTGTGAATGTGGAGAGAATTATTTCACTTTATAATGCTTCCTCCATATTTGGAGCAGTTTTCTTTACTTTCCCCAACCTACCCTTGTTCTATTGTCTGTTTTTTACAACCTGAATTTCTATAATTTTGACAGTTACTCTAAAATATTCAGCATGCTTACATAGCACCAGAGAAATTTGATGAGTAACTCTCAACCTGTGCCAGCTTTAAGAATGTGGAGCTGCTACAGGATCCCACACTCAGAAATACTTTGCACTTGATTTTGATTTCACCTTCTCCAAACTTAATAATTTTAACTTAGAACTTGTGTTTGGTTGAGCACAGTCATATGGGCAAATGGAGCATGCATGTTACAGGGGATGATTGTCAGGTGAGTCCAATATAATCACAGGAATATTACAAAGAGAGACTTCTTCGGGGACAGGGGAAAAGAGAGGTATATGAAGCATGAAAAGGAGGAAGCATGTGAAAATGAACTGGGGCAGGACAAAGAACAGAGTAGGCCTGAGAGACAGACATCAAGGAAAAGGGAGAGACCGACTATAAGGAAGGAAAACCTGTTGTTATTTATAGATCAAAACTAGTTAAGGCCGGCGCCTTGGCTCAATAGGCTAATCCTCCACCTTGCGGCACCGGCATACTGGGTTTTAGTCCCAGTAGGGGTGCCAGATTCTTTCCCAGTTGCCCCTCTTCCAGGCCAGCTCTCTGCTGTGGCCAGGGAGTGCAGTGGAGGATGGCCCAAGTGCTTGGGCCCTGCGCCCCATGGGAGACCAGGGAAGCACCTGGCTCCTGCCTTTGGATCAGCTCGGTGCGCCGGCTGCAGCATGCCGGCTGTGGCGGCCATTGGAGGGTGAACCAACGGCAAAGGAAGACCTTTCTCTCTGTCTCTCCCTCTCACTGTCCACTCTGCCTGTCAAAAAAAAAAAAAACTAGTTAATATATTAATTTTAAAAATTCACGTATATAAGGGATGTGCCTAACACTGAAAATTATACACCAGCTTGTAAAGATGAAGGGAACCACAACAGACTACAACCTAATCCACACATGTAATTTAATGAACATGGAAGATACAATTATAATTTTTTAAAGATCTATTTATTTGAAAGTCAGAGTTACAGAGAGAGGAGAGGCAGAAACAGAGAGAGAGAGAGAAAGAGAGAGAGGTCTTCATCCAATGGTTCACTCCCCAATTAGCTGCAATGGCCGGAGCCGCACAGCCAGGAGCCAGGAGCTTCCTCCAGGTCTCCCATGCAGGTGCAGGGGCCCAAGGATTTGAGCCACCTTCCACAGCTTTCCCAGGTCATAGCAGAGAGCTAGATTGGAAGTGGAGCAGCTGGGTCTCAAACTGGCACCCATATGGGATGCCAGTGCTTCAGGCCAGGACATTAATCTGCTGTGCCAGCCTCAACAATTATAATTTTTTGTATTAGCTATATACTTACATTTATTTTAAAATTTTATTTTGTGGTCAGCGCTGTGGTGTAGCAGGTAAAACCGCCTCCTGAAGTGCCAGCATCCCATATGGGCACTGATTTGGGTCTTGGCTGCTCCACTTCTGATCCAGCTCTCTGCTATGGCCTGAAAGAGTAGTAGAAGATGGCCCAAATTCCTGGTTATGGATTGGCACAGCTCCAGCTGTTGCAGCTAATCAGGGAGTGAAACAGCAGAAGGAAGACCTCTCTTTCTCTCT
Organism: Oryctolagus cuniculus; assembly: GCF_051225735.1. Lineage (NCBI taxonomy): Eukaryota > Metazoa > Chordata > Mammalia > Lagomorpha > Leporidae > Oryctolagus > Oryctolagus cuniculus. The sequence goes on along the minus strand of NC_142885.1, from coordinate 934,309 downwards.
TCCTCTCCTTTCTCTGTGTAACTCTTTCAAATAAATAAATATTAAAAAATTTTATTTTAATATTGATTAGTTTTTAATAGATCCAATGTGATTTGCAGATACATTCTAAGAACATAACAATACTCCCCTTCCTCCCCCCTCCCACTGTTTTTCCTTCTCCATTTCTTTATTTTATTTTTTTTTTAGCTTTTGAGATAACATTTTAAACTTAACTCAAATAAAAAGGCTTATTACTTCAATGAATAAACAGTGTAACAAGCAAAAAGAAAAAAGACTCTAGTTTAATGTGAATATTTACAATGGCTATAAACAGTAATTGAATGGAATATGACAAGTAAATCTTATCACAGATTATTAAAACTATAATAGTATAAAATTCTTTTAAAATTTATTTACATTATCGGTTTCATGTATTTTAGTTTATTTTATTTATTTTTGTTAAAGATTTATTTGTTTATTTGAGTTACACAGAGAGAAGGAGAGGCAGAGAGAGAGACAGAGAGAGAGAGAGGTCTTTCATCCGCTGATACACTCCCCAATTGACTGCAACAGCCAGAGCTGTGCCGATCTGAAGCCAGGAGCCAGGAGCTTATTCCGGGTCTCCCACGTGGGTGCAGGGGCCCAAGGACTTGGCCACCTTCTACGGCTTTCCCAGGCCATAGCAGAGAGCTGTATCAGAAGTGGAGCAGCTGGGACTTGAACTGGTGCCCATAAGGAATGCTGGCACTGCAGGCGGCGGCTTTACTCCCTATGCCACAGTGCCGGCCCCTCATTTATTTTATATATACAACTTTAGGAACATAGTGATAATTCTCCCCCTACCCTCCCTCCAACCCATGCCCCAATCCTTCCTCATCCTCCCTCTCACATTTTCAGTCTTAATTTTTACAAAGATCTACTTTCAGTTTACTTAGTGATCAGTATAACATTATTAACCACGGTTTGACAAAATTATAAAGCAAATTTGCAAAGCTCTACTTGCAGCAGTACTGATACAAGCAGACATTGCTTTTTTGTTTTTTAAATTTTAGTTGCCATGGGCCAGTGCTCTGACTCAACTAGTTAACACCCTGGCCTGAAGTGCCAGCATCCCATATGGGCACCGGTTTGAGTCCCACTGCTCCTCTTCCAATCCAGCTCTCTGCTATAGCCTGGGAAAACAGTGGAAGATGGCCCAAGTCCTTGGGCCCTGCACTCATGTGGGAGACCCGAAGGAAGCTCCTGGCTCCTGGCTTTGGATCGGCACAGTTCTGGTCATTGCAGCCAATTGGGGAGTGAACCAGCAGATGAAAGACCTCTCTCTCTCTCTCTCTCTCTCTCTGCCTTTCCTCTCTCTGTGTAACTCTGACTTTCAAATAAATAAATAAATCTTTAAAAATAAATAAATAAATTTTAGTTGCCACATATAAGGGAGAACATGTATTTGTCTTTCTGGGTCTGGCTTATTTCACTCAACATGATGTCCTTCATTTGCATCCATTTTACTTTAAATAGTAGAATTTTATTCTTTTTGATACCTGAATAATAGTCTATTGTCTGTATACATATATAATATTTTAATATTATATATATATAATATTTTCTTTATCCAGTCATGGGCATCTTGGTTTCAAATTATGTCTATTGTGAACAGTGCTGCTATAAACATGATTATGTAGGTCTCTCTTTGATATATTGTGTTCAAGTTTTTTGGGTATATACCCAGTACTTAGTTGCTGGATCATATGACAAGCCTATTTCTAGTTGTTTTTAAAGAAATTTCCACACTGTTTTCTACAGTGGCTGCACTAACTTACATTCCCACCAACAGTGTATAAGTTTTCCCCTTTCTCCACATCCTAACCAGCATTTGTTACTCTCTGGTTTGGATTTTAGCTGTTCTGACAGTACTGAGGTAATATGTCATTGTGATTTTGATTTGCATTTTCCTGGTGGCCAGTGATATTGAGCATTTTTTTCATATATTTGTTGGTCATTTTATCTCTTCTTTTGAGAACTGTCTATTGAAGTCATTTGCCCATTTCTCAATGGCATTGGTTGCTTTTTGTTTAGTTTTTTAAGTTGTTGGTATATTCAGGATTTTAATCCTTTGTAAGATAGTTGGTTTGAAAATATTTTTTCCAATTCTGTTGGGTACCTCTTCTGTCTATTAACCATTTCCTTTGCTATGTAAAAGCTTCTTAGTTTGAGATAGTCAGATTTATTTAGTTTTGCTTTTGTTGCCTGTGCTTTAGGGATCTTGTCCAAGAAGTCATTCTCTGCATCAATGTCTTGGAATGTTTCCCCTACATTTTCTTCCAGCAACTTAATAGTCTTGGGCTTTAATTGTAGGTCTTTGATACAACTTGAGCTGATTTTTGTATATGATAAGAGGTGTGGATCTATTTTCATTTGGTGTCCTTTGTGATTCCATATAAATTTTAGGATTTTTCTTTAATTCTAAAGAATGACATTGGTATTTTGATAGGGTGTACAATAGTTTTAGGAAGTATAGATATTTTGTTTCTTTGAGTTGATGAGCAAAGAATATCAGTTTTAGCATAGTTGATGTTTCCTTTCATCAATGTTTGATAATTTTTGTTGTAGAGATCTTTCACTTTGGTTAAATTTATTTCTAAATATTTGGTTATTTGTGGCTATTGTGAAGAGAATTTCTATCTTGATTTCTTTGGAGGACCATTTTTTTTGAGGTATCATGGTATCCTGCTTCTTATTTTCTGTACCCCTATACTGATGTCTGTGCATCTGGCATAATAGTCCCCTCTTCTTTATGGAGCAGGCTTTATTGGAAAATAATTTGTAGCCCAAGAATGTAGCCCTTGAATTTTGCTTTTATCTTTTGCTTTAATCAATGTCAACTGTGTCTATAAGTGACACAGTGGTCTGGTTTGCTGCAATATATAGGTGTCACTATGTGAATTTAAAAATATAGAAAATTTTCATGAGATTCAGGCAGTAGACCCATTGAATCCAGGTAAATGAGCCAGACTTTAAACCAAAATAACCAACTATATGCATTTACATGCATATACCTATGTATCTGTGTGTGTGCATGAGTGTGTGTATGTGTGTATGTAAGATCAACTACATTTTTTATATTCCTCTTCAGGTGACAAAAAAGCCTCTGGAAGCCTGGTAGATGGACTGTTGCACATAGAACCCCCCCCCCCACACACACACTCACTTTCTTTCTCTTTCTCTCTTTCCTTCCTTCTTCTCTGAAAAATCCTTCATTGTCTGACTGGCGGGGGACTTAACATCATTTTCACATGTCTTGGCTGGGCTGAACAGCACTCTGGAAACAAGGAGTCTAGGAGTACTTCTTTTTTTTTTAAGATTTTATTTATTTGAGAGGTAGAATTACAAACAGTGAGAGGGAGAGACAGAGAGAAAGGTCTTCCTTCTGTTGGTTCACTCCCAGATGGCCTCAATGGCCAGAGCTGCACCAATCCAAAGCCAGGAACCAGGAGATTTTCCTGGGTCTCCCATGTGGGTGCAGAGGCCTAAGCACTTGGGCCATCCTCTCCTGCCTTCCCAGGCTATAGCAGAGAATGGAAGAGGGGCAACTGGGACTAGAACCAGTGCCCATATGGGTTCTGGCACTGCAGGCAGAGGATTAACCTACTGCTCTATGGAGCCAGCCCCCCAGGAGTACTTTTAAAACAGTCACTTCTGATAACATCTGGCACATCTTTACATGATTTGGCCCAGAAGAAAGGATCCATGATTCATCCTGGTCATGGATACATAAGCCACAGTGCCTGCAGAAATGGGTAGTGTGTGAGGATCAGCTGCCAGATCTTTGGCCTTTCCCTTCAGCCCTGGTCACAGGTGGGCAAGCACAAGCATAGTGGCTGCAGAGAGTCAATGCCAGGAACTTGACTCCCACATGCTCCAGCTTTCTTTCCATGCCATTAAGTGTTTTATTTATTTATTTATTTATTTTTTTGTGATGGGCTTTGATATTCTCAGATGTGCTTGGACAGAGTTACTTTGTTGTTTGCTGACATGAAAGCAATGAGACAGCAACACTTTATTCCATGATCTGGAATGCACTGGAAATCCAAGGATCCTTGAAAATGTTGGTGGCAAAATGGAATTAAAATATGTTTTTATATATATATATATTTAAATGCATATCTAGTTTTTTAAAAATATTTATTTTATTTATTTGAAAGACAGAGTTACTGAGAGAGATAGAGACAGAGAGAAAGGTCTTCCATCCACTGGAAATTTACTGTATATGTGTGCAATGGTCATTTTTCCATTCAATTATTATTTATAGCTGTTGTCTATATTCTCACTAGTAGGACCTTTTTGCTTTTGCTTTTTAAATTTCTTATTATGTGAATAGCAAACATTTTACTGTGATGTAATTTTTCTAAAAGATTTTATTTATTTATTTGAGAGGTAGAGTTACAGACAATGAGAGAGAGGCAGAGATAAAGGTCTTCCTTCCATTGGTTTACTCCTCAAATGGCTGCAATGGCTGGAGCTGCACCAATCTGAAGGCAGGAGCCAGAAGCTTCTTCCAGGTCTCCCACATGGGTGCAGGGGCCCAAGCACTTGAGCCATATTCTACTGCTTTCCCAGGCCATAGCAGAGAGCTGAACTGGAATAGGAGCAGCCAGGACTAGAACTGGTGCCCATATGGGATGCTAGTGCCACAGCCCCTGCTGCATCTTGGTGCTGACCCTGTAATGTGAATTTAAAATGTTATTTCACAAACAAACAAACAAAAAAAAAACAAGAAGGAAGGAGAGTGGGTAGTGGGAGGGAGGAGGGAGTGAGAAAGGAAGGGAATATTATTGTGATAGAATTGTACCTACAATGCACATTGAGTGTGTTAAAAACAAATTAAAGATTAAAATTAGAAAAAAGTTAAAGAAAAAACTTCTAAGAGCTGGTGCTGTGGCACAGTAGGTTAATCCTCCACTTGTGGAGCTGGCATCCCATATGCACACCAGTTTTAGCCCCAGATGCTCCTCTTCTGATCCAGCTCTCTTCTGTGGCCTGGGAAGGCAGTGGAAGATGGCTCAAGCGCTTGGGTCACTGCAACTGTGTGGGAGACTGGGAAGAAGCTCCTGGCTCCTAGCCTCAGATCAGCTCAGCTCTTGTCATTGTGGCCATCTGGGGAGTGAACCAGGGGATGGAAGACTTTTCTTTCTGTCTCTCCCTCTCACTGTAACTCCACCTTTCAAATAAATAAATAAAATCTTTAAAAAAAACCTTCTAGTAGACTGATAAAATACCATGCACATAAATTAAAACTATTAAGTAAAACCAAATGCATTTTGGTTCATTTGAGTTAATTAAATCTCTGATACACAGGTTATTTAAAATTTGTTGATAAAGCTAAAGATGATTTTAGAGTCATCAACATATTTTGTGCCTGAGGTTGCAAGTCAAACATTAGTTATTTAATAGGTATTTAAAGTCATAAAAGTATAACTTTTTAAAAAAGATTTATTTATTTTATTTCAAAAACAGAGTCACAGAGAGAGATGCAGAGACACAGAAAGACATCTTCCATCTTCTGGTTCACTCCCCAAATGACTGCAACAGCAGAGCTGAGCTGATATGAAGCCAGGAGGCAGGATTTCTTACAGCTTCCCAATGCAGGTGCAGGGGCCCAAGGACTTGAGACATCTTCCAGTGCTTTCCCATGCCACAGGAGAGAGCTGGATCAGAAGTGGAGCACCTAGAACTTGAACCCATATAGGATACTGGCACTGCAGGTGGAAGCTTTATCCACTAAGCCACAGTGCCAACCATGAAAGTGTAACTTTTTTTTTTAAAAGATTACTTTTTATTTGAAAGTTACAGAGTGAGAGGGAGAGACAGAGAGAGAGTAAGAGAGAGAGAGAGGAGATTTTCCATTTGCTGATTTATTCACCAGATGGCCAGGGCCATAAAGGTATAACTGTTACATAGCAATAAATCATGCAAGTAAAAGTATGATGCAATCAATGTTCATATCTTTCCATATATAAGGTACAGTCAAGTTTCCAATGTTGTTCTTTGCTAAGAATATGACTTGATAATTACCATGCTTTTCTAATATTTTAGCTTATTTTTTTAAGATTTATTTGTTTATTTGAAAGTCAGAGTTAGAGAGAGACAGATCGTCCATCTGCAGGCTCACTTCACAAATGACTGCAATGGTCAGGGATGACCAGGCTAAAGCCAGGAGGCAAAAAATCTTCATCTAGGTCTCCATGTGTGTAGCAGATGCCCAAACACTTGGGCTATCTTCTGCTTTTTCCAGGCCTTTTGCATGGAGCTGGATCCTAAGTGGAGAGGCCAGAACATGAATCGGTTGCCCATATGAGATGCCAACACTGCAGGCAGTGGCTTTTACCCTCTCCACCACAATGCCAATCTCAATATTTTAGTCTATTTTTTAAAGATTTTTTACTTGTTTGAGAGGTAAAGTTACAGACCGAGAGAGGGAGATATATAGACAAAGGTCTTCCATCCACAAATTCACTCCCCAAATGGCTGCAATGGCTGTAGATGGGCCAATCCAAAGCCATGAGCCAGGAGCTTCTTCTGAGTATCTCATTTGGGTTCAGGGGCCTAAGCACTTGGGCCATCTTCTACTGTTTTCCCAGACTATAGCAGAGAGCTGGATCAGAAGTGGAGCAGCTGGGACATGAACTGGTGCCCATATGGGTTGCTGATGCTTCAGGTGGAGGCTTAGCCCAGTGTGCCACAGTGCCAGCCCTGTTTTAATTTCTTAAGTAATCTAGTTATAATTGCTAAAAAACAAATTGGGTAAATATAAAAGAGATAAATGTTTCCGAATATCAATCTATGTACTTTTGGCTTCTTAGGCTCTATAAATGGCATCTGATCCTTTTGTACGTGTGTTTTCATAAACTGTTGATACATAGTAGTTCAAAACTGCTTGCTAGTTTTCAGTAAAATTTAAGTTATTGAGAGTAAGAAATAAGTTTAATCAATATATGGAAATCAAAATTTATAATGGAGTTAGCAAGTCTATGTTAGAAGAGCAAATTACATATATGACATTTTAAAAACTAAAGACCTGGGCTGTGTTGTAGTGCAGCAGAGTAAGCCTTAGCTTACAACACAGATGTCTCATATGAGCAGTGGTTCAAGTCCTGACTGCTCTGCTACAGTGCTAGTGCCCCTGAGAAAACAGCAGAAGATGGCCCACGTCTGTGAGCCCCTGCCACTCATGTGGTAGACAATGACAGAGTTCTTGGCTCCTGGTTTTAGTATGGCCCCGCCCCAGCCACTGTAGTCATTTATGGAGTGAACAAGTTGATAAAATATCTCTGTCTTTCTGTTTCTCCCTCTGCTTCCCTCTTTCTCTCTTTCTATAACACTGCCTTTCACATAAATAATCATTTTTTTTAAATTAAGCATTAATACCAAAGTTATACTGGCATATAACTAGAATTTGGCCATGTATGCTAAACAACATGATTTTTAAAAATATATGTTGACATGTTAGTAAAAATCTATGAAAAGTCTTGATCTTTAATTTTAATATCCTTTTTAAAAGTGCAACTTTTAAAAATAGTTTCTATATAATTTATGACCCTCTGTCAACTTTCTAGACTATAGTCTGCAAACTATTTTCTCCTCCTTGATTCTGACAATGTTGTGACCTGACACTAAATATATTATCTTAGAAGCCAATGATTATAAGATAATTTTGTTCTTTTTTTTTTTTTTTGTCAGGCAGAGTGGACAGTGAGAAAGAGAGACAGAGAGAAAGGTCTTCCTTTTGCCATTGGTTCACCCTTCAATGGCCACCGTGGCCAGCACACTGCGGCTGGCACACCACACTGATCTGAAGGCAGGAGCCAGGTGCTTCTCCTGGTCTCCCATGGGGTGCAGGGCCCAAGCGCTTGGGCCATCCTCCACTGTACTCCCAGGCCATAGCAGAGAGCTGGCCTGGAAGAGGGCAACTGGGATAGAATCTGGTGCCCCGACCAGGACTAGAACCCGGTGTGCCAGCGCCGCTAGGTGGAGGGTTAGCCTATTGAGCCACAGCACCGGCCAATTTTGTTCTTTACTCTGGCTTTTCTTGATAAATTCAAATTTTCCCATGTAATCAGATAATAAGGGATATTCTTCTATGCAAAGTTTTCTTATATATATTTAGATTTTAAAAAATTTATTTGAAAGGAAGAGTATTAGAGAGGAAGAAAGGGATAAAGAGAGATTTTTCCATTCAAGGTCCACTCCCCACATGACCACAATAGCCAGGGGATGGGCCAGGCTAAATGCCAGAATATATAACTCCATCTGGGTTTCCCAAGTTGGTTGCCAAGGCCAAATAACTTGGCCCATCTTTCAATACTTTCCCAGGCACATTAACTTGGATTTGGATCAGAAGCAGAGCAAACAGAACTCAAACCAGCTGTGATGGCAAATTATTTTTCGGCTGTCTACTGTGCACAGACTTGGTTACTTTCCGTTTGATCCACAAGAAATATGCTGCAAACCTTGTAGTATAAAGAAACAAGCAGTTTATTTAAGTAGCAAATTTTCAGAAGCAGGAGAGAGAGAGGGGGAAAAAGAGAGAGGGAGAGAAAGAGAGAGAGAGAGAGAGAGAAAGCACAGAGGAGGGAGTTCCTAGGAGTAGGGGACTCAACCTTGGAATTTACCACTAGTCAATCTTCACACAGCACCGGAGGAGGACTCATACTGAGAATGAAACATCATCAGTAATCAGCATGGGCAGCACAGCACCAGCAAAGAATCCATACTGAGAACCAAACATCATCAGTAATCATGGGCACATTCAACATTCAGCTTGACTGCGTGTTCTCCCAGGATGAAACAGCAGCAGCAGAGTCTTGCTCTGGCTCCCTTTTAAAGCCCCAAGAGCAAAGATGGCTCATTGCCGAGATTCATGGCAAGCAGTGCGTCCTGTCCCAGATCTTGGCCAGAGGGCCAAGGTGGCAGGCACGTTTCAAGATGTTCCTCAGACTTCCGCCCAAGGACATGCCATGTTCTGCCTTGTTCTCCTCCAAGGAACTGGCCAGGTTCCAGGGAACAGAAGACGGTCAGTGACAAGTTGCTTACTAGAGCCGAGCCTGGACACAAGCCCCCCCATCCTAAAGAGCTGTCCTTACACCAGCACTTGGATATGAGATACCACTGTTGCAGGTGACAGCTTAACATGCTGGACAACACAAGCTCCACTGTTTACATTGTTTATAAAAACTTAGCACATACTATTCCACTAATTAAGTTTGAGTACTTTTCCATCAACTTGACTTTTCTGAATGAGCATCACCCTATTGGGAGAACAAATACACTACATGAGGTTTTTCTCTATCTTTTGATAATTAAATAAGGAAAAGAAATGTTGCATTTTGTCAAAATAATCTCTTACATTCTCTGCTGTTTTTGTTTGGTTTGAGTGTTTAAAGATTGACTCAGTATTACAATTTGTTGTCATAATTATGCAATTGCAATTATTCTGAGAATCTAACATATTAATAAATTCCTTAAAAAGAGATGAAATCTAAAATATTTGATATATTTTTTAAAATGTATTTAAATGACTACTTTATAAATGTAATTAAATCTGGTGTATAACTGGTTAAACCACTCTAATTAAAAATGATTATTATTTAATAATTATCAGGGATCCTATTTGGATCAAATATTTTCAAAGCATTTGCTATCTTTGACAGGTTGTCTCAAAATCAAAGTTCTAAAGTAAGTCCTTTGACCTTGAGATTTACAGTTCAGTCCCTGGAAATCCTAAAGCCTGTAGTTCTCATCTTGCAGAGATAATACCTAATTAGGCTTACTTTAATTGTAGGGAAAGTATTGTCAAGTTATAAAATCATAAACTTTAAGATACATTTATGTTAGTTTACATATATGACATAAATATTCTACAGATTATGTAATGCTTAGATTTGATGTTCCTAATGAGATTTTATTCATCATGATATATATATATATATATATTTTTTTTTTTTTTGACCGGCAGAGTGGATAGTGAGAGAGAGAGACAGAGAGAAAGGTCTTCCTTTTGCCGTTGGTTCACTCTCCAATGACAGCCACGGCTGGCGTGCTGCAGCCGGAACACCACGCTGATCTGATGGCAGGAGCCAGGTGCTTCTGGTCTCCCATGGGGTGCAGGGTCCAAGCACTTGGGCCATCCTCCACTGCACTCCCTGGCCATAGCAGAGAGCTGGCCTGGAAGAGGGGCAACCGGGACAGAATCTGGCACCCTGACTGGGACTAGAACCCGGTGTGCCAGTGCCACTAGGTGGAGGATTAGCCTAGTGAGCCATGGCGCCGGCCCATCATATCTTAATTTAAAAGAAGAGTGGTTTAGGATTTTAAAAAGACCTTTAAACTTGTCCTATCCTATCATTGTCTAAAGTGGTGGAGTATTTTGGAAAACATTATTGTCTTTTTTAAAAAAAAAACTATATACAATGGAAATAACTGCATCCCCTTGTCCATTGCTAAATTATTTTCTGAATTTCAATTTTTTAAAAAAATTATTTATTTATTTATTTAAAAGGCAGAGTTACAGAGAGAAAGAAAGAGACACAGAGAGAAACAGATCTCCATCTACAGTTTTTCTCCCTAAATGACTGCAAAAGTCAGGGCTGGACCAGGCTGAAGCCAGGAGCCTAGAACTCCATCTGGGTCTCTCACATGGGTGACAGGGGCCCTCATACCTGGGTCATCTATGCCATCCACCTCCACACTGTCAAGAGGTTCAGCTGCTCAGCACTTAGCCAATCACTCTCCTGAAGGCCTTCCACAGACATTATCCTTTCTTTCCAACTAGATGGATCAGGGCATTTTCCAAACCCTCCTGCACTTTGACCCAGGGACTATGACCCTTCTCACTCACTCTGACTCTTGCTCAGCCTCCCCTCACCAGAAGTCCTTAAATCTGTGCTGCCATACCTATTGTCTGGGTTAGGATACAGGTTGTTGGCTATAAATATAAAGTCATGTTCGCACTTTCTGGTTTGCTTTCTTTCCCATTATGAGACCAAACCACTATAACATAAATGCAGAACCAAAACTCTTGTCTGGCTCTCTTGGCCCAAGGTATCCTTGCCTATTTTTTGCCAAAAAGAATTCACCAACTTGAGGGAGTTATACAATACATTGACAAGATTCTAATCACCAGACTCAAAGAGTCATTCGCTTCTCTGGTAGATAAGAATCTTGGTGACCAATATTGTCCTTGGGTGGATTGTGTAGGGGAATTCCAGGTCTGGGAAGAATGTAATTACCACCTGCATTTAACTCCTAGGTGAACTGAAGCCCACCTGGCCATCATAAAGTCCCTAGAGAGCATGGCATCACTGAACAAAGGAAGGTCACAAGCACCACTGACCAGGAACTTGGACATGAGTTGATCACACACCTCTTAGCTTCAATTTCAATCTATAAGAACCATCAGCCTAACTTCTCAGGAAGCCTGAGAGTTAAGTAATAGCTGCCTGGCTCCTTGGTTTATGCTTTGTAATTAATACCTACTTTCTTCCAGCACCCCGATGTCAGTGATGGGCTTTCTGTGTGGCTGAGATGACCAGATTAGGGGGTTTTTATAGCATAATCTACAAGTAACTTGGAGCAATAATTTGAGAATGAAAGAAATGGGATGAAAATTCTTCATGAACAACAAGAGCTGCCACTGACTTATCAAACACTCATTTCTTGTTTCTTACTCTTGTTGGCTTCAAAAATGAGAAAATAGTCCTTACATTCCAGAATTCATGTCTGAGTGCACACTAGAAAGCTTCCTAAAATGTTATGGTGAAAACAAGCCCAAGCTTGACAAGGAATTAGCATTGTTTGATGAAAGATTTTTTTAAAAAAGATTTATTTATTTGAAAGGTGGAGTTACAGAGAGGCAGAGGCAGAGGCATAGAGAGATCTTCCATTTGTTGGTTCAATATCCAAATAGCCACAACTAAAGGAGCTGGCAGTTCCAAATCCAGGAGCCAGGAGTTTCTTCCAGGTCTCCCACATGGGTGCAGGGGCCCAAGCTCTTGGGCCATCTTCTACTGTTTTCCCAGGCTGTAGCAGAGAGCTGGATGAAAAGTGGAATAGCTGGGTCTTGAACAGGTGCCCATATGGGATGCTGGCACTGAAGGTGTTGGCTTTATGTGCTACACCACAGCACCAGCCCTGAGATTTTCTTTTAAGATTTTAAAAAATTGACTTGAAACGCAGTAACAAAGAGAGGCAGAGGGACAGTGAGAGATTTTTGATCTGCTGGTTCACTCTCAAATGGCTACAATATGGGGTTAGGCCACACCAAAACCAGGATCCAGGAACTTGAGTCTCCCACATTGGTGCAAGGGAACAGTACTTGGGGCATCCTCTGCTGCTTTCCCAGGTACATTAGCAGGGAGTTGGATCAGAAATAGAGCAGCCTTGTCTTGAACTGGTGACCATATGAGATGCCAGCATTGCAGGCAGAGGCTTAACCTACTACACCACAATGCTAGCCCCATAAGAAATTTTTTTCAGTTGCATATTTGTTTTTTGAAAACCTTTGTGAAAGATATAAGAATTAAAGCAGATTTCTTATACTTATGGCATATTGCCCATTCCATGAAAGAAAGCAGGAACCAGTTAAAACAAACCAAGTTCAACAAATTGCATTATCTATGGTATCTATTTGAGCAGTTGAAATCAGGGCTGCCTGAGAACAGCCCTTTCCAATAATAAGTGATTACTGTCCTTCCAACACATTCATGAGGCTGAGGATTTCAGATAAGAGATGACTCCACTGCTATAGGCCACCATAGAAACTTCTGTAGCTGCATATACCTCTGACTCCATCTGAGACAGTTAGCCATAGTATTTCTGACTTCTGCTTCCCTTTCCTCTCTGTCCATTCATCACTCCACTCTCAGATGTGGCAGTCCTATCCATGTGGCTTTCAGGCCCTGATGCTGGCCATGCAGCTGTGATGTCCTCTTCTTCCATGGCCCTGGCCCCTGTTCTTCCTGAAGTAAAGAGGCCTTCCCAGATTGCCCATTAACTCAGTCATCAGACTCTGGTTGAGAAATCATAGTAGAAGTTTATTCAGCAATAAACTGAAGGTTTCAACCCAGAAACTTCCAGGCAGTTGCTTGGGCTGGTTGATTCACAAACCTATGTGTGGTGACAGGTTTTATGCTTATGTTGCAAGGGGAAGGAGAGGAGAAGAGAGAGACAGAGACAGAGAGAGAAATCTAACCATTAGTTCACTCCCCAAATTGTTGCAATGGCCAGACCAAAGCCAAGAGTCTGGAACTCCATCCAGGTCTCCCATTGGAGTGGCAGGAGCCAAAGGACTTGGGCTGTCTTCCAACACTTTTCCAGGTGAAGTAACAGGGAGCTGGATAACAAGTAGAGCAGCTGGAACTTGAAACAGTGCTAATACTGGATGTCAACATTGCAGGTGGTGGCTTAAATCACTGTGCCACAATAATGATCTTGAAAATGAGTATTGTAAGTTTCAAGATTTTGGATCATCCTTTTATAGGATAGGGGTGGTGCCTGGTATAGGGCCTAACTGAATAGTTAAAAGAGGTGGAGTTTGGGGCACATCTTCTTCCCATTGTTTCTCTTCTCCATCTTCTGGGATATTGCCAGGCAGAGGGCTTTCCCAGCCTGAAATGTATAAAATCTCTCTGGGGTATTATTTTACAGAGTTATCAGACAAAGCGACTCTCCTGGTGCTTGACCAGGAATGGTTAGTTCCTTAGAAAGACCCTGGGAACAGGGACCCCACCACCAACAACAGCAAGGTCACCAAACATGGACATGAATTTCAATGTGTGAATACCTGACCAATTCCAATGCATGCTTCTGAGGCTACTGTGTTATAGGCTAATGTTATTAACAGGAAATAAACTTGATCCAACTGTGACATTGAGGGGAGAAACACCCACCATTGGGAAGTGGTTGGATTGAGATGAGATCATTAGTGTCACACCTTGATTATTTGATTCCAGTGGCTTCATAAGAAAAGGAACAGAGACCAGACCAGACACCAACAGACATGTACATCACCTGTCTTCGGCCACTTCCACTGCTTCCCCAGGCACATTATCAGGAAGCTGAATCAGAAGTGGAGCAGTGTGGACTCAAATTAGCACTCATATGGGATGCTGATATCAGAGTCAGTAACTCAACCTGCTGTGACACATGATGGCCCCTGTCAGTGCTTTTACAACTCATGGAAAGGGGCATTTTCTGATGGATGCTTTATGTGCTGAGTTAAAATTAATTCTGGTTTACTTGTTTTCTTCCTTACCACTAAAACTGTATCTGGAAACTAAACTCATCAGTGAAGTTTGTCATATTCCAGTGGTTTCTGTGAGTTCAAGTAAAAGATATAATTTAGAACCAGATAATGACTTTAGCTTTGAGAAGAATGCATTTTTACTAAGATAGTAAAAGCTATTAGAGACAAAGGGATAAGAGAAAATAATAAATGATGTGAGTAGAATTGACATTTAGGAGGAGGAAAAAGTTATACCCTTTTTGGAATAGACTGGATTTTAATTTATTTGACTATTTTAATGATTACTTAGGAAATCTCATTGCTGTTTACTGTGCCAGAGAGATACTGAAAACTGAAGATCTCAAATGTGCTGAATTTCTTTTGGAAAGTGGCTAAGGATAATCTCAAATCAAAATACCAGCGGGCCTCTATGTTAAATGGTAGAGAAATGATGCTGGGCTAGAAAAACATGGTCCTTGGCTTCATTGAACCTACAGCAGAAATCAATCTATTCATTCATAAATGTAGAACTATAATGGATTTTCAAATTGCTTCAGACAAAATGAATGAATTATTACTAGGAAATCTCAGATGGTAGTATTAATTTAGTGGGGTTTTAACTTTATTGCAAAGTAGAGACTACCTTCATTTTAGAAATACATTAATTTAAAAAAAAAAAAAAGAAGAAGACCATCTGCCAGGAAGTGATGCAGATAATGAGGGTTCTCAGAAGAACCTGTGCCATGCAGTTGTCACTGTCAGCCTCCAAAATGATCTTCTCAGTAGACTTTTCTCATTTGTAAAACAGTTTGTCTCCAATATTTCATTACAGTAAAATTTTTTGCTAGTCAGATTCAGTATTTAAATGTAGCTTGGAAGCCTGTTGTCTTTTTAAATTAGTGAAGTAAACTAAAGCACATGGAAACAGTGAGGTGCAAAACAGAGCAAGACCCATGAGCCCACTGCATCTGCATGGAGAGCTTGTTACATGTTAAATGTTTGCTAACTGTACCAGATCATCCCCTTAAGTCGGGAGTGGGGCCTGAACCTGTGCATTTCTGACAAGTTCCCTGAAATGTGGTGCAACAGATGTGGGAACAATGTGGAGAGAATGATTGTATGAAGGCCCTGACCTATTAGCTCTCTATGACACAGTCAATTAACAGGACAATTCACAGGACAGTAGTAGCCTAGCCATTGAACACCTTTGACACTGCTTCAACTTACCACTATGTCTGCTTAAAGTTACAATGAGGGGCTGGTATTGTCTGCCATCATGTTGCTAGCATCCCATATCCAAGTGCTGATTTGAGTCCCAGATGCTCTACTGGGAAGATGGAAAACCTTGAAGATGGCTCAGGAATTCAGGCCCCTACCAGCCACATGGGAGATCTGAATGAAATTCAGCTTCCTGGTTTGTTGCACTCATTTGAGGAGTGAAACAGTGGATGCAAAATCTTTTTCTCTCTGTTTCTTCCTCTCTCTGTCACAGCCTTTCAAATAAATAAAATAACTCTTTTAAAAAAGAGAAGTTAGAAGATTTTTTTAAGAATCAAATTTAGTCAACAAGATGGTTGACTCTGGCAGCAGCCAAATGTGCCCATGAAATTCATCCCTTGTAGAGTCTGGGACTGAGCAGGGAATCAAACTTTCTTGATGGTCAAATCCTTTTCCTTGACGGTGCATGGTGAGACAATGTGGTGACCCTATAGGAAATAGGCTCAGTTCGGCCTCTTAATTTCCCATCTGAGAATGGGACTTTGTGGGGAAGAATGCAGAAATGGGCCAAAGGAGTGGAAGTGAGGAGAAAGCACATGAGGGAGGTACCCAGGTGCACCTGGCACCTGACACCTGGCACCTAAGCGTAGATGCAACACCCAGTAGGGCACAGATGTAAGACATGAAATAAGGAAGCCCTACACTGCCCAAAATACTAGAACAAATACAGCAGGAGTGGGACCCACACTTGCCTGAGCTTGCAAGTGTCCATAGGTGCAGCTGGTGGCTGCTGCTCCAGGGAAATACTTATGCCAGGATGGCCACTGGCTTCAGAGTACCAGGTGGTCCATAGCAGCAATCTTGGCCACAAAAGCAATCATAGCTTTGGTCCTGGCAGGATTCAGCTGCATGACTGGTTTTGCAAAGGGTGCTAGGGTATGGGGAGAGAATCATGGTGGGCCTGGGACTGAGCTACTGATAGAGCTGTTGTTGTTGGGGAATGGGGCAATCACAAATAATTCACTCCTGGAAAATGGTGGAGACTTGTTGTGCTGCATTCAGTGTGCTCAATATTTTGCTGCCTTTCTCCTTGTCCTGCACCCTTTTTCTTGCTTATGTTTTATTTACACATACTAAAGCTGACCAATATTCAGTACCCATTTGGATCAATTTTGGGACTTGTTTCACCAGCAGCCCAATCAGAGTGGAGAATGGCTCTTAAAAGACCCCACAAACCTCAGTGCTCTTCACCCTCTATCTCAACCTCCCAGTCCCAGGTGAGCCTCTGATGCCTTCTGTTTCCAGTTCTACTCTAGTTTGTATTGATGAAACCCATTTTCCAAACCTGGCTTTGCTCACTTAACACAATGTTTTGAAATCAACCCTAATCATTGTGTATTCATCCCTTAATCTGTGGGGTGGGGACCCCACAACTTGATTATCCACTCATAAATTGGTGTACATTTGAGTTGTTCCCAGGCTTTTGGTTTAATGAATAAAGTTGCTATGAGCACTTTGGAATATGCTTGTGTGTACATGGATTGTAATTTCATGTCAGTAAATACCTAAGGAGTGGAATGGTGAGGGCCTGTGGTCAATGTCTCCCTAACCTTATGAGGTGGTGCTGCATGGCTGTACATAAGGGCTACACCACATCACATTCTAATTAGTACTGCAAGGGGATTCCTAATTCTCCACACTTGCACCAACATCAGTGAATCATGTTTCTCTTTCTGGATGATCCAGTGGATGTGCCTGACCCTCACTTTGGATTTACCCCATTCAGTTCTGGGGCTTGGGGAGACATCAGTTTCAGGGTGCTCGTACCACATTGCCATGGCAGGAGGAAGGGCTACTGTGAAGTCTACAGGCCTCAGAGACCAGGATATGCAGCCACCCAGGGCCACTGAGCAACAGCTGCCCTCATGAAACAGTTCTGCAACACAAGTTAGTGGGTGTTCTCATGAGAGAAAAGTAGGGATGAATTTCAGCAATACCCTGCAAACTTCAAATGCACTGAATATTCTTACGGTCAGAGTTCTTGGCTGATGGTGGCTTCAGCCTTGCAGACATCTGATTGGAATTGTCTTCCAAATGATACAACTCAGTAATTACTTCTATCCTGCCAAACACATAATTTTGTAGGTTGTCATATATAGAGACTAAAAGGGGAAAGTCAACAACCTAAACATAAGTGCTTGCAATGGCCAAGGCTTATCATTTCACACCTACTCCCCATCCTACCCAGGGCAATTGGATACAGCCTAGCAGACTAGGCAAAGCTGTCAGTGGTGGTCATGGGCCATAATTTGCCAGCCTTGTGTATGCACAATACAGACTTTGAGCAATTTTTTCAAACTGAACTTCATATAGGCTGTGTCATTTTATATTTCTCCCAATTACATATGTGTTGCTATTTTCTCCTCAACCTTGCAATGAAGTATATTATTGTGCTTTGGAATTTTGTTAAACACATGAGTGAAAACAGTTTCTCAGAGCAGTTTTATTTTGCATTTCCCTGAAAATGAAAGTATCTTCATATGTTTAAAATGCATTTTGCCTATGTCTGTCAGCATCAGTTTGTACACTTTTGTCTATAGAAGTATACCAAGTTTCTTGTGGTATACTTCTTTTTAAAAAATAGAAATGATTTTGCTGCTTTTTCAATTATAAAATTGTTATTGTAAGAGAAATGAGAGTAGAATGGAGAGGACACAGGATACAAACAACCAAAATGAATTTATTCAAAGAGAAAAATAAATTTTCAGAGGTGACCAACTGGTGGCATGAACACAGATCAAACACATGGCAGAGGGCACAGTCCTCTAGTGGGCCAAGCCTTATATATCTTAGGGTAGGTTAAGGGTCTATACATGAGGTGGGAGGCAGTAGTCAGAGATGAGTTTCTTTTGCAGGTTTTTCAAGTTTTTTTTTTTTTTTTTTTTTTTGTGGGATTACAAACCTGGAAAAGAATGCAGAGGGTGGGGTGGGGAAAAGTACAGTGTGTGAGACTGAATTGTTCTCTTGAAATAATGCAAGGGTAAAGGAGTCCATCAGGAAAATTGATTTACTTTCAGGTAAAGAATCAAGATGGCTGAGGCTTATGTCCTTGTTCCATCAATCTATGCTTCTATGAAGCCAGCATCACCTTAATCCCTAAGCCAGAGAAAGATGCAGCACTGAAAGAAAATTATAGACCAATATCCCTGATGGACATAGATGCAAAAATCCTCAATAAAATTCTCGCCAATAGAATACAACAACACATCAGAAAAATCATCCACCCAGACCAAGTGGGATTTATCCCTGGTATGCAGGGATGGTTCAACATTTGCAAATCAATCAATGTGATTCACCACATTAACAGACTGCAAAAGAAAAACCATATGATTATCTCAATTGATGCAGAGAAAGCATTCGATAAAATTCAACACCCTTTTATGATGGAAACTCTAAGCAAATTGGGTATAGAAGGAACATTCCTCAATATAATCAAAGCAATTTATGAAAAACCCACGGCCAGCATCCTATTGAATGGGGAAAAGTTGGAAGCATTTCCACTGAGATCTGGCACCAGACAGCGATGCCCATTCTCACCACTGCTATTTAACATAGTTCTGGAAGTTTTAGCCAGAGCCATCAGACAAGAAAAAGAAATTAAAGGGATACAAATTGAGAAGGAAGAAGTCAAACTATCCCTCTTTGCAGACAATATGATTCTTTACTTAGAGGATCCAAAGAACTCTACTAAGAGACTATTGGAACTGATAGAGGAGTTTGGCAAAGTGGCAGGATATAAAATCAATGCACAAAAATCAACAGCCTTTGTATACACAAGCAATGCCACGGCTGAGAAAGAACTGCTAAGATCAATCCCATTCACAATAGCTACAAAAACAAATACCTTGGAATAAACTTAACCAAGGACGTTAAAGATCTCTACAATGAGAATTACAAAATCTTAAAGAAAGAAATAGAAGAGGATACCAAAAAATGGAAAAATCTTCCATGCTCATGGATTGGAAGAATCAACATCATCAAAATGTCCATTCTCCCAAAAGCAATTTATAGATTCAATGCAATTCCAATCAGGATACCAAAGACATTCTTCTCTGATCTAGAAAAAATGATGCTGAAATTCATATGGAGGCAAAAGAGACCTCGAATAGCTAAAGCAATCTTGTACAACAAAAACAATCTGGCATCACAATACCAGATTTCAAGACATACTACAGGGCAGTTGTAATCAAAACAGCATGGTACTGGTACAGAAACAGATGGATAGACCAATGGAACAGAATTGAAACACCAGAAATCAACCCAAACATCTACAGCCAACTTATATTTGATCAAGGATCTAAAACCAATTCCTGCAGCAAGGACAGTCTATTCAATAAATGGTGCTGGGAAAACTGGATTTCCACGTGCAGAAGCATGAAGCAAGACCCCTACCTTACACCTTACACAAAAATCCACTCAACGTGGATTAAAGACCTAAATCTACGACCTGACACCATCAAGTTATTAGAGAACATTGGAGAAACCCTTCAAGATATTGGCACAGGCAAAGAGTTTCTGAAAAAGACCCGGGAGGCACAGGCAGTCAAAGCCAAAATCAACTATTGGGATTGCATCAAATTGAGAAGTTTCTGTACTGCAAAAGAAACAGTCAGGAGAGTGAAGAGACAACCGACAGAATGGGAAAAAATATTTGCAAACTATGCAACAGATAAAGGGTTAATAACCAGAATCTACAAAGAGATCAAGAAACTCCACAAAAACAAAACAAACAACCCACTTAAGAGATGGGCCAAGGACCTCAATAGACATTTTTCAAAAGAGGAAATCCGAATGGCCAACAGGCACATGAAAAAATGTTCAAGATCACTAGCAATCAGGGAAATGCAAAGCAAAACCACAATGAGGTTTCACCTCACCCCGGTTACAATGGCTCACATACAGAAATCTACCAACAACAGATGCTGGCGAGGATGTGGGGAAAAAGGGACACTAACCCACTGTTGGTGGGAATGCAAACTGGTCAAGCCACTATGGAAGTCAGTCTGGAGATTCCTCAGAAACCTGAAGATAACCCTACCGTTCGACCCAGCCTTCCCACTCCTTGGAATTTACCCAAAGGAATTGAAATTGGCAAACAAAAAAGCGGTCTGCACCCTAATATTTATTGCAGCACAATTCACAATAGCTAAGACCTGGAACCAACCTAAATGCCCATCAACGGTTGACTGGATAAAGAAATTATGGGATATGTACTCTTTAGAATACTATACCGCAATAAGAAACAACAAAATCCAGTCATTTGCAACAAAATGGAGGAATCTGGAACACATCCTGCTGAGTGAAATAAGCCAGTCCCAAAGGGACAAATACCATATGTTCTCCCTGATCAGTGACAACTGACTGAACACCAAAAAGGAAACCTGTTGAAATCTGCTCGAGAGCAGAACAATTGATGTTAGAGTAGAGGCTATTACAAAGGCATGAGTTGGCCACCTTTTTAATATGGATTGTTCCTTCAGATTATACAAAACATGAATATTATCCCCTAAGATTAAAAACATATTCCTTGAACTAATCTTGTACTAACCCTCTCGGTGAAGAAGCATGCTAAGATTTTGTAAGTATAAAAGCTCTTGTAGTCCAGCACCATGGCTCAATAGGCTAATCCTCTGCCTGTGGCACCAGCACTCCGGGTTCTAGTCCTGGTTGGGGTGCTGGTTCTGTCCTGGTTCCTCCTCTTCCAGTCCAGCTCTCTGCTGTGGCCCAGGAAAGCAGTGGAGGATGGCCCAAGTGTTTGAGCCCTGCACCTGCATGGGAGACCTGGAGGAAGCACCTGGCTACTGGCTTTGGATTGGCACAGCGTGCCAGCCATAGCAGGCATTTGGGGAGTGAACCAACAGAAGAAAGACCTTTCTCTCTGTCTCTCTCTCTCGCTCACTGTCTAACTCTGCCTGTCAAAAAAAAAAGCCCTTGTAAAACTAATAAAATTTGACTATTTCTCTGACAGAAATCTCAGCCCAACCTTCAACTCGCAGTTCCAAATCTCGCTGGAAAACAGCACAAGTGGTCCCCTGAAGAGGACCCGTATCAGAGGTTTGCAGGGCAGACTTCATGAAAAAGCTGGTGAGTCCCCACAGAAGGGGTATGTGGGATAGTGATGGGTCAGAAAACCTCACGAGCTTTTCTACTCATAGATTTAGTCTCTCACTGTTTGAAAGGCATTGGTGTTCAAGTTTCAAAATCTCATTTACAAGAATGTCTAGAGATGGTATGTGAATATACTTCATGGCTTCCTGATGAGGGACTTTGGATTTGGAAGTTTGGGAACGTGTAAAAAATAATGTACATAAAGCATATAGATGAGGGGAATCTATCCCTATGTCCTTTTGGCCAACTTGGGCTTTAATTAGGTAGTGATTTACTCCTTACAAGGCATTGCATTAGAAGCTGATCCACAAGATAATGTGGCTTCTTCATTACATGAATATGAGTTAGATGATGAAATGGATTCTAAACTACGGCAAAGGGCAAAGGAATTATTGCCTGAATCTAAACCTAAAGAATCTCCACCTGAGCGAATTACAAAATTTGTGACACCTATAACTACTAGCTGGCCAGGAAAACAGATGAAGTCCAGGAGTGTCATCTCACCTTCTGCTCTTCCCTTGTACCCTGATTTACCTGACACAGATGTGGAGGAGGAATAGGATGAGTTGGATAGACAAGCAGAGGATGTCTTTCCAATCCCTCCAGTACAGCCTCCATCTGATAATTTAGGAACTGCTTTCAAAAAATTGAAAGTGAAACCAAAACCTTTTTGAAAACCCATGATTAAGCATCTGCCTGACAATAGGCCACATGAATTGTGACTGTTATTTCCTGTTTCTTACAGCATGGCTGGTAATGATTATGAAAGATTAACCTTATACACCACAAAAGAATCTAAAAAGCCTTGCTCTGCCTATGGACCAACTTCCCCATATTGTGTGGAATTACTGAAGTGATAGTCCTGTGAGGCTAATTGGATACCCCTTTGATTTTTATTTAGTTGCTCAAATGGTTCTTATAAAGTCACACCTTGACAGTAGGGACCTCATTTTGGAGCACCTGAGACTCCATCTTGAGAAAACACCCCACCCCATTAGACCCTGGTCTGACACTATGATATATAGCACTCAGACAATAGTAGTACACTGCATCACACTTGGCAAAGCATAGAAACTCCCTAGCATGATCACTCAAGTTTGGAAGCAGATTGGCTGCACCTGGATTAATGATAAATTATAATTTGTCTATGTCCTACATATGATTTAGGCCAATACCTGGATTAAGGTCAAGATTATAATTGAAATTGTTAAGATTGTAACTGATATTGGGGCTGGCACCATGGCACACTAGGTTAAACCTCCACCTGCGGTGCTGGCATTCCATATGGGCACCAGTTCTAGTCCTGGTTGCTCCTCTTCCAGTCCAACTCTCTGCTGTGGCCTGGGAAAGTAGTGGAAGATGGCCCAAGTGCTTGGGCCCCTGCACCTGCATGGGAGACCGAGGGAAGCACCTGGCTCCTGGCTTCAGATTGGCATAGCTCTGGCCATTGTGGCCATTTGGGGAGTGAACCAATGGAGGGAAGACCTTTCTCTCTGTCTGTAACTCTATCTGTCAAATAAATGAATTAAAAAATATTAAAAGAAAAAGATTGTGGGACCGGTGCTGTGGTGCAGCGGGTTAATGCCCTGGCCTGAAGTGCTAGCATCTCATATGGGTGCCAGTTCAAGGCCCAGCTGCTCCACTTCCAATCCAGCTCTCTGCTGTGGCCTGGGAGAGCAGTGGAGGATGGCCCAAGTCCTTGGGCCCCTTGCACCCACATGGAGACCTGGAGGAAGCTCCTGGCTACTGGCATTGCAGCCAAGTGGGGAGTGAACCATAAGATGGAAGACCTCTCTCTCTCTCTCTCTCTCTCCCTCTCCTCTCTCTGTGTGACTGACTTTCAAATAATAAATAAATCTTTTAAAAAAAGATTGTAACTTGTATTGTTAAGATTGTTATTGATATTAGTTTCACATAGGTTAGCTTTACCCCAGTAACCATATATTCCCCCCAATACTGACAACCATGTATTGACTCCATTCCTGGCAACTATGTATTCCCCTTCCAATTTTGTGGTTTTTGCCTTTATAAACCCTGTTGCTTTGGGCTTCAAGGTTGAGAGTTCTTAGGGCATGAGCCCACTCTCCATCACCAACAACAAAGGTTCATCAAGTTTTATTAGTGTGTGGTGCTCCTCTGTATTCACTCAGATACATCATTTACAAGTGGACAGTTTTTACAGTGGCAGATGTGGCTGAGTGATGCTGCTCATGCAAAAATTAGATAATTATATCAGAGACAATGAAATAGTGGCATTACTTATGATTATGAGAATAAATCAATGGGCCACTAGAGAACAGCAGGTTATTAGCATACCACAGGAAGCTACAGAAATAATTACAGAGGTGGCCCTCAAAGCATGGAAAAAATTGATAGAAACCACTCATATAGCCAAAGGAATCTTATTCAGATTTTATTAATCATCTCCAGGCTTCTATCTCTAAACAGGTGATAGATTCTCATGTCCAGTCTACGTTACTTCAACAATTGGCTTATGATAATGCTAATGAAGATTGTCAGGCTTTAATCAGACCCATTAAAGATTCAGACAGCATTTTAGATTATATGAAGACATGCAGAAATGTCAGCTCATTTAAGTACCAAGCCTCACTTAATGCCACCGCTAAGTACTTGGTTCAAGAACAACAATTGCAAAAATGCTTTAATTGTAATAAACCAGGACACTGAAAGAAACAATGTCGCTTGCCTGTAATTAAGTCAACAGAAGTAAACAAGAGGGAGCCTAGGTTATGCATCCACTGTAAAAAAGGATCGCATTGGGCCAAAGAATATAAATCAAAATATGATAAAGATGGTAGACTGCTAACTACTATCGTACAGGGAAACTGGACAAGGGGCGTTCTCTCAGCCCCATCAAACTAAGGGAAACAATTATGTTTACACACGCTGAATCTGAAAGTTCTGATATAAAGTGACCCAATATCATGGAATTAACAGTGGAAACTTCTAGAAGTGCAGCTATTGATCTAATACGCCCCCAAGATGTTACTATTAACCCTTGCCAATGTCCACATAAATTTGTGTTAGGATAGTGGGGTCCTATAAAACCCAATACTGTGGGTCTCATCTTATCTCTGAAAGCAACTTATCCCTGAAAGGACCTATAGTTCATACTGGGGTCATAGATTAAGATTATCAAGGGGAAATAGCTGTGATGCTCTCAGTGCCAGTTTCATGGGCCCTTACAAAAGGTGAAAAAATAGCTCAGGTGCTAGTACTTACTCATATAAAACCTAAAACACAGGACAAAGAATGTCAAAGAGGATTTGGTAGCATGGATAGAATTGTAGTATTAACACCCACTTTTGGGTCTGAAAATTCAAGGGAAAACTTTTACTGGCATGTTAGATTTGAGATCAATGTTAGTATAATCTCTTTGAAGGAGTGGCCTCTTCAGGCTGCCAACACCGCATTTGTTGAGTTGGGGACCAAAAACACCAATGCAGTATATCAAAGTGTGACTCAACTACTTTGTGAAGGCCCAGAAGGGTTAAAAGCAGTCATATAATCTTTTGTGACCTCAATCTCTATGAATCTCTGGGGATGAGATGTCCATCAACAAGTTGAAGCCTTTATTTATATACCTACACAGTCTAAAGTTAATTACTCTAAAGCTCCTCAACATATGATGAGAAAAATGGGATATACTGTAGGACAGGGATTACGAGAAGATTCACAAGGAATAACAGAGCCTATTAAAATTCAAGGCAATAGTTCTAGACAGGTACTGGGTTTTTTGTCAGGGCCATTGAGGAACATTCTACTATTCCACCCATAAAAATATTCTGAGCCTCTCTGGACTCCTCTCTGGACTCCCCTAATGAAAGAAAAATTACAGGCTTCACATGATTTGTTGCAAGAACAGCTACAAAATAATTGCTTTGAAGAGTTTTTCTCCCCCTAGAACAATTCCCCTGTATTTGTTGTCAAGAAGAAGTCTGATAAACAAGATCATTAATTGATTTGGGTAATGTTAATACAACCATGTGGCCAATGGGTGCTTTGCAATGTAGCCTTCCTACATCTATGCTATCCCCAAGACTGGGCTTTGTTATAGATGTAAAGGACTGTTTTTACCCAATTTCTATTCATTCAGAGGACGGTCCTCACTTTGCATTCTCTGTTCTATCTCTGAGTCAACAACAATCATTGAAATGGTATCAATACACAGCAGACTCATAAAATGGCAGATGTCCTAAACAGCACTCTGGCCTCAGAATCAGCCCTTAAGGCATTTGGATCTGGCTGAAGAGCCCATGAGAGTATTTTAGGCATGGAAAGCCAAGACACTTTGGCAAAATAAATAAATAAATAAATAAAAACCCAAATGAAAGATCTCTGTGAGTGAGATCCTAGTGAAAAGAATGAGCCATAAAAGAAGGAAGTACCTTTCTCTGAAGGGAGGAGAGAACTTCCATTTTGACTATGACCTTGTCTAAATAAGATCAGAGTCGGTGAACTCAAAAGGCTTGGCAACTCATGACAAGAGCCTAGAGTGATTACTGACACCATAAACAAGAGTGTCAGTTTGTTAAGTCAACAACAAGAGTCACCGTGCACTTACTCCTCATGTAGGATCTCTGTCCTTAATGTGTTGTACAGTGTGAATTAATGCTATAACTAGTACTGAAACAGTATTTTACACTTTGTGTTTCCGTGTGGGTGCAAACTGTTGAAATCTTTACTTAATATATGCTAAATTGATCTTCTGTATATAAAGATAACTGAAAATGAATCTTGATGTGAATGGAATGGGAGAGGGAAGAGTTGCAGGTGGGAGGGAAGTTATGGGGGGGAGCCATTATAATCCATAAGCTGTACTTTGGAAATTTATATTTATCAAATAAAAGTTAAAGAAAAAGAAATGGTATCAATAGAAGGTCTTGCCATAAGGGATGACTAATTCCCCTACTATGTGTCAATTTTATATTGATAAAGTCTTATAACCATTAAGAGACAAGTTTATCACAGCTTATATATTATCCAGTATGTGAACTATATCTTAGTAGCTACTTGACAAGAGCTAGACTTACAGCATACACACACACACACACACACACATATGTATATATAGCTGTATATGGACTTGTTATTGCACTTGATAAAGTACAAAAGCAGACCCCTGTACAGTACCTAGGGTATATGGTTGATCGAACCACTGATTGCCCTCAAAAAATATCGGACAAGATTCATTAAAAACCTTGAATGATTTTTCAAAAGCTGTTAGAAGACATAAAGTGGCTATGACCTGCCTTAGGCATACCAAACTACCAATTAACAAATTTATTCTCTGTTTTAGAAGGGGATAGTCAATTAGGCAGCCTACAATATTTGACTGATGAAGCACAGAAAGAAAATCCAGATTACAATAAGACTTCTTACATCACCTTGACCTCTCTTTATCCCTTAACTTACTGATATTCCCTTCTTTACTGTCCCTCACTGGAATATTGACACACAAGATAAACCATTGGAATGTATATATTCACACCATAAAGGCTTTAAGGTTGTAACCCCTTATCTCACTATGATTGCTACTTTAGTTTTTCAGGGCAGACAACGGTGTGTCCAACTACACGGTTTTGATCCTCATAGTATTATTATAGTATTAGAAATAAGCAATTTCTTGCACTATGGAATTCAGCACTGACTTACAAATTGCTTTTGTGGAATACTCTGGCTAAATAGGTAACCATTACCCTGCTGGAAAATTGTGGGACTTTCTGAAGAATATTGCCTTCATTATTCCTCAAATTACCCAACCAGCACCTATTTCCAATGCTCCCACCTATTATATTGATGGCTCTTCCGCAGGTAAAGGAGGTATACATGGCCTTGACATTCACAAAACTGTTTCAACTCCTTATACTTTTGCCCGACGTTGCAGTTGATTTCTCAACAATGTTACAGTGGATTCATTTCTGAGAGGAGCAGCATGGTGGGGGCAAGAGGCGCGGAGTCACCACACAGACCCCGGGAGTCGGGTGAAAGCAGGCTTGAGGCGAGCAGCCCACAGACTCGTTTATTACAGTTGGAACCACATCTTATATAGCCAAGACCAGCCAATCTGGTCAAGGGGTGGTCTATGCCCCAACCAATCACAGCCTGTTGCCAGGCAGTTTCCAATCCATCCAATCACAGCCTGTTGCCAGGCAGGCTCCATTGTCAGGTGGGTTTCAAAGCCATTCCTGAGTAACTGATGCTCGCTTGCCAGTGGCCACCTTGGCATGGCCTTCTCATTCCACCACATTTCTCCCTTTTCGTTTATTTTTGAGCAATGGGAGGCATGATTCTTGGCCATACCATTGTTGACCCCGTTTCCGTGTAGTCTCCGTATGCAGCTGTGCCTGTCTTAGGTTGTCCCCCAGGGGATCTTACCCGTCATTGACTAACCAGCACTCAAATTGAAAGACCACAGGATTGTTTGCTCTGATAGGGGTAGGAATGAGGAATAATGGTTATCAGGAATGGCGTGACCGCACACAGGCTGTGGGCCATTTGAGTGGCTGACCAGAGCTAGTGGGGTATAAACCAGTAACAGATGTGGCTATGGGCAGTTTCTCAGGGTAGGATGATAGGGCAGGTGCGTCTGCTAACAAGGCGGATTCTCAGTCTTGTTCAACTGGTTCTTGTTGGCTGTCAGTTGCAGGCTTGATGTTTCTGGCTGGTACCCAAATGAGCTGTTCTGCATTCTCTGGAAAGACACAAGCATATCCTCGACCTTTGGTTAATAGAAGTCTTTTTACAGGTGTTGGAATCCAAGGCCTGAATTTTGCATCCACTCCTACATTAACAGCAAATGTGCAGGTGGGATGGGGTCCAGCTGCTGCCCTAAGAGTTTGGGGTATCCGAGTGCTGCCACAAATGTGGGGATCCTCACTGGGTGCAGATGGTATGACCTCGCATGAATTATTGTCTAGAGGTCCTCTAAGTTCATCCCACGGGTATTTGGGGGGTGGCTGACTAGGCATTGCTACATTGTTTGTTACCTTGTATGCTACATTGTTATTTTCAATGTCCGAGCTCTCTCTCCCTAAGTCATCAACTGTTGTCTGTGAGACAGACGCCTGGAGTGACAGGCTCTTACCACTCACAGATTCACTATGTTTGGTAATCTGCTCAGGATTCTGAGAGGGAGGTATCTTTCCCATGTCTGAGCACTTAAGAGCGGCATGGCACACCAACTCTAGCCAAAGGAAAGACACACACAGCACTGCTGCCATAACAAAGCAAATTCCTAGTACCTCAGCTGTTGATGGCATTTTGCAGGAGGTTTCCCTACATTAGACAAACAGATAGTGGTGTATCAGATCGTAAGTATGTCCTATGCTTAGTGGGGGACTTCCTTGATTTGTTAGGTCAAGGCTGTATGCCCACACAGTGTCTCCGGAGCGTCCCCTCTGTCAAGTGAGGGAAGATGACTTGGTTCCAAATTCTGGGATGATCAGTCCCTTATGTGAATTCGCTGGGCAAACCAAAAGTAAAAGGAGGAGCCGAGAAGCGATGTACGCTTCTGGGCAGTGTGTGCCTAACCTGGGGTCACTTAGACTGAGGACAAGGACAAGGAAAGGGGCATAGGAGGGGGTTCTGTGCTCACCCTCACAGAACAGAACAACACGCAAAACACCAAATGGCCTTCTTGCCGAAATCCAGGGGGGACCTCGCCAAGTCCGACATGCTGTCTCTTTCTCAGTCACGTTGGTGCACCAGATGTTGCCGTTGATTTCTCAACAATGTTGCAGTGGATTCATTTCTGAGAGGAGCAGCATGGTGGGGGCAAGAGGCGCGGAGTCACCACACAGACCCCGGGAGTCGGGTGAAAGCAGGCTTGAGGCGAGCAGCCCACAGACTCGTTTATTACAGTTGGAACCACATCTTATATAGCCAAGACCAGCCAATCTGGTCAAGGGGTGGTCTATGCCCCAACCAATCACAGCCTGTTGCCAGGCAGTTTCCAATCCATCCAATCACAGCCTGTTGCCAGGCAGGCTCCATTGTCAGGTGGGTTTCAAAGCCATTCCTGAGTAACTGATGCTCGCTTGCCAGTGGCCACCTTGGCATGGCCTTCTCATTCCACCACAGCCCAGCAGGTAGAAATGTATGCCCTCATCACACTATTAGAATTATACTCTACTAGCTTCAATATTATTTTTGACTCAAAATATGTTGTTGGTCTTTTGCCAGCTATTGAGATGACTTTCATTACAAGAAAACACATAGATATTTTTTATCTTTTATTACATTGTTCAACAATGTAATCATACCTTATTTATAGGACATATCCACTCTCACTCTAACCTTCTAGGACCTATGGCTTCCAATAATGCTGTCACTGATGCACTTACAACAGCTCCAATTTTTTCATCTACTCAAGAGGAACATACACATCTACATACTA
This sequence comes from Oryctolagus cuniculus, assembly GCF_051225735.1. Classification (NCBI taxonomy): domain Eukaryota; kingdom Metazoa; phylum Chordata; class Mammalia; order Lagomorpha; family Leporidae; genus Oryctolagus; species Oryctolagus cuniculus. The sequence continues at coordinate 904,250 of NC_142885.1, read as the reverse complement.
AAATGCTAACAGATTACATGTACAATATCATATTCCACTATCTCTAGCCAGGAAAATTATCTGCTCTTGTGAAATTTGTGCCCCTCTTCATTCTCAATCCATTCTCAGGGGGTGGGGGTTAACCCATAAGGAATGTCTTCTAATCAGTTATGCAAATGGATGTTACTCATGTCTCTTTGTTCCCTCATCAACCTTACTTGCATGTAGTAATAGATACTTATTCTGCTTTTCTTAGGGCAATACCTGAGTCCTCTGGATCTAGAAAAAGTCTGCTCCTCTCTATTACAAATGTTTGCTATTATGGGAATTCCAACAAGTATTAAAATTGATGTGCCGGCGCCGCAGCTCACTAGGCTAATCCTCTGCCTAGCGGCGCCGGCACACCAGGTTCTAGTCCTGGTCGGGGCACCGGATTCTGTCCCGGTTGCCCCTCTTCCAGGCCAGCTCTCTGCTGTGGCCAGGGAGTGCAGTGGAGGATGGCCCAGGTGCTTGGGCCCTGCACCCCATGGGAGACCAGGAAAAGCACCTGGCTCCTGGCTCCTGGCTCCTGCCATCGGATCAGCGCGGTGCGCCGGCCGCAGTGCGCTGGCCTCAGCGGCCATTCAAGGGTGAACCAATGGCAAAGGAAGACCTTTTCTTTCTCTCTCTCTCTCTCTCACTGTCCACTCTGCCTGTCAAAAAAATAAAAAAAAATTGATGTTGGCTCAGCTCATACTAGCAGAACATTTCAGCATTTCTGTACAGACAGGATATCCATCATGTCACTGGTATACCATATAACTCTCAAGGCCAGGCTATAGTAGAACGTGCTCATAAAACACTAAAAATACAATTGTTAAACAACAAAAAAGAGGGAACCCTGAGGGATGTATTGGCACTCACACTCTTAACACTTAATTTTTTGAATTTGCCACAGGGAAATATTATCATGAGAGCAGGAAAACATTTTGCATCACCACAAGAAACTAGTCTTCTTAACTTACAGGTTTGGGCAAAGATATGGGACAGATGGGTTCCCACTTCTCTCCAAACTATAGGGAAAGGGTATGCTTCTGTCATTCCAGATGGATCCTCCAAAACATTCTGGGTTTCCCTTCATCATATCAGGCACAGGGACACTGATGACACTAAGCAACAAGACTATACACCCAGAAATTGCAGTCAAAATTATGGGATTATCTTTGAAACCTCGGAGGAAAAGACAATGGATGATATCACCCAATCTACCAACATAGGGACAAATCAAGCACCTTCCAATAAAGGAGAGCAAGTCCTGCACTCCACAAGAAGTCCACTGACACCAGAGAAATTTTTGGCTTTGGTCACTATGGTTACCAGTGCTTCCCTAAGTGCTGAACATATCCACTGGGCTTACATTCTTCATCCTCCTCTGTTGGAAACAATGGACTGGGCTAAGCCAGGACCTGTTATTTTTACAAATGATTCTTGGAATATGCCCTCCCCATGGTCGAAGGATGTTCAGCCTTCCCTTCAGAGGAAGGGAGACCTGTTAATGTCTCTTTAGACTATGAATATTTGCCCTTATATGTTGGTTGCCCCTCTTGCATTTCTATTGCAAGACAAGTCTAGGACCATATTTTACCTCCTAGAAAGGATTTACATGCTCTCATGGGGTTGCTTACTGTGTATTCATTAAATTTTATGGAAATTAATACACAAATGATGAAGGCAAAATGGATGAAAAAGTTTGTATAAAAATCTCTTATAAACATTATGTGTATTCACTCACTGGACAAAGTGGAGAGGTCTTATTGGAAAGTCTTGTTGCTGATTGGGGCTCTCATGGAAAATTTCTTAATTATTCAGAATATGGTAATGATATTATGTATGCTTATATTACTAAAAAGGTTTGGAATATTTCCCACCATCATGTTGAAGCTAATTATGAGACACTTATGGCTTGGCACAATGGGGCACTTCCCCTCTACCCCCTGACCAAGACTGCATGTTCCAGGAGAATAGGCCTGGGAGCCAGAACAATGGAAGCTTCTCATAGCATTGTCTGGACTGGCTTGGTGGAAAGGAAATTTCTCTGGCACTTCTCGCTCTATGGCCCATTATTCTTTTGAGTATAATACTACTTTTTATATTCAAGCTGGTGTAAAAGCTGTATGTGTTAGCTGTGGGTTCTTTACAATTTTTTTTTTTGGACGGGCAGAGTGGACAGTGAGAGAGAGAGACAGAGAGAGAGAGACAGAAAGGTCTTCCTTTGCCGTTGGTTCACCCTCCAATGGCTGCCGTGGCCAACACGCTGCGGCTGGCACACTGTGCTGATCCGATGGCAGGAGCCAGCTCCTTATCCTGGTCTCCCATGGGGTGCAGGGCCCAAGCACTTGGGCCATCCTCCACTGCACTCCCTGGCCACAGCAGAGAGCTGGCCTTGAAGAGGGGCAACTGGGACAGAATCCGGCACCCTGACTGGGACTAGAACCTGGTGTGCCAGCGCAGTTCTTTACAATTTGATGAGAGTAATCAAACAATGGATTGTTAGATTGTAAATTGTATACATGTCTTAATCCCTTGATTCATTTTAACAGAAGTATACATTCTACTCTAATGTTGAAGGCTAGAACACATCTTTGGCTTCTGGTTAATTCTACAAGATCTTGGGAAGAATCTCTTGCCATAGGGACTATTTCTCAGATGCTTGGGCATTTATTACATTGAACAAAAAGAATGATAGGGTGGATTATTCTAGCTACCATAGGTTTATGATTGTGGCTACTGCCACTGCAGCAGGTGAAGCTTTACAAGAATCTATCTAAACCTATGATTTTGTGACCAAATGGCAACAAGACTAGAAAGTTGTGGGCTCCACAGACTCACACGGATAGTGAGTTAGAAGAAAAAATTGAAAAATTGCAACAAGCCACTCAATGGTTGGGAGATCAATTTCTAGCTTTACAGCTACAGATAATGTTACACTGTGATTGAAATGTTACCCAATATTGTGTAACTCCTATCCATTATAACCAAACCAAATATCAATAGGCTCTTGTCAAGGGACATATAAAGAGGCTATCAGCTAATCAATCTTTAGATGTGTATGCTCTTCAGTGGGAGAATAGATACATTCTCAAATTGCACAGTATTTCTTATGAAGGATTAGCTACTGGAATTGCTGAGGCATTACAGGGAATGGACTCTCACTCTTGGTTTCAGAGTATAATACAATCTTCCCTTTCTGGGCACATTTATTGTTATGTTCAGGTTATGTCTGTCTCCACAAATCATCAAACACCAAATGAAACTGATGGCCACTGCCTTAGCAGTTTTGTGCTTAAAAAATAAAAAAGGGTGTGTGTGTGTATGTGGAGACTGGGCTAAGTCAAATCTGAGATGTACATTAGAAGCCTGAAGGACACTTCAGGGAACTGGGGCAAAAGTCACTGTGAACCAGAGCCGGCGCCGTGGCTCAATAGGCTAATCCTCCACCTTGCGGCGCCGGCACACCGGGTTCTAGTCCCGGTCGGGGCACCGGATTCTGTCCCGGTTGCCCCTCTTCCAGGCCAGCTCTCTGCTATGGCCAGGGAGTGCAGTGGAGGATGGCCCAGGTGCTTGGGCCCTGCACCCCATGGGAGACCAGGAAAAGCACCTGGCTCCTGGCTCCTGCCATCGGATCAGCGCGGTGCGCCGGCTGCAGCGGCGGCCATTGGAGGGTGAACCAACGGCAAAGGAAGACCTTTCTCTCTCTGTCTCTCTCTCACTGTCCACTCTGCCTATCAAAAAAAAAAAAAAAGTCACTGTGAACCATATACTAATCTGAGAATGTTCCTTGGTCGGATACCACAAGCAGCCTTTCTCATGCAGCTTCAGGCTATATCTGTACTTGAAGCCAAATATTTTGGCCAGCCCTTTTAATATGTATAGTTCCTTCAGATTATGCAAAACATGAATATTATCTCTTTTGATAGAAAACATATTTCCTTGAACTAATCTTGTACTAACCCCCTGGATAAAGAAGCATGCTGTGATTGAGTATAAAATTCCTTGTAAAACTAATAAAATTAGACAATTGCTCTGACAGTAGTCCCTGCCCAACCTTCAACTTACAGTTCCAAACCTTGCTGGAAAACAACACACAAGCATGCTGGTTTTATGGAGGAAATCCACTAAAGAGAGTAGAAAATGATCAGAGTACATTGGACTCTTTCAAATTTACTTTCCTGATAGAATTAGGACTGAGGGGACTTTCTTTCCTTTGCAGGCTCAGGGAACCTGGGCCCTTTCTGCCTGCTGCTGCCAATTTCCTTGGTTGTTTGAAAATGGCCCATTTCACAGTTGTATTTGAGCATATAACAGGCAGCAATCAACTCCACTCTGGTTTGGTCTGGTATGTTGAGTTCAGTATAGGAGCTCAGCCTTACACAATGGCCGCCTACAAATTGTGCTTAACAGTGAATAATTTGGGGCAAAATCAAGCAAAATGCTATTCATGTTTTACTTATTTACACATTATTTGTTAATCTGAAATTCAAAGTTAGCTGAATGTCCTGTATTCTGTTTGTGAAATCTATCACCCCTGTTATGGCTGTGGTGGAGACTTGTTGCAGGTATGTGGTGGGAGGAGAACAGAAATCCTATAAGGCTTGTGGAAAGTTTAGCAAGCATGAATGGTGGTTGTAAAAATGGAGGCAAGTGTGTGGACACCAAATCTGTTTTGGAGTTGTAGAAAAAAACTTGGAGATATATTGCTGTGAGATGGGAAGGAAGGAGAGGCACAGGAGCACCTAGGTCTTAATATCTGTTGGATAGATTTTCACTGCTTTGTAGATGTGTGGCTACTGAGTAAATAATAATAAATCAAAATATGATGGAAACTGGGATAAGATATAAGGCATTTCTTTTTTTAATCAATTAATTTATTTGAAAGGCAGAGTAACAGAGAGGCAGAGGCAGAGAGAGAGAGGTCTTCCACCTGCTGGTTCTCTCCCCAGTTGGCTGCAATGGCTGGAGCTGAGCCGATCTGAGCCAGGAGCTTCCTCTGGGTCTCCCACATGGGTGCAGGGGCCCAAGGACTTCGGCCATCTTATACTGCTTTCTCAGGCCATAGCAGAGAGCTGAATCAGAAGTAGAGCAGCTGAGACTCAAACCAGCACCCAGAAAATGCCAGCACTGCAGGTGGTGGCTTGACCCTATATACCTCAGCACTGGCCCCCAAATAAATAAGTCTTAAAAGGAAACCTGTAAAGTAGTTACAAGAGAACAGTTGCCCAAGATTGAGATTTTTTTTTAAATGGAGCATGTGTAGTATGAGGCCAGTGTCTTCACTCTAACTTGGTTATGAGACTAAAACCATTCCTCACTGCTCTAATATGCTGAAGAAATCATCTGAGGGTGAGGGAGATGGATGCTCAGTTGTCACAGCACAGGAAGCAGCATTATTCTAGCAGCATCCATTATGTTTAAGACTTCCACTGTTAGAGATTTGAGGTTACATGATGTACTTTATGCTCATAACTGATGTGGCTGGAGATTTGGTGTTGAATTTATAGCACCAGCAGAACATAAAATGGTGATGTATTTTATTCATGTCAATAAAGGAACGACCTGTGCCTGTTCTACAGAGAATGGAAATTGGAGGTCGAACACCTTTGTATTCCAAAATAGGGTCTCAAAAATTTTGTGATTTTCATTTAAATTGTTAGGAGGCTTGGAGCTATTAGTTAATCTATCTTATAATACATTGTTTAAGATAACACTGAATAAATGATGCAAGTTGTCAATGGATGAGAGATCAACTTATATATCTGCTAGTAATTGATTTATTTCTCTTCAATAAAGTTGCATAAACCAACAAGTTGGCTGCCTGGATTAACCAGTTTGGGAAACAATCTTTTGTAAATGGCTGTAAGGATTCATGTGGCAGAGAAGCAAATACTTCAGAGGGGATTGTGACTGCTACTCAAGGGAGATCATTGACCAATCTTTATAAGAAAATGCCTTTGTATTAGGGAGACTTTGAAGAACTTTGTAATTCTTTCTCTGAGATAATACCAGGCTAAGTTTAAATAGAGACAGTTGTTAGAAAAGGATGTGAACTTCCTCTTTATATAGTAAAAAGAAGTCTTCCTTAACTAGAGATTTGTGGGCTGAGTTTCTGAGGAAGAAAATTTTGTGCTAATTTTCTTTAATTAATTGATTTTCATTTTCTTCAGAAGAGTTTGAGACCTGGAAATTTGGGGAAGAGCAAAGAGATGGTTATATTGTGACATCATTATGGTGCAATAGGACTGTTAAAGTTTAGATGAGTTGGAATTCTTTCAACTTTCCAATGTAACTATCTCTTTAACTGTTATCTTGATGCATCCACCTTTCCAGGATATACCTGTCTCATTCAAGATCAAGACTTCAATCCCTTTGAAAAATCTGATTCAGGTACCACTCCCCACCTTAGAAAATAGACTGAGAAAAAGGAAGAAGTATCTTTTTTCCATGGGTCATATTTTGGAAGTCATGTTCTCTTTTTCTCCATTTCATGAGAAACCCTCTGGCCCATTCATGATGTCTATTTATCTGGGTGGGATGGCCCACACTTATGCATTAATACATGTTTTTTCCCTCTTAAATAAACTGTGTTTCTACTTGTGTTTCTTTCTATATTTCTACTTAGAATTCTTACCTCTGTGTGGCACATGAACCTAGAATTGAAATTGTGATACTCATTCTCATAACAAAATGATGGAACTCAGAAAACAATCAGAAGCCAAGGAGAAAAGAAAAGACTCCTTGTGAGATGGGGTAACTGAACAGGACCGGAGAGATGAATTTTGGCTTTTCTCCAATGCTTTGTAATTCTCTCTGCTATCCTTATCTTTGGAAACTGATGAACTCATTCAATTTAGGCCATGTTAGTACAGCCCTAGAGAATGAAGGAGGAACTGTACTCTTGAAGCAACCCAGAATTCAGCAGGCAACTTCAGAAGCTATTACTAAGGAGTAAGAAGTCACTTTCTAGAATTCTATAGGATATTCTGAATTGAATGGATTTCCTGCTGTTAAACAGGACTGGGTTTAGCTACCACAACATAGGTGCTCTGGTCATGGCAACTTTAATTGGAAAAAGGCTGTGTTTTGTTATTTGTGCTGTTGTTATTTTTTAATGTTGTCTATGGAAGAAACAAGCTGTGATTGTTTTTTAAAAAAAAGAGTATACTGATGAAATATGGGAATGGCTAAGTTGCTCTCTTGGGACTTATTTTCAAGATATGAACAAGGATGGCAGAGGAGGTCTTCCACCTGTAGATAAATATACACTATATTCAAGCACAGGCTTTCAGCATGACCAAAGTTTTAGGGGAAAGATTAAAATCTTAAGATGTATTTGTTATTTTGGAAATTCAAATCATAAATACTAGAAAAGTTCCAGGGGGTGAGTTTTGAGATTATATGAGAACCAGCCACCTCTAAACATCTTCATATCAGAATACAACAATATTGAAAAAGAGTAATCAAGAGAGTCCTGTAAAGTGTGCAGCAAGTGAAAGCCAAAGCATTAGAAAATGGCCCAAGTCCTTGGGTCCCTGTACCTGCATGGGTGATCTGGAAGAAGCTCCTGACTCCTGGCTTCAGACTGGCACAGCTCAGTCCATTGTGGCCAATTGGGGAGTGAACCATTGGATGGAAGACCTCTCTCTCTCTCTTTCTCTCTCTCTCCTTCCTCTCCTTTATTTGTGTAACTCCTTCAAGTAAGTAAATTAATCTTTTTTAAAAAGAAGAAAATGATTAAATTTAGATATTGCAGTTGTTTGCAAAAACATATTTTAAAATTTGAGATCAAGGGGCCGGCACCATGGCTCACTTGGTTAATTCTTCACCTGTGATGCCAGCATCCCATATGGGCTCTGGGTTCTGGTCCTGGTTGCTCCTCTTCCAGTCCAGCTCTCTGCTGTGGCCCAGGAGGGCAGTGGAGGATGGCCACTTCCTTGGGCCCCTGCACCCACATGGGGGGCCAGGAAGAGGAGAGGCACCTGACTCCTGGCTTCAGATCGGTGCAGTGCAGGCCATGGTGGCCATTTGGGGAGTGAACCAATGGAAGGAAGACCTTTCTCTCTGTCTCTCTCTCTCTCTCACTGTCTATCACTCTACCTGTCAAATAAAATAAAATAAAATAAACAAAAAAAATTCAAGATCAAGACTATTTCCAGATCTGCTAACATGTTGACATATGTATATTTCAAAAACCTCAATGCTTTAATGGATGACATTTTAATTTTATATCAGTGTACTTTTAGTATCCATATTCAATTTTTAGAAAACTCCATAAACTATTTTAAGAATTATAGTCAATTTTATCACTCTGTAATTTCTCTTACAATATATATTCCTCTCAGATCTTCTGTGGCTTACTCACACCTTCTACAACTTAGTTAAACCTGCTAAGAATTTTTCACATGCTTAAGAATTTTTCAGTATTTCCTTGTTCCTTATCTTCTGATTTTCATAATTTGCTTTTTGAAATATTCCTTAAAATCTACTAAGACAAGGATTTTCCTAAAAAAGGAACTTATCAAATTTTAACCTTAATTGGTGTATTAAGACACTAAGATGTCAATGATTACCATGAATACCAACATCAATGATACAATACCTTTATCTGAAATATAATTAAGGTCAAATTATATTTTCATGATTTTTAAATAAATTATAATAGTAAGTGTAACATTTTCCAACTAGCAAACTTGCTCAAATATTTGTTAATAACTTTGAAAATGTATTTATCTCTTGAAAGAATAAACTTAAAGCAAATAAAAATCCATGCAAGTCATGTGAACTGACAGGCATTTGAATTAATATTTTTGGAACCAATATCTATAGGTTTACTTTGATATAGCAACATAATAGCTTGCATATATGAAATGTACTCCAATATTTTTCATAAAACAACTTTAGGAGCTAGCACTGTGGCATACTGGGTAAAGCCACCACCCACAGTGCTGACATCTCTAATAGGTGCCTGTTCAAGTCCTGGCTGTTCCACTTCCAAACAAGCTCTTTGCCATGGCCTGGGAAAGCAATAGAAGGCCCAAGTCCTAGGGCCTCTACACCCATGTAGGAGACCTAGAAGAAGCTCCAGGATCCTTGCTTCAATCAGCTGAGCTCTGGCCATTGGGGTGATTTAGGCAGTGAACCAACAAATGGAAGACCTCCTTCTGCCTCTCCCTCTCTGTAACTCTGCCTAATAAATAAATAAATCTTTAAAAAATAAAAAAATAAAGCAACTCTAACTAGAAAAGAGTGACATACAAGCTTAGCAAGTTATAAAGCTATTTTTAAGGCAGGGGCCTTCCTAGCTCCCAAAGGGCTAAATCTCTTTAAATCCAATATCTATTTACAACTAAACCAAATTAGCATGAGAGATAGTACCCTGGCATCATCATGTATGAGTCTATCATTTACCAAAAATATCTACGTAGATTTTAAATTGGATTTGGGCAGCCGACATTGTGGTGTAGCAGATAAAACCACCACCTGCAGCAACAGCATCCCATATGAGTGCCAGCTAGAGGCTCAGCTGCTCCACTTTTGATCCAGTTCTCTGCTAATTTCCCCAGGAATGCAGCAGAGGATGGCCCAAGTATTTGGGCCCCTGCATCCATGTGGGAGACTCAGAAGAAACTCCTGGCTCCTGACTTTTGATTGGCCCTGTTCTGGAAGTTGTGGCCATTTGGGTAGTGAACCAGCTGATGGAAGACTTCTCTCTCTCTCTCTCTCTCTCTCTCTCTCTCTCTCTCTTTCTCTCTCTGTAACTATGTCTTTCAAATAAATAAAACAAATCTTTTTTAAAAACTAAAATTATTTTAAAAGAATTTGGACCTAGTTTTTATTTTTCTTCACCCTATAATTGCTTTAGGTCAACAATGCCTGGTGAACAATCAGCTAATCTGATGCTGTCTCTGAGACAAGCAAGTGCTCAGGAAACTACAGGACAGTTCTCAAGAGTGACTGTGGACTAGGGACTGCTGTGCCATGGATGAGTTGCCTATAGGACATTGTTAACTTACATCCAAATTTTAGAGAGTGGAAAAAAGAATTGTTCAAGGGAGATCCCTGCCAAATACCTCTGCTGCCACATGGTTGAGAGATACATGGCTGCCCCAGATTGAGAGATAACCAATTTCCCTCTTTCCTCTCCCACCAGGCAAAATGGTGGAGCCAAAAAGCTGCAAGCCAGTTTTAAAGTAAAGAAAAAGAGTTTAAATCAGTAATTACAGATTTTCTGAAGCCTATGAGTAGAATTTAAACCCTTTAGACCTTTATATAAGCACAACATAACCTTGGCACTACTTCCACAATACCATAATGGATTTTTAGGCCATGGAAAAAGATGCCAATCCTGAGCTGTGTCTGAGTCTTACCATTTGAGAGTTTCAGGGATAAATTTTCTTAAGATTTAATTCTCCTGGTCTCTCCCTGGCTTGATCTTCAGATAAGTAGGTTGGCATTTTTAAGGAAGTCAAGATTTGAGGGTCAAAGGAATTCTCAGAATTCACATCGTAGCAGCCCACTATGGATACCTTTTGAAATGAGAGATGTAGAGACTAGAGTGTCCCCAAGTCTCCTTCTCTGTTCCTTGTTTGAAATGTCTTTCAAACCCTGGGCTGTGTGAGCATATCACAGAACCCACAGTAAGGAGAGGTTGGCAAGTAGTAGACTCACTTACCTACACTCAGCCACCCCTTGCCTCTGTCCCCAGGATGTTTGAGCCCTGCTGAGGAGATTGTTACTTGGCTTAACATTTTGTACACAGAAAGAGTACTTATAAAATATGTTTCTTTGACTAGACAATGTTGGAGAATCAAAAATGAATTACCCGGCCAGCGCCACGGCTCACTAGGCTAATCCTCCACCTGTGGCACCAGCACCCTGGGTTCTAGTCCTGGTTGGGGCACCAGATTCTGTCCCAGTTGCTCCTCTTCCAGTCCAGCTCTCTGCTGTGGTCTGGGAAGGCAGTGGAGGACGGCCCAAGTGCTTGAGTCCTGCACCCGCTAGGGAGACCAGGAGGAAGCACCTGGCTCCTGGCTTCAGATCAGCGCAGCACATTGGCCATAATGGCCATTTTGAAGGATGAACCAATGGAAGGAAAACCTTTCTCTCTATCTCTCTCTCTCTCACTGTCTAACTCTGCCTGTCAAAAAAAAAAAAAAAAAAGGAATTACCCTCCTTTATGTCTCAGTAATGCTAAGGGAGCAATTCTTGCAGAGGGCAATGGAAAAAATAACTGAGAAGCTCCCTCTCAAAAGCCTAACTCATGTAAGTAGAATAGGAACAGTTGTCCATGAGGTAGCTCTCCAGCCTGATACCTTGCAAAGAGTAGTGGAAATGAGGTACATGGTATCCTTCACCAAAAAGGAATGACTGAGACCAGGTACTGAGCCCTGACTGCTGAGTAGATGCAACATTCTTCCTACTTCCCAACATTTGAGGTGAAGATGACCAGGCCCTGGGCAGGTCAAACAAGACAATGAGGGGCAAGATGGCTCAGGTGGAGAGTTCAAATAATGGCAGGTTGGCCTCAGGATCCCACAAGATACCCTGTGTGAGTGCAGCAAAGAGAATTTGGCTGAAAGAGGCAGAGCAGGGAAAAAACCAGGTGTCAGGTTAGAAGAAAATGGTCACGCTTCTGTCTCCAAGAACTGTCAGAGACTTGTTATGACTAGACAGGGCTGGGGAAAGGATAGAAAGCTAGAAATGGAGCACTCCTCTGTGTGAGATTGTCCATGACCTATGCTGTTCTCCTTTTAACCCCACATTGGATGTTGAATATGCTACCAGAGATTGGCTATTTAGGGATTCTTATGTCATACAAGAATTCATACATGCTCCCAAGTTTAATAAAAAAAGTAATGAGGAGAATACACCTGACAAGGTAGGCACCTTGATAAAGAACAGAGACACAGTCTATATCCAGACTGGGGCTTATAAGGGAATGTGGTCTAGTTCTTTCCCAAAAAAGTGTTTGCTGGCTGTGAAGTAGGCGAAATTTCTCCCAAAGTATTATTACCTAGGGTTATCAGAGTGGTCTTTTAAGCCTGGGCAGAGAGGATTCTCCTGGGAACCTTTCCTTGGAGGGGATGGCTGGGACCAGTTGTAAAGGTATTGGAGGAACTGACAGGATTTTGTAGTATAAAATACTGGGCTGCTACCAAGGTGCACTTCTCAGTATGCTACATTACTTTCCACAGAAATTTTGTTTTCCTTAGGCCCCTCACACCACATAGGCTGGTTTCTAACTTCCTACCTAACACTATGAGCTGCAAACTCAGTCCCACAAATGCATATATTGTTGTGCCTGAGCAAGTGCAAACAGAGAAGGACCACACATGATAAAATCTGATGGCTCATTATTTCTGGTAGTAGAGAACGAGCTCACACCCTAAAGAACTCTCAACCCTGAAGCTCAAAGCAATAGGGTTTATAAAGGCAAAAACTACAAGAAAGGGAGGGGGAATACCTGGTTGTTAGGATGGAGGGAATACATGGTTACTATGGTCAAGCTGACCCAATGCCAATGCTAAACTAATATTAATTGCAATCTTGACAATAGACAAATTGCAATCTTAATATTAATCCAGGTGTACCCTATCTGTCTTAAGCTTGAGCAATCATGCTAGGGAGTTTCTATACTCTTACAAGTGGGATGCAGTGCACTGTTATTGTCTGAGTTTTAGATCATAGCCTCAGACCAGAGTCTCATGGTGGGGGGTGCTTTCTCAAGATGGAGTCTTAGGTTCTCTAAAATGGAGTCCCTACTATCAAGGTGTTGCTTCAATATCAGTGGTATTTGGAGGTGGGATTTTGGGAGCTTTTAGGATTGGAAAATGTTTTCAGAATGAGTGATGAGACTTGTGACCTTCTAAGAGGATGATGAAGGACCTGAGCTGACATAGGCCTGCTCTGTCCCCTTCTTTTCCTTCTCTTTCTCTTCCTCCTCCTTCTCCTCTTCCTCCTCCTTCTTCAAGATTTAATTATTTACTTGAAAGTCAGAGTTACAAAGAGAGAGAGAGGACAGAGAAAGATAGAGAGATCTTCCAAACACTGGTTCATTCCCCAGGTGCCTGCAATGGCTAAGGTTGAATCAGGCTGAATGCAGGAGCCAGGAGCTTCCTCTAGGCCTCCCACATGGGTTCAGACATCCAAGCACTTAGGCCATCCTCTGCTGCTTTTCCAGGCCATTAGCAGGGAACAAGATCAGAAGTGGAACAGCCAGGACTCAAATTGGTGCATTATGGGGTGCTGGCATTGCAGGTAATGACTTAACCTACTATGTCACAATGCTGGCCCCTGCTCTGTCTTCTGCCATGTGTGATGTAACCAGAAAGTAATACCAATGCCACATTCTTGGACTTCCTGGATGCAGAACCATGAGCTAAATCAACTTGTATTCTTTATAAATAGTGCAGTCAAATGTATTTTGTTTGTTACAGCAACAGAAAATGTAAAGTAAATAGATCATTCTTTCTTGCTGAAGAGTTGGAATCCACTCTAATAGACACGATCCCAAAAAATGCCTTAAGTGTCTTTAAGGCACCATTAAATAGTGCTTTCTTTTTTTAAAGAAAGCTTTTCAAAAATTTTTTGAAAGGCAAAGTAACAGAGACATCTTCTATACACTGGTTCACTTCTCAAATGGCCACAATGGCCAGAACTGTGTCATGTTCAGGTGCCACTTGGGTCATTTTCTGCTGCTTTTCCAGGCACATTAGCATGGAGCTGAACCAGAAGTGGAACAATCTGGGCTCAAATTTAAGCTTTGATATCAGATTCTGCTGTTGTAGCTTACCCTGCTGTGCCAAAACACCAGCCCCAACAGTTCTTTCTTCTAACATTTTTGTCCTTCCCTTGTCTCCTATGATGCCACACTCTACAACTGGACAAAGATCATTAAGCTGTACTTGAAATTGACCCTCCTGCCCAAAATACAGCAATACATTCTGGGTCAAATGTGTTATAACTACTCCATGTTCTCATAGTTGCTCTATCCATACCTAATACAGTGGGGAAGGAGCTGGACTGCCTATATGTTGTCTGGTGAGGCTGTACCCTGGTTGGGAATGTGATTTGATCCTTCAGATGTGTTGGAATAGAAAATGGTTGATCTACACTAGATTCTATGACACTTAGTGTTGTACTGTCCAATGTGATGATGACTGGCCCCACACAGCTGTCAAATATATGAAATGTGCTTCATCTAAACTAAGATGTGATATGAGTATAAACTACACAGAGGATCCAAATCCATCTTCCAAAATGAGTGGAAAATAAGTCATTAATTTCTGTAATATGGATAGCATGTTGAAACATTTCATATCTATTTGGTCAAATCAGAACTATTAAAATCTAGTATTTATTTTTTACTTTGCTTTTTAAAAATATTTATTTAATTATTCAAAAGGCATAGTTACAGAGAAATAGGAGAGACAGAGAGATATTCCATCTGCTGGTTCTCTCCCCAAATGGCTGCAATGGCTGAAGTTGGGCCAGGCTGATGTCAGGAGCCAGGAGTTTCATCCAGATCTCTCATATGTGTGTAGGAGGAGCCCAAGCACTTGGGCCATCATCCACTGCTTTCCCAAGTGCATTAGCAGAGAGCTGGATTGGAAGTGGAGCAACCAGAATTTGAACTGGTGCCCATATGGGATACTGGCACTGCAGACTGTGGCTTAACTTGCTGCACCATAGCAACATCCTCTATTTTATACTTTCTCTCATTAAATATGCAAATACTTGGGGTGGGGATTAGAAAGAGGCTGAGGAACAGGCACCAGTCAGAGAGAAATAACAATCCTGAATGTTCCATAACACAGTGCAGGTGGCTATGGTTCACAACTATGGGTCATATTGTTGAAGGAGTCTAGTTCCAGAAATTCAGGTGGGTGTCCCATGACCTAGAATATTGAGGAAGACAAAGGAGAGTGAGCAAAATGTAAATGTTTATTAAGCAAAAAGAATTAAAAAAAAACAAAGTTTTATTGAAGTAAAGGAAAGTTCCACAGTTGCCTTCATATTTATATCCTTTTGACTAGAAAAAGTTTGTGCAGGGGTTTGCAGGCATAACCATTGCTGGTGACCTCCTCATTGCTAAGGAATTAGTATCTGGAGGTAGATGGGTCCAGCTATAACTATATTGTCGGAAAACAGGTGAGATGAGTCCAGGTTTGTGTCCTGGTGTCGATGACAATTTATAAGACCAGGCATAATGGTGAGAGTAGAAATGAAGCTTTATTTAAGAACAAAATAGGGTCTGAACAAATGGAATGACTGGTAGAAAGAGAAATCAATCCACAGGGGCTTGCACTCTAGGGGTATTTGTATGTCTTTAGCATGTTATCTCCAAGGAACAATTGTTCTGGTTATACATGAGCTACTCTGAACACAGGTGCAATTTTAGTGGTGCCCTTTCTAACTTGTTTTTTTTTTTCAAAACCTAAATCTTCTTCAAAGGCAAATATTTGTACAAAGGGGATTCTATCCTATTTTTTGTAGCATGTATGTGCTGGTAAGAAGCAGCAGTGTACATGCCATCAAGGAGCTTCCTGAATGGAGCAGTCTGCCCTGCTTCCAGTCCCAGGCCCCTTCATTCCCACTTCTGCTTATAGAAACCCTGGGACCAACAGGGGTTAGGGTGATGACTGCTCCAGCTTTTTTAAGCCAAGTAGGGGCAAAATAGGGTCCTTCAGTCAGACTAGGGCTCCAGAAGAATGTGGCCTTTCCAGAGCACCTCAGAACCAATGTGCAGAACCGATGTGTTTCCATTTGGGTTTCCATTTGCATAAATGTCTGGTCTTTGCTTCAAGTCTGGAAGAAACAAATCTAACAAGCAGGTTAAAATGCAGGACTCAAAAATGAGAGTAAGCATTATCATAGACAATGAGCCCAGTAGAGAAGTATCCACATCATGGATGGCAACCAAGATTATTTTTCCTAGAATTGACCAGTAATTTTTTCTCCACATAGTTTTGTTAACCACATGGTCTTTTGTAGGATTTGACTTATTTGGATTTCTACAGTTCCTGAGTCACTGATAGAGAAGCAGCAAGAGGTGTTTGCCTCTGTACATACTCTTCTTTGTTCAGCTACCATATATACCAAAGCAAGTCTGTGGTCTAAGAATATCTGTATTAGTGAGTTGAGATTTTTGTATGTCTTTGAAGTTAAGGCCATCTTTCTGAGCTATGTCACCCACAGTTTTGGTGATGTTAGAGAATTGTAGATGAGTACTAACTACTCCATATGTTACCCCAGCCAGGGATGTCACTAGGGCATGGACATCCAGTGTAATCAAGATTACTATTTTTTGTTTTGTTTTGACTTTATGGTCAGTTGTTGAGGGGGCCTGGCATGTCTTCTCTCAATCAATGTCTAGTTGGAAAAGAAGATTCTTTCAGACCTGGAACCAATTGGCCCAGTGTTGAACATCCTCAGATTTTAACTGAATGGAGGCATCTTATATCCCATGCCTTTTTAGAGTGGTTATTGTAACCTATAAAGAGCATCCCTCATGGAAGACAAAGAAGCCTTTTTGTGGCCATACTGTTAAATTTAAATCTCCAGTAATGTTAAGGACTTGAGTAACATTGTTATTTAGTGGTGAATTATGTCCTAGAGTGTTTTTAAGATTTTGGATACCTTGGGTTTTCTTGACCTTACCTTTATTCATTTTAACCTCACTCTCTTATAGTATGGTTTATCATGCCAACAGATAGAGTAATATGAGTCTTATTTTCACAGACGCTCTTGCAGACTGAGCCCAAGTCAAGAATTGAAGTGTAGCAATAAAATCCTCCATCATTTACATAAAAAGTTACCTGACCCTCTCATGAGAGTTGATCTATGGGTATTGTAGAGTTAGAGAAGGATTGGTTTGATCCTGTTACTATTGCTGTCAACCCATTTTTAATTTGGATGTTAAACCACTGAGGTTCAGTGGCTGTTTTTAAAGAGAAAAAACACATCCAGTAATTGTTTAAGTTGGTGATTACATTTGCCAGGAGGACAAGGGAGTTGTGTTTAAATCTGTTAATGTGAAAAGAACCAATTTCTGAGCCCATCAATGTTATACACAACAAGGAAAAAATACCAAATGGAAGAAAAGCAGAACTATTAAGATCCATTTGTCAGCTGTCTAATCAGAAGGGGATGTTACTCCCAGTTTCACCAACAGAGTCAACACTGTCACTCTTGTTAGTAATATTAGCAGAGGAAGACACTGGTCTTGACTGATCATCAGATGTAATTTTTTTGAAGAGGAATTGGGTCCTCAATGGGCTCAAGGGTGTAGGTGTCTGGGTGGGTTTTCTTTTCTTCATCTGGCTTTTTGTGTTGAGACATCCATGTTTGATTCTGGAGTGGTAGGTCCAGGAGTTGGTCCCATTCACCTTGACAATGTGGGTAAAGACAGGATCATGATATATGGTCCCTTTCAGATCAGTTTTAAGGAAGGGGATACAGAGGGCAAAGTCTTCCCCAGTACATTATTTCTTGGGTTAAAGAGTGGATTTTTTGAGGCTTAGAGTTAGTTGTTTGGATAGTTTCTTGGAATGTGGTGAGGGAAACAATGTCAGAGACGAAATAAGATTTTTTTTAATCAATGAGGAGGTTATTGCTAAGGAAAGACCACCCATATATCGTCTCATCAGGGCTTAGCCCTATATTTTGGGGAGTATTTTTAAACAAAGCCATAGGAAGAGGAGAAGTCCAAGAAAATTGTACTTCCTGGGTGAATTTTTTGAGGTGTCTCTTAAATATATTATCTGTGGCTTCAATGAGCTGTGGAAGTGATATTAAATTTTCAAGACTTTAGACAATCCTTGTGTAACAGCAGCCTTAAATGAGGAATTATTTTTACTTTGTAAAGTTCTGGGGAGTCTAAATCTAGAAATAATCTTTTCGGTAAGGGTTTTGGATACTTCTATAGCTCACTCAATTTTGCAAGGGAATGCCTTTACCCAGTTAGTGAAGGTATCCACCCTTACCAGTAATAAATGGTATCCTTTGCACTTAGGCATGTGGGAGAGGTCAAGTTGCCAATCTTCTCCAAGATAGCCTCTCTTTCTCTGGGGCTCAGAGGGAGCTATTCTCCTGTTGGGAGGGTTGCTGTATTGACAGACTTCACAGGTGTAAACTATTTATTTGATGGGCTTTGATAAGTTAGGGCTAGCAACAACCTTTGGGCCCACTGGTGGGTTTTTTTGGTTGCAAGGTGTAAAGCTTTAAGCACTTTCCAAGAGTCATTTTTTGGAAGTAGTAACCTGTCATTTTGCATCCATCCAGAGGGCTTTAGAGAGAATCCCTCTGTTAGTGCCTCATCTCTTTCCCTAGACCCATAATGGGGTCTTCACCTTTTATATTTGAAGAGGGGCTACTGTACTGGGTTTTCTCTAGCTGTCTTTCTAGCCACTTGATCAGCTGTCTTATTTTCATGAGCAACCTCATCATGTCCCTTTTGATATCCCTGACAGTGATGACAGCCACCTCTGAAGGGAGTTGAACAGCTAAAAGCAGTTGGTCAATTTCCTTGTTATATGTAATAGGTGACTCTTTGGCTGTCAAAAAATGTCTTTCCTTCCAAATGTCTGCATGTACAGGTAATACCAGAAAAACATACTTCAAGTCCATATATATGTTTACTTCCTTAATCTTACTGATCTTCAGAACCTCAGTTAAGGCAATTAGTTCCACCAGCTGAGTTTTGATGTCCCAAAAGAGATAAACTCAGTAAGATCTCCAAAGGGGAGGTCAATGCATAGCAGCATGACTTGCCCTGGGAATCCCATTTTACAAAATAAGTACCATCAGTAAGTAACATTAGGTCAGGATTGAGGAGTAGGGAATTTTTTTTTAAGTTTTTTATTTTTCAGTTGCATAGGTATGTATTACCACCTGTTTACAGTCATGTTTTACTACTTTTTAAAAGGCACTAACAGCACTCTGGCCTCATAATCAGCCCTTAAGGCATGCAGATCCGGCTGAAAAGCCCATGAGAGTATTTCAGGCATGGAAAGCCAAGACACTCTGGGGGAAAAAAAAAACCTAAATGAAAGATCTCCATGAGTGAGATCCCAGTGGAAAGAATGGGTCATCAAAGAAGGAGGTACCTTTCTCTGAAGGGAGGAGAGAACTTCCACTTTGACCATGGCCTTGTCTAAATATGATCAGAGTCAGTGAACTCAGGGGGCTTCCATAGCCTTGGCAGCTCATGACAAGAGCCTAGGGTGATTACTGATGCCATAAATAAGAGTGTCAATTTGTTAAGTCAACAACAGGAGTCACTGTGCACTTACTCCTCATGTAGGATCTTTGTCCTTAGTGTGCTGTACATTGTGATTTAATGCTATAACTAGTACTCAACCAGTATTTTTCACTTTATGTTTCTGTGTGGGAGCAAACTGTTGAAATCTTTACTTAATATATGCTAAACTGATCTTCTGTATATAAAGAGAATAGAAAATAAATCTTGATGTGAATGGAAGGGGAGAGGGAGTGAGAAAGGGGAGGGTTGTGGATTGGAGGGACGTTATGGGAGGGAAGCCATTGTAATCCATATTCTGTACTTTGGAAATTTATATTCATATTCTGTCTTTGCTACTTGCAAATAAAGAAGTCAAAAAATCTCAAACAAAAAAAGGCAAGTAGGTAGCAGGGTTTAACATGGAGCAGGTTTTATGGTGGATAACAGGTCCTTCTAATAATAGCGTTTTGTATCTGAGGAGCCTATTATCAAAGATTGAAAGGCTTCCCTTAGCTGTGAGGAGACTTGATACATTGCATGGAGAGTGTACAATTAGTTCCTTTCCCAGAGTTATAAAGTCATCCCATTTTTTATGTATATATAGGTTACAGGTTTTTCCAGTCAGAGTTTGTAACATAACCTGTTTTAAGGACTCACATGCATATTGTATCTTAGCACCCAGACCACATGAATTGTCCCAGTCATTCAGACATCTTTAATGGATTGACATAGTTGTTTGCCCAGTTCTCTGTAATATGAAATCCAGAGTCTACAAAATCTAATAATCTGTCTGAGGATCCTCAATCTCAGAAAAGAGGATGGGCTTTAGTCTCCTTTTCCAGGGAACAGGTTTCCTTGTTAAGATTGATGCCTAGGTACTTACTAACCAGTCTTTGGCTAAGTTGAGCTTTTGATCTAGATTCTTTATATCCCTTGGATGACACAAACTTAAGCATAGCAGAGGTTCATTTTTGTAAGTTTTTCTTCATTGGGGAGCATATAAAAAAGTCATCCACATATTGGATAACCTTAATATAAGAAAATGTAAAGAGGCTTAGGTCCTTGGATATAGCCTGTCCAAACAGGTGTGGACTGTCTTGAAACAATTGTGGGAGGACTAAGTGACTTGGGAGGACTGGATGGTCAGATCCTGAAAAGCAAATAAAAACAGATCTTTCAGTGTAAAGGAATATAGGAGAAAGGTTTTTTTAAAGTAGAGACAGTAAACCAGTTTGACTTTTCGGGATTTTAGACAGTAGAGTATAGAGATTGAGCATCATAGGATGTGTAAGAATGACTATCTCATTTATTTTTTTAAAGATTTATTTATTTATTTTAAAGGTAGAGTTATAAAGTTACACACAGAGAAAAGGAGAGGCAGAGAGAGAGAGAGAGAGAGAAAGAGAGAGGTCTTCCATCTGCTGGTTCACTCCACAATTGGCTGCAATGGCTACTGCTGAGCTGATCTGAAGCCAGGAGTCAGGAGCTTCCTCCAGGTCTCCCATGTGGGTGCAGGAGCCCAGAGACTTGGGCCATCTTCTACTGCTTTCCCAGGCCATTGCAGAGAGCTGTATTGGAAGAGGAGCAGCCAGCACTTGAACTGGTGCCTATATGGGATGCAGGCACTGCAGGCAGTGGCTTTATCCAATACATCACAGAGCCAGCCCCTATCTCATTTATTAATCATAGGCCCTGTAACCAGTCTCTAGTCTCCATTAGGCATTTGGACTCCCAAGATAGAAGTGTTATAGGGACTAATACAGGGGATTAAAAGGCCTTGACATTTTAAGTTTTTTACAATGACTTGTAGCTCCTGTCTAGTTTTGAGTCTTAAGAGATATTGTCTTTGGTTGGGAAACCCTAAGGAAAGTCTTAAGTGAATCTTTATAGGCTCTTATTCAATTGTACACTCAGTTTGTTCTTGTTTAGTCCATAGTGATGGGTTAATGTCTGTTTCCACCAGGGGAGGATTAAAGTCTGGCCAGGCCCCACTAGGACACATGTGCACAGGTGGTATAAAATGCCTCTTTCCAATAAGTAGATTGGGCCTTCAGGAATGACCAGGAAAGAATGGGAGAATAAGACTTCACCTATTTGCATTAGAGTGGGGGCATGAAGCAGCAGTAAGGGCCTGACCTGAGACCCCTTTAACAGTTACTGAATGGGATGGGAAAAGTCCATGGCAGGAGATGAGGACTGAATATGCTGCCCCTGCATCTAAAAAGAAGTTGACTCTTTCCCTTCAACCATCAGGGCCACCAGAGGTGCCCCTTAAGAGATAGTTGTCTGATAAGAGGGTCTTTAGTCTCCTTTAATCCTGTTGTTGCAAGGCCATCTGTCATGACCCGTGCCCAGGACATTTGTCTCCACACACAGTCTGTCTTTTAGTGGTCTCCTTGGCACACAGGGTTGAGTGGCCTCTTTCTTTGAGGACAGTTCTTTTTAAAGTATCCCTCCTGCAGAAGTAGCATATAACACTAGTTCTTTCTTTTGTTCTTTCAACATGGCCTCCCTACCCTCTGTTACTAGGGCAATGGTCTTTTTTTTTTAAATTTAGATTTTTTAAATTTATATTTCTCCTCTTCTTTATTGTATAAATTTTAGTGGCCATACAAACAAGGTTATCTAGGGTGTCTTTTGGCCCTCAAAAGTCTGGAGACTTTTGTAATTTTTTTCTTTTTTTATCATTAAGAATTAATTTGTCTCTGTAAATGTCAGAGTCTAAGATGGTACGTTTGGAGAGACCCTCTCTGAATTGCTCTAGAAACTCAAAAGGGAACTCTTCACCTCTGTTTTCTGTGACAGAGGAACATAGTTAAGAGGCTTCTTGCATGAACGCTTTAAGCCTTCAATGATGCATAATAAAAATATTGGGCTCTCCACTGCCTCTTTTTTTGGACATAGAAGACCATCCAGTGTCCCAAGTAGTACCTCTGATTCCCAGTGGGGTAAGGAAATAGAGCTCCAGGTCCCCAGTCCTCAGGCCCCCATTTCCTCTACTTTCTCATTACGTCAGAAGAGTCTGCAGCTCTTGCAGTTTTGCCTCTGGCTTTCTGTCTTTTCCTGTGAGTGGGGCAGGTCAGATTTCTGGGCTGTGGCTCATCTGTTTTCCTCTAGTGTAGGCTGTATTATTCACCTCCATAGGCTACAGCTGCCTTTATGACTGCCTTCTTCTCTGAGGCTGTCAGAGTCTGTTTAAGAAGGAACATTATATCTTTTCAAGTGAGGTTGAACACCTGGCTAACTTTCATAAAAGTTTCAATATACTTATCTGGTTCATCAAGAATTTTCCCATGTCTATTTTGATTTAAGTCTTGGAGAGAGAAAGGGTAGTAGACCCTGATAGGATTTCCACTTGCAGGTGTCCCCTCCTTCCTCAATGGGGTGGTGCATTGGGGTGGCAGCAGGAGAGGTAGGTTTAGGAACTAAGAAAAATGGGGCAATTTGGCTTTTTAGAATTTTTGAAGGTATATTTACCAATTTTCATTTTCTTTTTAAAGATTTATTTACTTGAAATCAGAGTTACAGAGAGAGAGAAGGGAGTGATGAAAGGGAGAGAGAGAGAGAGAGATCTGCTATCTGCTGGTTCACTCCCCAAATGACAACAAAGACCAAGGTTGGGCCAGGCTAAAATCAGGTGATAGGAAACTCTTCTAGGTCCCCCATGTGGATGACCAAGACCAAAACACTTGGGCCATCTTTTGCTGCTTTCTCAAGCAAATATTCAGGGAGCAGGATTGGAAGTAGATCACCCGGGACTCAAACCAGAAGCAATATGTAATGCTGACACTGCAGGCTGCAGCTTTTTCCCATCATGCCACTGTATTAACCCCCCTCCTTTTTTCTTGCTTTTGAACCACTGTCAGGAGAGATGAGTCTCATAAGTATTGTTTTCATAGAGTCTCATTAGTGCAAAGAAAGCCTGAACATATGGGATCTCTGACCACTTGCCCTCCCATTTACAAAAAATATCTAGTGATGAATAGTATTAACATTTATATTCTCTCTCTTTTAAGCCACTGCTCCCCATCTTTTAGTGGGTAGTTGGGCCAGGCTCAGGTGCCAAAGAAGACTCGCTTCTTCCTTTTCAAGTTCTGTGGATCAAATTTTGATCAGTTGTTGAGAATGCATTCCAACAGAGTTAGAATAGTTGAGGAAATGTTTCCCATCTACAAGACGAGAAAGACCAGCTCTAGGCATCTTCAGGTTTTCTCTCAGTCTGTAGAGGGTCAACAGGATGTCTCCCACTATCCTGAGACTTCCAGATGGGACACCTCACAAAAACTGGTGCCTTTCCATAATCTCCTGAACTTGTCTTGCCCTTTATTAACCTGATGAAGTGTTGCACTTGTAAATGTCACACTCAGTCAGTACCAGGTCTCTGTAGTTTCCATTGGACCCACAACAGAATCTACTGAAGCCACCCAAGAAGAACAAAGGTCTGAAAGGGGCTCTTTTGGGGGTTTAAAGGCAAAGGGGAGGAGACTCCAAGGTGGTAGAATAGTGACAGGGCAGTCTGATCTAGGTTAAGCAAAATTGGTAGGGGAAAAGTAGAGAAAGTACACTCCCAAGGTAAATTTGCAGGGGAAACTGCAGTAGGAGGTCCCATGAAAGTAGTGGAAACAGCCTGGACCTGTGTGGATGGTGCAAACACACAACAATGAGTAAGGACACAACAAAGGGCCCAGCAGTTGGATCTAGAAAAATACCTACTGACTGCAGAAGCCCAGGCCACTGTTGATACAGCTACAGGGAAAGCCTAGTGGACTACACCATGTTTGAGTCCAGCCCAAAAAATTGAGGGGAACAGGGCAACTGCTCACCCAGAGAGGAGGAAAAAAAGCAGCACATCTCTCTCTCCCCATCTCCCTCCTACACATAAAACAGAGACCTGTAGCAAGCTGTAGTAGGGCTGGAATCATTTTTGGACATAAGCAGGTAGCAGATGCTCCAGATCTTGTGTGCACACAGAGCTCCTAGTGGGGATACTCTAACCAATCAACAGTTCAAGAGCAACTGCTGGAGATGGCCTCCACCCTGCCAGCTGCAACTACCTGGCAATGGGTAGGGAGGCTGAGCCATCCTGATGGAAAGGAAGTGCCACCTGTGGGGACTAAAAATAAATGCAAAAATTACATAAACAAAAATAATAAAGACACCATGATCCCCCCAAAGGAGCACAACAACATTTCAATATTAGAATCCAAAGATAAATAAATTGAGTAAATGCTGGAAACAGAATTCAAAAACTTAATCATAGGATTACTCAAAAGTAATCATAAGCCAATCCATGAACTAAAGAAAACCATACATTATATGATTGAAAATTTTTCCCATGAAATTGATATTTTGAAGAGAAATTGAAATGAAATATTAGAAATTAAGAATTCAATAGATCAAATAAAAACAGACTCAGTAAGGCAGAAGGAAGAATTTCTAAGCTGGAAGAAAACTATCTGGAAATTTTACAGTCAGACCAAAAAAAAGAGGAAATTAGAAAAATTAAAAACAACATTGGATATTTATGGATACTATACAAATGACCCAATATACAGGTCTTAGGAGTTTCTGAAGGTGTGGAAAGAGAGAATGGATTAGAAGGCCTATTCAGTAAAATAATTGCACAAAACTTTCCTAATTTGGAGAAAGTAAAGGAAACACATAGAACTCCTAACAAAGATAACCAGAAAAGATCTTCACCACGACACACTGTAGTCAAACTTTCCACAGTAAAACATAAAACATAAAGAAAATATTCTAAAATGTTCATGAGAGAAACATCAAATTACTTTCAGAGGATCTCCAATTAGAATCTCAGCTGACTTCTCATCAAAAACCCTACAGGCTAGAAGAGAATGGCAAGATATAGTCCAAAACTTAAGAGAAAAAAACCTGTCAACCCAGAATTCAAAGATTTCATCTATGAATGAAGGTAAAATGAAGACCTTCCATAACAAACAGAAATGGAATTAATTTGTCACCAGTCAATCAGCCTTACAAAAGATGCTAAAGGATGTGCCACAAAGAAAAACACAGAGAGAAAGCCATCATTGGGGCCAGAACTTGTGGCACAGTAGGTTAATCCTTTGCCTGCAGCGCATTATCCCATATGGACACCAGTTCTAGACCTGGCTATTTCTCTTCCAATCCAGTTCTCTGTTATGGTCTTGGAAACAGTAGAAAATGGCCCAAATGCTTGGGATCCTACACCCATGTGGGAGACCAGAAAGAAGTTCCTAGCTCCTGGCTTCAGATTAGAACAGCTCCAGTCATTGCAGCCATTGCAGCCATTTGGGGAGTGAACCAGCAGAAGGAAGACCTTTCTCTCTGTCTCTCCCTCTGTCTATAACTCTGCCTCTCAAATAAATAAATACAACCTTTTTTAAAAAAAAAAGCCATCATCATGAAAGAATATGAAGGCATAAAATATCCCAGTAATAATACAAAATAAAGCCAAAGTTAACAATAGGGATATTCATAGAAAAAATGGCAGAGCCAAGTCATTACTTATCAATAGTCACCTTGAATGTAAATGACCTCAATTCTGCAGCTAAAAGATACAGACTGGTCAAATGGATTAAAAAACAAGACCCATCTATTTGCTGCCTACAACTAAAACATCTCACCAACAAAGATACACAAAGACTAAAAGGATGGAAAATAATATTCCACTCTAGTGGAAAGCATTAAAAAAAAGGGCAGGTGTAGCCTTCCTAATATCAGATAAAATAGACTTTAACACAAATACTGTAAAAGAGACAGAGAAAGGCACTATGTAATGACTAAGGATCAATTCAGCAGGAAGATGTGTCTATAATAAATGTATATGTACCCAATTACAAGGCACCTGGGTATTTAAAAGGACTGTTAATTGATCTAAAGGGAGACATAGACTCCAATACAATAGTAGTGGGGGTGGGTGGCACTGTTGCACAGCACACTAAAACCCTGGCCTGCAGTGCCAGCATCCCATATGGGCACTGGTTTAAGTCCCAGCTCCTCTGCTTCTGACCTAGCTCCCTGCTGATGCACTTGGAAAATTCAGCAGAGGATGGCCCAAGTCCTTGGACCCCTGCACCTTCATGAGAGACATGAAAGAAGTTCCTGGCTCCTGGCTTTGGATTGGCTTAGCTCCAGCCATTGCAGCTACTTGGAGAGTGAACCAGTGGATGGAAGACCCCACCTCTCTCTGTGTGTGTCTCTACTTCTTTCTGTAACTCTTTCAAACAAGTAAAATAATTTTTTTTAAAAAAAAGCAAGACTTCTTTACCTGTCTCTCCCTCTGTAATTCTGCCTCTGAAATAAATGAATCTTTTTAAAAAATGATGGGGACTTCAACACCCTACTTTTAGCAATAGATAGATCAACCAGACAGAAAATCAACAAAGAAACAATAGAGCTAAGCAAAACTATAGACCAAATGGATTTAACCAATCTCTACAGATTCTTTCACCTCAGAGTTGCCGAATACACATTCTACTCATCATTGCATGGGACTTTCTCTAGGATATACCATATACCATGCCATAAAGCAAGTCTCAGTAAACTCAAAAAAATCAAAATTATGCCATGTGTCTTCTCTGATCATAATGGATTGAAGCTGAAAATCAACAAATCAAAAACCTCTAGAACATATGGAAGCACATGGAGAGTAAAAAACCTGCTCCCAAATGAACAGTAGGCCAGAGAAATCAAAAGAGAAATTTAAAAATTCCTGAAAATGAATGAAAATGACAATAACAGCATATCAAAACTTATGGGACGGGGCCAGTGCTATGGCATAGCAGGTAAAGCTGCCGCCTGCAGTGCCAGCATCCCATATGTGTTCCAGTTCTGGTCCCAGCTGCTCTACATCCTATCCAGCTCTCTGTTGTGGCCTGGATGGGCAGTGGAAGATGGCCCAAGTCCTTGGGCCCCTGCACCTGCATGGGAGACCTAGAAGAAGTTCCTGGCTTCAGATCGGTGCAGCGCCAGCCACTGCAGCCAATTGGGGAGTGAACCAGTGGATGGAAGACCTCTCTCTCTCTCTCTCTCTGCCTTTCCTTCTCTCTATGCATAGCTTTTACTTTCAAATAAATAAATCTTTTTAAAAAACTTATTGGATACAGCAAAAGCAGTGTTAAGAGAGAAGTTTATAGTAATTGGTCCCTACATAAAGAAACTGTAAAGTCACCAAGTAAATGAGATGAGTTATTAATGCAGGGCCTCTTTGATATGGCAGCCCACCTTCAGCTGTACTGCATTACATCCTCTAATTTCAGGCAGTTTTACCTTCCATAAGCACCCTGAAACCACATGTAGTCAGAGTATTCTCTTGCTTATGTCAAAGAAAAACCCAGTTATTCCTTATATATAGAAAGCCTCTGGGCAATATTACATAAATACAACAAGATTCAAATATAGCAATAACAGTACTTGTAAAACCATTTTCCACACTTGAAATGTAAAGTCATCACTTGAAACAACTTTTGGATCATACAAACTCAAAGATGAAAATTAAGATTTATTTGGGTAAACTGATAGTGAGCAGCCAAAGTCACAGTGAAATAGTTTTCATAGAAGGCCAGCATTGTGGTGAAGCATGCTAAGCTACCACCTGCAATGCTGGCATCCCATGTGAGTGCTAGTTTGAGTCCTGTCTACTCCAATTCCAATCCAGCTCCTTGCTGATGCATCTGGAAAGCAGCAAATTTTCCAGGTGCTTGGACACCTGCTGCCCATATGGGAGACCAAGACTGAGTTTCAGGATCTTTATTTCAGTTTGACTATTGCAGCCATTTGGAGAGTGAAGCAGCAGATGGAAGATCTCTTTCTATCTCCAATCTCTCTCTCTCTCTCTCTCTCTCTCTCTCTCTATATATATATATATATATATATATAATCTTCTTATCCCTCTCCCTCTCTCTCTCACTGTGACTCTGTCTTTCAAATAAATCTTTAAAAAATACTTTTTATGGATGGACATAAAATACCTCCATAGAAAATGAGAGAGAAATATAAATGTACCTTCAGCTCTACAATATAGTAAAACATCAAAGTTAACTCACAGAAAGTAGAACAGAGTACTTGCTATGATTTGGATATAGTCTGAGTGCCCCCTAGGACTTCATGTGTTGAGATTTCATTCCCATTATGAGACACAAAGAGGGTGAAAACCTAATCCAATTATGGTGTGCAGAGGGGTGGCCTTTGGGAAGTGATGAGGATTTGATAAGGGTATCAGGGAGGAACCTAAAGGTGGAATCTTGGTGGCTTCATATGAAGACAGGAGAGACAAGACATAGACATGCACACACCCTCCTCCTGCCATTGGTGTTCTTTGCCACTCAGGACTTCTGCAAGCACAAAGGCCACCTGCTATGAGATGACATCCCAGGAAGGCACTGGCAAGAGCCTGTAGCAGTCTACTTGAATATTAAGACTTGAAAACTGTAAGCTAGATGAGCCTCTCTTCTTTATAAAGCTGTGTATTTTACTATAGTAACAAAGCATCAATACAGTAATAAAGGCAAAAATAAAACTATAGAATTGATTAATAAAAACAGAGTTTATGCCTTAAAATGTACTTATGTCTGGAAACTTGTACATTAAAAAGAAGAAAGTATAAATACACAGGAAGGAGCATAAGTAAGGAAATAAGCAAATATGTGTATGATCATAAACAACAGTCCATTTTCATTGAGTGCTTTCTATGATTCAGGCACTGTTGAAATAAATTGTAGTTAAATAGTAGAATATTGCACAACTATTGAATGAAGGAAGGTAAATTTACACAAACATCATAGAAACTTAATTACAACAAGCTGTCAAGTGAAAAGGCAATATAAAATTGAATGGGGAAAAGCACTGTGGTGCTGTGAGGTAAGCTGCCACTTGGACATCTTAATCCCATATCAGAGTGCCTGAGTTTGATTCCTGCCTCTGATTCTTATGCAGATTCCCCTGTAAAAGGTCTTGACCAGTTGGCTGGGTACCCAGGCCTGTTTTATATTGTATCCTTCTCTTATCTTTCTCAATCCTGATCTCAGGTCTGACTAGCTCTAGCTTCTGGCATAACCATTGTATTCATGGCATTTCTGTTGACAATTTTTTTTTCTTTGACAGGCAGAGTAGACAGTGAGAGAGAGAGACAGAGAGAAAGGTCTTCCTTTGCCGTTGGTTCACCCTCCCATGGCCGCAATGGCTGGTGCGCTGTGGCCGGCACACCGCACTGATCCGATGGCAGGAGCCAGGTGCTTCTCCTGGTCTCCCATGGGGTGCAGGGCCCAAGCACTTGGGCCATCCTCCACTGCACTCCCAGGCCACAGCAGAGAGCTGGCCTGGAAGAGGGGCAACCGGGACAGAATCCGGCGCCCCGACCGGGACTAGAACCCGGTGTGCCGGCACCACAAGGCGGAGGATTAGCCTAGTGAGCCGCGGCACCGGCCTTCTGTTGACAATTTTAAAAGATGTCTTGGTAATGATTTGCAATTCTTTCTGGCTGGTAGAGGCAACTTTGGATGCCACTAGTAACCTGTTCCTTTACAGATGAAAATGGAGGTCACTATTGGCTATCCTGCTTCCTGAGTGGCTGACTGATGGAGAATATGGTGCTGAAAAGGAGCTCTGAAAATAAATCATTAAACAGAACTTGCTGAGTTTCTGTTAGGCTCTGGTTCTCATTTTCCTTTGGTGTTGAATGTCACCAGTAAGGAAGGTCAAGGTCAGTGTGAATTAGGGCCAGGGTTGGTTAAACAGAGTGTGGGCCACACTGGAGCTTCTGATTAATCTCCAAAAGACTGAGCTTAGCCTCAATATTTGCATTTTCCCACAAGTATTTATTCATCTTTGATTAACATAATACATGTATATTTTTATGGAGAAGAGTACAATGTTTCAACACATGTCTTCACTGTAAACTAATCAAATCAGGGAATGGGCATCTCCATTTCCTCAACATTTATTTCTGTTTAGAGCCTACGAGAGCCCCTCTTCTAGTTGTCCATGCTGGATATCAATAGACAGGAGACAGCTGAAGTCTGAATTAGGTAGCCAGGGACAAGAGGCTGAAGTAATCCAAGTCTGATGTGCAAAAGAAAACTCAAGCTTGATGGGTAAATCTGACATACAGAGAAACACACCTGGAATAAAATGTCCCCACTATACAAAAACAAAATAAAAAAACAGGCTGTGTTTGAGGGAGCCCCGGACTAGAAGTACACTAGATGGTGTCCATCCTGCAGGTCCTTACCAGCATGTATGTTGCTGCTCCTTAATAGCTTGTACACACTAAACAAACAAAAAAATGGAAACCCTTTGTACAAATATTTGCCAGCATACAATGAGATCTAGGTTTTGACACAAACAAGTTACAAATGGCTCCATTGAAACTGCCCCTGCCTTCCTAGATCTTGTATAACCACCACACTTGGTCCTTGGAGATAATGTACTAAAAACACAAACACCCCTAGATTGTGAGCCCCTGTGGCTTGGTGTCTCTTTCTGCCAGTCCCTCCATTTGTTTGCACCCTCTCTTTATCTTAAGTAAAACTTCACTTCTACTCTCACCATTGTGTCCTAACTCATAAGTTGTCATTGACACTGGGACATGAACCCAGTGAGAACTAATCTCACTAGTTCTGCTACAACATTATTGGGGACCTGTTAGGCTTTCCTCTCCAAGTGGTAAATAAGAGATCACCTATGGCCTATCACTCCTACTTTCTCCTTCCTATCATCTTCATTTTCCTTTCTGAGATGATGACAAGGGTGCATGTGATTGGAGGTAACCTGGTGGAGGACTGATGGTCTCTGACTGAGGCTACTTCTTTATGTGACCAAAACTCCCCAGATGAATTCTAGTCTCAAAATGCCCAATATCTGAGCACTGATTTCCTCTTTACTTTCATTTCTTATTGGACAATTCTACTTAGTGGAGGAAAGGTGAGATTCCTGAACTCCCTTTGAGTATCTTCCTTGGAGTTTTCCCCTTGAAGTGATTCATGCATATCTTTGGAAGACTACACTCCCAAGTGAGTTGAGAAAAGCAGCAGCCTTTTTACTCTGACTCCTTATCTTAGAGTTCTGTCTCCTAAATGACCTCTTGACTCTATTTTCCTGCATGTGTTCCAACACACATTAATTTCTTTTCTGGAGTCTATCATAGTGTCCTTGGGTATCATTGTCAAGAAACTTATCTCACCTATTTTGTGAGCCACAAGGGTCCCTTAGTTATAAGTGTTTAACTATTGTTGAAGCTTTCAATTCCTGGTGGAGGAGAGTTTTATCAGGCAGCTGTTGCCCCAATTGTTGTAATATTGCTTGGAGATTTCTAGGCAAAAATCCAGGCCCAATAACTTCAAGTGCTTTTAAATTTATATGGACTAATCCATAGGATGAAGTCTTGGACTTCTTGAGACACTTGCTAACCTAAATCCTTATTCCCAGACTTTTTTAACTGACTGTACCATGATTAGAACTTCTAGTATTGGCTTTTAGTCTAGGGGTATAAGATTACTGTCCCTTTTCTGGATCTCTGGTCTTTCTCTTGCTAGTCTTCCTCTTTATGGGCTCTTACAGGAGCCTGCTTATAGGTCATTATCTCTGACCTTTAAATTTAACAGTCCTTAGGGACCTATGGGACCCCTCCATCACATAATTTCCTCTATTATGCCTTTAAACCTCCTCCATAACCTTCTGACTTCTGACTGGCCACCTTGTGAATTTTCCACTGGGATGTGTCCATTCCAACAAAGGGCAAGGTGAGTCCATATTGGGGTCCCTGCTACATCAGATGTTTTTATGTAAGCCCTAAGGAGAAAGTCAATCTCCAAACAGATTTGTTCACACTAAATGCTTTTAACAATAGAAGCTATGGAAAAAGAGACAGGATGGAGGGAGACAGAAGCTTTTACATGCACTGTGCTGCTAGTGAATGTTGCTCTGCACACAACAGGTGTTAATTAATTAGTCAACAGGTGTTAATTTTAGAAAATTAGTTTAGAAAGAAAAGTAAATTTTAAAGGTGCGTTTATTTGAAAGTTATTTATATAGAGAGACAGAGATCTTCCATCTGCTTGTTTACTCCCCAAAATGGCTGCTGTGACTGAGGCTGAGTCAAGCCAAAGCCAGGGGCAAAGAACTTGATCTGGGTCTCCCATGTAGCTGGCAGGGGCCCAAGAACTTGGACCATCTTCTGCTGTTTTCCCAGGTCCATTAACAGAGAGTTGGATTGTAAGCATAGCAGCAACAGCAGCTGGGAATGAAACTAGCCCTTTGATTTTCAATATCAGTATCAGAGGAGGCAGCTTAATCCACTGTACCACAATGCCAAGTGCAAGAAAGGTAACTTTTTGAACCCAAGTGTTTTCAGAATATTTTACACAATTCAATATTGAGGTCTTTGTTTAATACTCCAAGGGCCTAATTGGAGTAGTCACTTGGCCTAATGGCTAAGCTACCAGTTAAGAATTGTGTATCAGCTCTGGCCTCAGAATCAGCCCTAAAGGCATTCGGATCTGGCTGAAAAGCCCATGAGAGTATTTCAGGCATGGAAAGCCAAGACACTCTGGAAAAAGATCTCTGTGAGTGAGATCCCAGTGGAAAGAACAGGTCATCAAAGAAGGAGGTACCTTTCTCTGAAGGAGGAGAGAACCTCCACTTTGACTATGACCTTGTCTAAACAAGATAAGAGTCGGAGAACTCAGAGGGCTTCCATAGCCTTGGAAACTCATTACTGGTGCATAGGGAGATTACTGATGCCATAGACAGGAGTGTCAATTGGTAAAGTCAACCACAGGAGTCACTGTGCACTTACTCCTCTTGTCCTTAATGTGCTGTGCATTGAGATTTAATGCTATAATGAGTACTCAAACAATATAATTCACTTTGTGTTTCTATGGGGGTGCAAACTGTTGAAATCTTTACTTAATGCATACTAAACTGATCCTCTGTAAAAAAAAAAAAAAAGAAATTATCAATTCCCAACTTGACTCTCACTGGGATTAAACATGACAATAGGTCTGCTCTGATTTCATCATCATTTAAAAAAAATCATCTATTATTTTTCACTTTATGTTTCTGTGTGGGAGCAAACTGTTGAAATCCTTACTTAATGTATACTAAGCTGATCTTCTGTATATTAAGATAATCAAAAATGAATCTTGATGTGAATGGAAGGGGAGAGGGAGTGGGAAAGGGGAGGGTTGTGGGTGGGAGGGACGGTATGGGGGGGAAGCCATTGTAATCCATAAGTCGTACTTTGGAAATTTATATTCATTAAATAAAAGTTTAAAAAATTTTGATTAATATACACACACAGAAAAAAGAATTGTGTATCAGGGCTGGTACTGTGGCTTAGTAGGCTAATCCACCACTTGTGATGTTGGCATCCGATATGGGTGCTGATTCATGTCTAAGCTGTTCCTCTTCAAATCCAGCTCTCTGCTATGGCCTAGGAAGGAAGTAGAAGATGGCCCAAGTGCTTGGGCCACTGTACCCATGTGGGAGACCCAGAAGAAGCTCCTGACTCCTGATTCCAGATCAGCCTGGCTCCAGCTATTGTGGCCATGCCGTTTGGGAAGTGAACCAGTAGACAGAAAACCTTTCTCTGTCTCTGTCTCTCTCTCGGTTTGTAACTCTACATCTCACATAAACAAATAAATCTTGAGGGAAAAAAATCCAGACACATGTATCTCACATCAGAGTGACTAGATTAGGTCCCTGGCTCTGTCCTAATTTCAGCTTCCTGAAGAAACAGACCCTGGGAGAAAGAGGGTAATGGCTCAAATAGTTAGGTTCCTATCCATGCCACGTGGATTGGATTCTCAATTCCCGACATCAAATCTGGTCATTACATGTGTTTAGGGGACTCAATCAGATAGGGGCTTCTTCAGTCCAATAAATAAATAATATTTTTAAATGGATAATTGAAATTAATATTAAAAATAAGAAGTCAATTTTATGCATTGATTAAGCATGAATATGAAAATGAAGTGTTCTGTTGGTCAAAGGGCAGAAATTTTAAGATGTATACATGCTGGGGGTCTAATGGCACAGTGAGTGCAGTGAACTGGGCTGCGTTGTCTGCCAGTTTGCTAAGAGAGTGATCTTAAGTGTCCTAAGTGTCCCACTACACACACCCTACCTATGGCAGAAGGTGGATGTGTGAATTCCCTCATAGGTGGTAGTCATTTCACAGTATATACATCATCACTTTTTACTTTATCAATATATGCCATTTTACTTGCCAAAATAGCACAACAAACCTTGAAAGAAATGAAATTTTAGGATTTTCAAAACCTCTGTATCAAAACTGCTGGAGAAACACATTCTTTCCCATGATAACAGGGGGAACAGAGGGCACAGGACATGAGCAGGTCAGGAACCTGGGCTCAGGCCTCTGCTCTCTGACACTAACATGCCCATGGGCTACTGGGCAAACCTCAAAGTATCTGAGCCTTCTTTTCTTCATCAGAGTGCCATGGATCCAAATAAGCTAGTATATTTGAAAAGGTTTTGTACCTGCTAAAACTCTGCAAGTGGGAGGTAGAGTTATTTTGAAAGTACTCACTGTGTGGCATGCTAAATAGAACAGCTGAGCCACACCGAGCATGTGGCAAACATCCAGATGTTTTCATGATGATGTGAGAAAGGTGTGCTTTTTGGTAAGTCCTAGCAGTGGCAAATCAACCCTGAGGGAAGTGGTGCTCCCATAATGCTCTCTGGTTTGGATTGCGGGCACTTCCTCTCTCCACCTCTGTTCCGGGGAGAAAAGTCTAAGATGCTGAACAGCTCCATTTCTCTCCACACACTTCTGGGATCCACACTCTAGTCCTTTCAGTTCTCTGGGAATAATTTGTCTCTTTCAAATCCAAGGACAAGAGCATTCACCAGCTTCTTAAAGTTCAAGCCATAGCTACTTCTTATCACTTCAATGAAATCTCAGGGGACCAAGGGTACCAACTCAAAATAAGTCACTTAATCTTGAGGCCACAGCCTGTTTAACAGAAAAATGATGGCTCATATTCAAAGGGTCCTATGAGTTTGCAAGGTACAAGCAGAGTGTCCATCTCTCTCTCTCACTATCACTCTCTACTTTCTGGTTGGTTGTATGTCTATCCCTAGACCCAGTCTAGGGGTAGACACCTATTGTCAGTGTCCTTGGGTTTTGAACAAGACAGAGCCTGACTTTGATTTCTCAGGTGTCAAAGCCTGCTCTCCTCCTCTCCTCCTTTCTCTGGCCTACCTGACCAACCTGGGCCCTCAAACAGCTGTTGTTTATTAAATTTCTGATAAGCAAAGAGACAAAAGAAAGAATGCACAAATGATGGGTTAACAGTAAACTCAATCAACAGTACTCACTGTGTATTTTATGTGATGGATTGGGTTCCAAATTCCACCTGTTAGTGGAGTTGTGGGAGTTGGGAGTGAAGTTTGTCTGAGATACAAAGACAAGGAGATCACTTGAAAGAAGAGGATCAGTCAAGAAAGCTGGCTTAAGATCATGCCATGGAAAGCAAGGGTGAAATGAGAAGATGAAGGAGTGAATGAATACCAAGAGTAGGCCAATGAATGGGCAGTGTGGCCTCACACTTTGTCACTGCCCATACCTCACACTGGATTTCTTTTTGGATTACTGCATCCCTGTTGCCAGACACATGTTGGTTATATTGGATGCATCTACAGAGCATGTATGAGTCATGGAAACTTACCACTGTGGTGAGACAAGAGTTTTCTATTTCTTTTAGAAACAGCTCCTCACTTGGCACTTCACAGCCAGTACACACTATCCAGATGGAGAGCAAAGAGGTCTCAGACATTTATCACTACATAGAAACTATTCTTTTCAGCTTTTCACAAGCTTACCCCTAAATTTTCTAATGATTAGCTTCTATTTCAGCCCTCCCCAGTCTCAAAAAAAGAGCGACCTCCCCAAATGAGCTCTTACTTTTTTTTTTTATTTGAGATTTATTTATTTTAAAGGCAGAGTTACAGAGAAAGGAGAAACACAAAAGGAAAGAAATCTTTCATCCATTGGCTCACTCCCCAAATGGCTATAGCAACCAGGGTTGGGCCAGGTCACATTGGAGCCTGAAGGTCCATCTGGATCTCCCATATGGGTACCAAGGACCCAAGAACTTAGATCATCATCCACTGCTTTCCCAGATACATCAGCAGGGATCTGAACTGGAGTGGAGCAGCCTGTACATGAACTGGTGCTCTGATATTGGACGCCTGCATTGCAAATGGGGGACTTAACCTGCTGTGCAATAACAGATCCCCAATACAACTGTAAATGTGCATACCATTACTCTCAAGAATCCCACTTTTGAATATTTGTCTCACGGATATAATGTAGAGACAAAATAGTTATCAAAAAGAGGAACAAATTACACTAGTTATGGTAACTTCCTACATAGGAATGTTATGTAATTCCTTTAAGGGATCAGGAAAATCTATACAGACTAATAGGGTAAAACTGTCCATTAATGGGCCAACATTGTGGTGCGGTGAGTTAAGCTTCTGCCTGTAATATTGGCATCCCATATGAGTCCTGGTTTGAGCTCTGGCTGCTCCATTCCAATTCAGCTCCCTGTGAATATGCCTGGGAAAAGCAGTAGATGATATAAGTACTTGGGTTCCTGCTACCCACATGGGAGACCTGATAGAGTTCTAGGCTCCTGGCTTTGGCCTGGCCCAACCTCATGCCCAGCCATTGTTCCCATTTGGGGAGTGACCCTGTCTCTCTCACTCTGTTAGTCTGCCTTTCAAATAAATAAATCATTTTTAAAACCTGTCCATAAATATAGTTTTATTAAATTGTAGTTAACAGTCATATATGCACTGAGTTTAAAAGTTAAATTATATTACCACTGAAATACAAAGGATAAAAGGAAACTACTGTGAAGAACTATATGCTAATAAACTGGGAAACTTTGAAGAATAGATAAATTCCTGGATTTGTATAACCTACCAAGATTAAATCAAGGTTCTGATCCTGTGGCATAGTGGGTAAAGTGGCTGCATGCAGTGCCAGTATCCCATATGGGCACTGGTTCAAGTCCTGGGTGCTCCACTTATGATCCAACTCTCTGTTATGGCCTTTGAAAGCAGTGGAGACAGCTGAAGTCCTTGGGCCCCTGCACCCATGAGGGGGACACAGAAGAAGTTCCTGGTTCGTGGCTTCAAATCAGCTCAGCTCTGGCCATTGTGGTAATTTGGGGAGTGAACCAGCAAATAGAAGATATCTCCCTCTCTCTGTAACTCTACCTTTCAAATAAAATAAATAAATCTTTAGAAAATTAAATCAAGAATGCATAGAAAACCTAAACAGATCCATAACAAGCAAAGAGATTGGAGCAGTAATCAAAAGTCTTCCATCAAGAAAAACTCTAAGACCTGATTGTTTTACTACAAAACATTCAAAGAGGAAATAACCCCAATATCTTCAAACTATTACAAAATATTAAACAGGATGGAACTCTGTCAGACTCTTTTTATGAGACCAACATTACTTTGATACCAAAACCAAAGACACAGCATGGAAACTACAGCCCTATATCCTTAATGAATATAGATGCCAAAATTCTCAACAAAATAGTAGTAAATCAAATCCAAAGTCATATAAAAATCACGCATCATGATCAAGTTGGATTTACTTCATAAATGCAAAGGTGTTTCAACATTTGCAAATCCATAAATGTAATAAGTCACATCAATAAACAAAAACCACATGGTTATCGCTATAGAAGCAGAAAAGGCAATTAATAAGATCCAATACCCCTTCATGATAAAAACCCTCCACAAACCAAATCATAAAGGTTATGTATCAAACCAACAACCAATATTGTACTGAATGTGGGAAAGCTGAAAGCATTTCCCCTCAGATCTGGAAGACAAGGTTGTCCACTTTCACCACTCTTATTCAATATAATACTGGAAGTTTTAGCAAGAGTAATTAGGGAGAAGAAATTATAAAGGACACCAAAATAGAAAAGAAGAAATCAGATTATCCATGTTTGTAAATGACACAGTGTTGCACAAGGAAAAATCTAAACATTCCACCAAAAAGCTGTTAGAACTGATAAACCAGTTCAATAAAATTGCAGGTTACAAAATCAACACACAAAAACAGTAGATTTTTAATACACTAATGATGAACTCAGAGAAAGAGAAATTAAAGAAATCCCATTCACAATAGACACACACACAAAAATTGGGGAATATTTTAACAAAGAAGTGAAAGATCTCTACAATGAAATTATCAAACATTGATGATGGGGCTGGCAGTGTGGGGTAGCAGATAAAGCTGCCTCCTGCAGTGCTGGCATCCTATATAGGCACCAATTCAAGTCCTAGCTGCTGCCCTTCTGATCCAGATCTCTGTTATGCCTTGAGAAAGCAGTAGAAAATAGCCAAAATCCTTGGGCCACTGCACCCACATAGAAGACCTGAAGAAGCTTCAGGTATCTGGCTTCAGATCAGCTCATCTCTGGCTGTTGTGGCCATTTGGGAAATGAACCAGTGGGTGGAAGATCTCTCTCTCTCTCTCTCTCTCTCTCTCTCTCTCTCTTTCTCTGTTTCTGCCTCTGCCTCTCTGT
The DNA here is from genome assembly GCF_051225735.1 of Oryctolagus cuniculus. Lineage (NCBI taxonomy): Eukaryota > Metazoa > Chordata > Mammalia > Lagomorpha > Leporidae > Oryctolagus > Oryctolagus cuniculus. The sequence goes on along the minus strand of NC_142885.1, from coordinate 865,418 downwards.
AACTCTGCCTTTCAAATAAATAAATCTTTTTAAAAATTGATGAAAGAAATAATCAATGTCACAAAAAAATGGAAAGATATTTTTGCTCATGGAATGAAAGAATCAATATCATTAAAATGTCTATACCACCTAAACCAATCTACAGAAAAAGACCCAGAATAGTCAAAGTAATCCTGACCAAGAAAAATCAAGCTGAAGGCATTACAATGCCTGACTTCAAAGCATATTACAGGGGCTGGTGCTGTGGTGTAGTGGGTAAGGCCACCACCTGCAGTGCTGGAATCCCAAGTGGGTGCTGGCTCAAGTCCTGGCTGCTCCACTTCTGATCCAGCTCTCTGCTGTGGCCTGGGAAAGCAGTGGAGGATGGCTGAAGTCTGTGGGCCCCTGCACCCACATGGGAGATCTGGAAGAAGCCCCTGGCTCCTGGCTTCAGATCAGTGCAGCTCTGGCCATTGTGGCCAGTTGGGGCATGAACCAGTGGATGGAGGACCTCTCTCTGCCTCTCCTTCTCTCTCTGTGTAACTCTTCCAAATAAATAAATAAATATTTTTAAAAGCATACTACAAAGTTATAGTCATTAAAATGGCATTGTATTGGCACAAAAACTGATACATAGATCATCAGAACAGAATGGGAAGCCCAGAATTTAATCCAAATACATACAGCCAATTGATTTTTGATAAAAAGCACTCAGAACATATAGTGGAGTAAAGGTAATTTTTTCAACAAATGCTACTGGCAAAACTGGATATATATATACGTAGAATAATGAAATTAGATCCATATCTCTCACCATATACAAAAATCAACTCAAGATGCATCAGAGACCTACACTTAAGAGCTGAGACTTTTAAGCTGCTAGAAGAAAATGTAGGGGAAACACTCCAAGGTTTAGGGGATGACTTGGACAAGAGCCCTGAAGCACAAGCAACAAAAGAAAAACTAAACAAATGGGACATATCAAACCTAGAAACTTTTGCACAGCAAAGGAAAAAATCAATAAAATGAAGACACCAAAAAAAATCAGAAAAAGTATTTGCAAGGCAGCTGTCTGACAAATGATTACTACCTCAAATATATCAGTAACTTTAAAAACTCAACAAAAAAATTACCAACACAGTTGAGAAATGGGAGAAGGACTTCAATAAACAATTTTCAAAACAAGAAGTACAAATGGCCAAGAAATATATGAAAAAAATTCTTAACATCACTAGCCACCATGGAAACACAAATCAAAACCACAATGAAATATCACCTTACCTCTGACAGAATGGCTTTTATCCAAAACATAGAGCATAACAAATGCTGGCAAGGATGTGGAGAAAGGGAAACAATTATACACTATTGGTGGAAATATAAATTAGTGCCTCCACTATGGAAAATTGTGTGAAGATTTATTTAGAAGCTAGAAATAGATTGCCATATGATACAGCAATCACACTACTGGGTATATACCCAAAAAACATGAACACAACATAGCAAAGAGATACCTGCACCACTAAGTTTATAACAGCACTGTTCACAATAGCCAAAATTTGGAATCGATCAAGGTGTCCATCATTAAATGAATGAAGAAATGTGGTATAAATATACAATGCAATGTTTTCATCTATAAAAAAGAATGAGATTCTACCATTTACAGCAAAATTGACACAACTGAAAGACACCATGTTGAAATAAGCCATACCCAGAAAGACATATACTGTTTGATCTTTCATCTATGTGGAAGCTAAAAATAAAAAATTAAAATAAAACAAAAACAAAAAAGGAAGAGATGCTTGTGTGTGTCTGTATTACTGCAATTATAGTTTTGTCAAACTTTTTTTATAACTTTGTCAAATCAGTGGTTAACAATGTTATGTTTCTAAAATTTTAATGATATATGATTACTTTAAAATGTACTGTATGGGAAAACGGTCATTTTTACATATTTTGCATTCAATTATGGTTATAGTCATTGTCTATATTACTGTTAACTAGGGTCTTTTTGCTTTTTACTTAGTAAACTTCTTTTTTATTTAAATTATACAAGTTTCTTCTATTTCCTCTCTTCCTCCTGCCCATGCTACAACACTCTTCTTTTACTTCTCCCATTCTCACTCTTAATTTCTACAATGATCTATTTTCAGTTTACTAAATGATCATAAAGTTAACCTTACACTAACCAACAAGTAGTATTCAGTGTAGTATTAAGCCTTTTTACTGTAATGTAAATTTTAAATATGCTGTTTAAAAAATTAAAAATAGGAAATGAAGGAAGAGGATGAGAGGGAGAGAGTGAAAGGCAGGAAGGAAGGGATTATCATTATGTTCTTAGAATGTATCTACAAACACATTGAATCTGTTTAAAAATAATTAAGGACTAGTGCTGTGGTGTGGTAGATTAAGCCTCCACCTGTGTGGCCCCAGAGTTCCATATGGGTGCCAGTTCATGTCTTGGCAGTTCTCTTCTGATCCAACTCTCTGCTGATCACATGGGAAAGCAATGGAAGATGGCCCAATTGCTTAAGCCCCTGCACCCATGTGGGAGGCCAGGAAGAAGCTCCTGACTCCTGGCTTCTGATTGGCCCAGCTCTGGCCATTGTGGCCATGTGGAAGTGAACCAGTAGATGGAAGAGTATTTTCTGTCTCTCTCAATCTCTTCCTGCAACTCTCTCAAATACTCTTTAGAAAACTAATTAAAATTAAAAGATTAAATGATATTAAAAGGCTTAGGTTCCCTGTTCTACCCCTCCAAATCCCCAGTCCTCGTCAAGAAACAAGCACATCTTACTATCATAGCTGTCCCTTCCCACATATACATGTTACTTTACTTATAAATCAACACTGTTCTTTCTGTGGGTCTATTTCTTGGAATAACTTATTTATTATATACAAAATACAGAAACATAAGGTAAACCACAATATAACTTTAAATTGTCTAGTGGCCACCTTTTAAAAATTAAAATAAGCAGGTAACATGAATTTTAACAATATATGCAATCAGTATGAACATAAGTAATAAGATGGTGTATGTTTGGAAAGTTCCCTTCAAAAGTCACATTGAAATTTAATTGCCAGTGCCACAGTTGTTTGGGAGGTGGGGTCTGTGTAAAGTGATCAGGTCCTGGGGGCACAACTCTCATTTGTGGATTAAGGCTGTTATCCTATGAATGGGTTAATGAAAAAAGAAGATGTTTTGACGGTTTATATTTTCTGCCCCCCTCCTTCTCTTTCATTGCCATGTGACATGCTCTGCCATGTTATGAGACGGCAAGAAAACCATTTCTAGATGCAGTTCTTACAACTTGGACTTTGTAGCTTCAAGAACAATAAGTTAAATAAACTTATTTTGTTCATAATTTACTCAGTTTGTGATATCCTATAGTAGCAGCAGAAAATAATTGAAAACAGACATTTCACAGTTTTTACTACACCTTCAAAATCCATAGTGTAGTTTACACTAATAATGCATCTTAATTTGATCCAGCTACATTTAAATTTCTCAATAGTCATATGGGACTAGTCACTACCATATTAGATATAATATCTCTAATTGAAGTATACATCTATTTTTTGATTGGTGATTGACTTACTCTGAAGTGATACCTTGAAAGCAGGGACTCGGCCGGCGCCGCGGCTCACTAGGCTAATCCTCCACCTTGCAGCGCCGGCACACCGGGTTCTAGTCCCGGTCGGGGTGCCAGATTCTGTCCCGGTTGCCCCTCTTCCAGGCCAGCTCTCTGCTGTGGCCAGGGAGTGCAGTGGAGGATGGCCCAAGTCCTTGGGCCCTGCACCCCATGGGAGACCAGGAGAAGTACCTGGCTCCTGCCATCGGATCAGCGCGGTGCGCCGGCCGCAGCGCGCTGGCCGCGGCGGCCATTGGAGGGTGAACCAACGGCAAAAGGAAGACCTTTCTCTCTGTCTCTCTCTCTCACTGTCCACTCTGCCTGTCAAAAAAAAAAAAAAAAAGAAAAAAAAGAAAGCAGGGACTCAATTTTAGAGCAACTGAGACTCTATCTTGAGAAAGCACCCCCCCCCACCATGAGACTATGATCTGAAACTAACTATGGTCTACAACTTAGAGTACAGGCCAGCACCATGGCTCACTAGGCTAATCCTCTGCCTGTGGTGCCGGCACTCTGGGTTCTAGTCCTGGTTGGAGCACCAGGTTCTAGTCCCAGTGGCTCCTCTTTCAGGCCAGCTCTCTGCTATGGACCCAGAAGGCAATGGAGGATGGCCCAAGTGCTTGGGTCCTGCACCCGCATGGGAGACCAGGAGGAAGCACCTGGCTCCTGGCTTCGGATTGGTGCAGTGCACCAGCCATAGCAGCCATTTGGGGGTGAACCAATGGAAGGAAGACTTTTCTCTCTGTCTCTCTCTCACTGTCTAACTCTGCCTGTAAAAAAAAAAAAAAAAAGCATACACTGCATCCCACTTGGCAGAACATGAAAACTCCCTAGCATGATTGTCAAGCTTAAAACAGATAGACTACTCCTGGATTAATGTTTTTTTTTAAAAGATTTATTTATTTATTTGAAAGTCAGAGTTACACAGAGAGAGGAAAGCAGAGAGAGAGAGATAGGTCTTCCATCTGATGGTCCATTTCCCAAGTGGCCACAATGGCTGGAGCTGCACTGATCTGAAGCCATGAGCCAGGAGCTTCTTCTAGGTCTCCCACATGTGTGCAGGGGCCCAAGGACTTGGGCCATCTTCTACTGCTTTCCCAGGCCATAGCAGAGAGCTGGATCAGAAGTGGAGCTGCTGGGTCTCAAAGCGGCACCCATATGGGATGCTGGGGCTTCAGGCCAGGGCATTAACTTGCTGTGCCACAGCTCTGGCCTCTGGATTGTTAGGATTGTAATTTGTCTATATCCCAAATAGGATTTAGGTCAATACCTGGACTAATGTTAAGACTGTATTTAGTATTGTTAAGATTGTAGTTGGTATTCTCATGATTGTAATTGATATTAGTTTTGCATAGGCCTTAGGTCAGCTTGACCCTAGCAACTATGTATTCTCCCCAACCATTAACAACCATGTATTCCCTCTCCCCTCCTTGTGGTTTTTGCTTTTATAAACCCTGTTGCTTTGAGATTAGTGGTCCAAAGTTCTTTAGTGCAGAGCCTATTCTCAGCCACTGGCAATAAAGGACTCCAAAGTTTATCAGTTTTTGGTGCTCCTCTGTCAACATGTGTTCAGGCACAACAACTCTTACAGGTAAATAAACATTTAGCTTTCCTAACACTGAACTTTCTTTCATTTTTTTATAAGATTTATATACTTGTGATTCAATATTCAACATTTATGTCATATGCATGTGTCCATAAAAATGTAGCTAATTATGCATTTTGTTATGGCAGTGCTTCCTCTCTATTTTCCTTATATATAACCCAAATGTTATAATTGTATTCTTTTTATTAATTTCAGAGTCATTGTGTATTTTAATCTAACTCTTTCTTATCTTCCAATGGCCTTCTGAAGTAGCACCTTGACAGTAGGGACTCCATTTTGGAGCACTTGAGACTCCATTCTGGGAAAGCACCCCCCACCATGACACTCTGGTCTGCAACTATGATCTCAAATAGTCAGACAATAGCAGTACACTACATCACCCTTGGCAAAAACCCTTTAGCATGATTGCTCTAGCTTGAAAGTAGAAAGGTTGCACCTGGGTTAATGATAAAGATGTGATTTGTCTATGTCTTACATATAATTTGGATTAATGTCAAGATCATAATTAATAATTGTAAAATTGTAACTGGTATTGTTAATATTATAATGCATATTAATTTCACTTAGGTCTTGGGTTATGTTGACTCTCCTTTGATCTTAGCAACCGTGTATAGCAACCGTGCATTCCCCCCTCCCAATTTTGTGGTTTTTGCCTTTATAAACCCTATACTTTAGTTCCTTGGGGCTGCTCTGTTCTGGCATGTTCAGAGAGCCCCAGCATGCTGGATCAATAAATCCTTACCCCTTTGCTGATTGCATGAGAGAGTCTCTTGGAGTTGTTCTTGGGGGTGGCAGACTTTTTTTTTTAACTCTAATACTTCCAGTATAGTGCTCTGCTGGTCAGCTCCATCATAGAATCCTCAGTTTGCATTGGTCTCCCATATCTCACTTGCTTGTTTCATTTGTTCATTTTGGTCAGATTCATAATTTGGTAATGTTATACTTGTGAGAAAAAAAAGCCTGGTATAGTGTCCACATTATCAAAGTGAATTACAGACTCAATACATCCTATCAAAATCTCTGAGTTTTTTTTTTTTTTTGCAGAAACAGAAAAACCTTTCCAAAATTCATACAGAACCTCAAGAGACTCCAAATGTCCAATGCAATTTTGAAAAAAATAAATTTGTGAGTATCACATTTCTTGATTTAGAAACATTATTGATCTGATGCTGTGGCATGGTAGGCTAAACCTCTGACTGCAGCACTAGCATCCCATATGGGTGTTAGTTTGGGTTCCAACTGCTCCTATTCTGATCCAGTTCTCTGCTAATGGCCTGGGAAAACAATTGAAGATGGTCCAAGTGCTTGGGCCCCTGCACTCCTGTGGGAGACCCTGAAGAACATCCTGGCTCCTGGCTTTGAATTGGCTCAGCTCTGGCCATTGCTGCCATTTGGGGAATTGACCAGCAGATGAGTGACCTTTCTCTTTGTCTCTTCCTCTATCTGTAACTTTACCTTTCAAATAAAAAAATAGAAAAAAAATTTTTAAAAATTACACATGTACAATTCTCAAACCACTAGGGCCCTGGCATCAAAGCAAATACACAGAACAATAAAATAGAATTTAAAAAATTGTATTGGTGAGATTGCCAAGACCATTCAGTGCAGAAAAATAGTCTCTTCAACAAATGATGCTGGGAAAACAATATACTCACATGCAAAAGATTGATGTTATAACTTTTTTTTTTGTTTTTGAGAGGCAGAGTTACAGAGAGAGAGAGGGAGAGACAGAGAGAAAGATCTTCCATCCACTGGTGCATTCCCCATATGATCACAATGTGTGGAGTCACACACTTCCCACCTATACTGATTGACATTTACTTTGGAGGTAAAATTGTTATCCTTGTGTCCCTTTGTATCACTCTCCAGGAAATCCTCTCCCTTCCTACAGGGTCCTCTATCCCAGTCTTTCTCTGCATTGGCTTCTCCACTCATCTGTATGGAGTATATCCTCCAGGAACTGTCTAAGAAGGCAAATTTCTGAAATCTTATTTAGATTTGCCTGCCTGAGAGTGTCTATTTTTCATCAAACTTGATTCATAGCTTGGGTTGCTATAGAAATAAATGTTCTTTTACTTTTAGAGGTTTTTCCATTGTCTTCTAGCTTTTAGTACTGCCATTAGGAAGTTGCTGATCCTTTCTGTGTGAACTGTTTTATTTTCTGGGAGTTTATGGACTCTTCCTAATTCTAAATATAATGCAACTTCACAATTATGCTGGAAGTTTTTGTTTTGTCCTTTTCATTGGACTATGATTGAGTCCCTTTCATCCCAAAATACATATCCTTTGGTTCTAAAAAGTGTTCTGTCATCCATGTTCTCTTTTGCTTCTTGAGATTTAATTGTTGGGTTGTTAAACCTCCTGGATCCAAATTCTAATTTTCCTCTGTTTTCCTTCCTACTTTCTACTCTTGTTTTGCTCTACTTTTGGGAAATTTTTTCATTCAATTTTTCTTTTGAATTTTTCATTTCTGCTACATTTCTAATACCCAAGGACTATTTTTTGCTCCCAGAGATTTTTATGGCATACTGCTGTTCTTTCACAGTGCAAACATTTTCCCGGAGGCTATTAATGTCAGATTTTGTTGCACCTGCATGCTTCCCACAAGTTTCTTTTCTGTTTGATTTTAGCTTTCTCATTTAGAAGCTATCCTATCATAGCTGGCTTGTTGCTCATGATTAAAGGGTGTATACTAGATTGGAAGTGAAAATTGAGGGTGGGGCTCACTGACTTGGCTTTCACTATACAGTAAAGACCACTGTACAGTGTTCATATCTTTATGCTCTGTGCTTATACAGATCAGATTCCCCAGAGTGTGTTCTTCTAGCCTCTACATGGAGGGTGAAGTCCTGACTGCTGAATGCAGTTCCTTGGGGAAATCTTCAACATGTGTGTGTTCATCAATCCACTTCTCAGCACAAACCCTTGCATTGTTAGGCTGGAGACTTGGTTGCCTTCATCTACCATTCCCCTGTATCCCTTCCCCAAGGCACATAGTTCCAATGAAGAACTGTTGAGCTTCTGAACATCTTGAGGCAGAGCATGTTATTTTCAGTTATCTCCTTGGCCAGTGTAGGGTCCAACTTTTCTGGGTCTACTGACTATACATTCACCTTCTGCTTCCACAGTTTTCCACACTTTTTCTTCCTCTGACTCCATTTTTCAAATTTAATCGTTTAAAAAATTCTTGCATATTTTTCATGAAGTTTGTGGCATACAGCAAAATTATGTGATCAAGCTACCGTGTTACCCCCAAAATCACTCTCCCCAAATAGACACATGGTTTTTGTTTTGGTCTATGTAACGTTATTGAAGAAAATAAATTAATTACTAGCAGACTTGTTAGTTGATACTCATCCATTGACAACTTGCATCATTCATTCAGTGCTGTCTTAAACAATGTATTGGAAGATAGATTAACTAATAGTTCCAAGCCTCCTAACAATTTAAATGAAAATCACAAATTGTTGGAGACCCTATTTTGGAATACAAAGGGTGTTTGACTTGCAATTTCTATTCCCTGTAGAACAAAAACAGGTCATTCCTTTACTTGTATGCATAAAATACACCACATTTTTTGTTCTGCTGATACTATAAATTCAATATCAATTCTCCAGCTGCATCAGTGATGAGCATAAAGTACATCATTTAACCTCATATTTCTAACAGTGGAAGGCTTAAATAAGAATGGATGCTGCTATAATAATGCTGCTCCCTTTGATGTGACAACTGAGCATCTGTCTCCACCCTCTCAGATTTCTTCAGCATGTTAGAGTAGTGAAGAATGATTTTAGACTCATAACCAAGTTAGAGTGAAGACATTTGCCATATAATACACATGCTTCACTTTTTAAAATAAATTCTGAATCTTGGGAATCTGTTCAGTTGCAACTACCTTGCAGTTTATTTTTTTTTAAGATTTATTTATTTATTTGAAAGTCAGAATTACACAAAGATAAAGAGAGACACAGAGAGAGAAATCTTCCATCCACTGGTTCACTCCCCAATTGGCTGCAATAGCTGGACTGCTTTCCCAGGCTATACCAGAGAGCTGGATCAAAAGTGGAGTGGCCAGGAGTTGAACAGCACCCATATGGTGCCAGCACTGCAGGCGATGGCTTTACCTACTATGCCACAGTGCCAGCCCCTACCTTACAGTTTCAAAAGCAGCTATTGTCCAAAGCTGGAAGAACAAAGTATTCTCAGATGAACATGTCAATGAATGAAGGGAGTTAAAAAAATTTTTTAGAAGGTGAGATCTGATAGGGAAGCCACCAGATGAGAAAATCAAAAAAGAAACAGTAATTTAAAGTTTACTTCAGCTATATGCAGATTATTCTGAATTTAAGGTAGCATCAGATGGCATACTTCTGAGTCCATTCCCAAGGTATTCTGTTGTATTTATCTCTGTTTTATAGATTTGTGCAATCTCTAGCACTAGGGGTTTGTCTGGATTTGGATCACATAGCAGTGAACAAATGGATAAAAGAACTTTAGAAATTATTAAAGCATTAGACCACTGTGATCTTAGACTATCGAGACAAATGCTGCCATTACTGTTAACATTTGGATAATAAATTCTTGTTGTAAATGCAACATTAAGTGATTTGAAGGGGGTAGTCTGTAGGAAAATGAATTGCCAAAAAGAATACACTGTCATGATATGAGCTGTCCCATAATTGTGACTTGCTAGTGAAGCACATCATCCCAAACTGGACCTGCAGAACATCGTGCCAGAAGGTCATGGGCCAAATCACTGAATTCCTTATTAATCCATTTCAGTGCTATAGTCTGTGCTTTCAGTCTGGTTCCTCTCTCTCAGTGTGTGCTCAGAAGTCTGGCTAAAACTTTTGATTATCCAGGCAGCAGGGAAGGATTGTCTCTTGGTCTCACATTGGCTCTGCCAAACACAGGCGTCTCTTCACTGCTGTGTATCAGTCCACTAACGAGGCTGTCACAAGCATGGGACGAAGCTAAGGATAGCAGGGGACACTTTATTGCCCACATGCAGGGCTTAGCAAATCTGAGCCACCCCCCAATGCATTTTTTTAAAAATATTCAGGATATATAAGTCTGTTTCCATTTATGTGAGAAAAAGATGAATCCATACAGAGATGGAGACATAGAAACAAGGCTGCTTTTACTTTTCATTTTTTATACTTTCATACTAATTGGTTTTTAATTTAAAAGTCATAGCTGTGAATAATTTGTAAAGACCTTGTCTAAAATGAAATCTTTTAAAGATCCAGTTTAGAGATTAGCATTGTAGTGTAGCAGGTTAAGCCTTTTCCTGTGATGCTGACACTTCATATGAGCACCAGTTCAAATCCCAGATGCTCCACTTCCAACCTGGTCCCCTACTAATGCACATGGAAAAGCACCAAAGGATGGCCCAAGTGCTCATACCCTTGTGACTTATAGGGGAGATACAGATGGAATTCCATGCTCCTGGCTTTTTCCTGGTCCATGTTCAGTCATTGCAGTCACTTGAGAAGTGAACCAGCAGATGGAAAAACTCTCTCTCTCTCTGCAATTCTACCTTTCAAATATATACACATATATCTTTTAAAATATCCGGTTTAAAAATATTTTAAAAGAGAGCATGGTACAGCTGAAATGAACCTCTTGGAATCTGTTACCCTCTCTAACTCCTCTCAGTGGCACCAGAGGCCCCACTACTACAATTTGGAAGTTCACAGCTGCATATGTGGCTTCAGAGCCCTTAGAAGTCCTCCATGCACCTAGGCCATAGGCCGTCTACTGCTGCGGAGAGATCCCACCTAGATCTTAATTGCTCATCCAGAGAAAAAGAATCAGATAAGTGTTAACAGTCACAGAGGGGAGGGTGGTTGCAGGAGCGAATTTTGAGAATTGTTTTCCACAGGTTAGTATCGAAATAAAAAGCTAGGCAACAATTTACTAAGAGGCAGAAACATTTATTTGACAAAAGCATCTGGTCCAAGAGAAGACGAGGCAGAGTGCCTGAGCAGGACACTGGCTTTCAGGAAGTGCCCAGGGTTTTAAGGCATTACTTTTTTTTTCCAATTGGATCATTCTGGGAAGTGTCCATTGGTCAGGGGTTTCACATATGAATGTTGATTAGCTTGGGGCTCACAGAGATTGTGTGGGTCTCCTGGAGACAGGCTGTGTTCTCCTTAGAAGCTCAAACCCCTCTTCTGCTAGCTCGGGGTGAAAGATTGCAACCACACTGAAAGTGTGATTTAAAGCTGCAAGGTCACACATGCATCATGAGAAGCTATTAGTGGGGGAGATGCCAGCTGGTCTGGAAACAAGCTTTCCAGTGACAGATGGCAGTCCACTTGTGAAGGAATTCTACCTACATCTGAGGGACTCACAGACCCCCAAGCCCCACTGGACAGCCTCAATAAAGCCCCATTTGTTCTTAAATTGCCTCTGACCAGACAACCTACTTCCACTTAGCACAGCCTCCCCTGTCTGCCTTCTCACCTCTCCTCATTTCCCCTAGTTTAGACACACAATTATGAGACATTCTGGCTCACTGAAGCCTTGAACATGTCTGTTTGGCTGACTCATGTGTCATATAACCAAAGCTGCTCTGATCCTGGTCCTGTGGAGCATCATTTCCTTGACCAAACATTTGTATGTGGCAGAAGAATCCAATCATTCAAGTAATTAGGCTCCAATTCTGACCCACTAATGACTAGCAAATTACTTGAATGATGTACCTCAGCTTCCTTATTTACAAAGTGGGGTGAGAATGGTAAATGCTTTCTAGCCTTCCGAGAGGACTGGGGAGGTGATATATGTAAGTGTCTGCTGAGCATCTATGTTATATCACAATTTTAGGTCTGATAGAAATAGAAGGCATCAAAGTCAGGATGCCTTCTGTCATGGAGTTTGAGGTTTAGTGAGAAAGACACAATTCAGTTTTCTGAAAAGAAATGTCAACCAACAAAGGGTAAGAAATAACAAATGATTGCACACTTGGTTCAGTGTGTGACAAGTAAATATTTGGTGCATTTTCAAACTAAGATATGCACCTGAAAGTTCTTAGGCAAACAGGAGGTTAGTAGCCAAAACAGCTGAAGCAAATGCTAGGAAGATTGTAATCCTGTAGTTACTCAGCCAAGGAGGAACCGGAGTAAGAACCTGCATGCTAGGAAACAAATAGCTTGCTGTAAAACACGCTGAGTGTGCTGTCCCACCAGGCACCCCATCTTGCAAGACCATTCATAGTCTCCCCTCTCAATGCACTTCCTGTGTCTTGAGTGGAAAGGTGAGGCTGTTTCTCACAACTTGAGGGCTCATCTGGGATCTCTGTGCCTGCATGGAGTGGGGGCTCTAATAGAGGGGGAGACACATCCCATCCAATTGCATGTGGCCTACTCTATCTGGGTGCCCCATCTCACTCCAGAAGCCTGAGACTTGTTATTTGAAGGACAGCAGAGGTGCCACAGAAAACAAAAAGCAGGTACTGCAGCAACCAAACAACCTCACATGTGAGCCGAGTAGGAAAAATTAGAGTATAAGTATTGCATTGGTAGTTGGGCATTTTTGGAGGTCAAGCATATGTCACTGACACATATCCCAAGTATGAGGCAAGTGTGGAGTCCCGTTCTACAGTTTCATTCTCCTTCAAGGAAAACAGCTGGACATGGGCCAGTTGGATCCCAAGATGTGAAGGAAACCTCCACTACAGAGGTTTGAGCTCAAGAAAAATTTGGGGTGGTGTTCAAGAAAGCTCCCTTATGGGAGACTGAATACACATGTCCAAGGAATCTCCATTATGGGACATTGGGCACACAGGAAAACTCAGACACAGAGATCAAACTGGGAAATAAAAATTCCAGGTCTAGGGAAAGGAGAACTAAGGAGGCTCCCTCTGACATTTCCCTGGATAGTCTACTGGGGAGAATTTTGGAGTCCAGGGGAACACCTCTCAGACCAGGAACAAAGAAAAGCAAAACAACGATTAAGTGTTGATGTTTTATTTGACTTAAAGATCCAATTTATGAACTCTCAGTCTTTTGGTCCAAGTTTGGCTCAGATGAAGATTAAATATACCAAGCCCTAGTATTCTTAATTTTGTAATTAAGAGCTGGCTTGATAGGCCAAAGAAATGCAAAAGATAAAGAGAAGCACAGAAATTTTTCAAAAGAGTAAAAATAAAAGGCAAAATTCATGATTTGCACTGTAGAAGAGACAGTTAAAAAGAGAGATTAGATCAGAATACTCCTTGCAAAAGATGGGGAAATCCCAAATTTCAACAAATAACTAGGAGTGAAATACAGAAGGGAATTCCTAAAACTGTAAATGGATGTTATAGAACCAGGAGTAACAGAAGGAGGGATTCCAGATTCCAATATTTACCATGAAGCTTTACTGAAGCCTCAAATCTATTTGGCCAGGTGTTAGGAAAGTTCTGGGGGAGTTCCAACCTTCCACAGAGACTCAATTGCTACAATATGTAGATGATCTTCTTTTTAAAGATTTATTTATTTATTTATTGGAAAGTCAGAGTTACACAGGAGAGGAAGAGACAGAGATCTTCCATCCATTGGCTCACTCCCTGAATAGCTTTAATGGCCAGGGCTGGGCTAGGTGCAAGGAACTTCTTGATTTCCCACATGAGTGTAGAGCAGCTGGGACCCACACAGGTATCCATTTGGGATGCTGGTATTTCAGGTGGCAGCCTAATCCATTATACCACAATTCCAGCCCTGAATGCTTCCTTTTTCAAAGGTGTGACAGACCGTTGGATTATTCTAATTAATAAGTAGACAGAATCCAGTGTGTACATTAATCAGAGAAAAAGAGAACTTGGCAGATTGCTTCTTTCCAATTATTAAACCACAAATATGTATAGCATCTCCACAGTAAGGATGTCTTATATTTACTAAGCATTAGATGTTCAGTCACTGCATGCCATATCTTGACTAGTCCCCAGTTAAAGCTTTCTGGTTCTTGTGGATGCTCCCAGCTATCCCTAGAAAGATCTCAAAACCTTCCCACTCACCTTTATCTCAGGCCAATAGCTTTCTTGGCCTATTCAACATGAACATATTAAATGCCCTATACTATGGAATTCAACATCTACTGATTAAGGGATGGCATTGTGCTTTATCAGGTAAAGTCACTGCCAGTGACACTAGCATCCCATATAGGTTCTGGTTGAAGTCTTGACTGTGCCATTTCTGACCCAGCTCCTTGCTAATGCTCCCAGGGAAGCAATGGAAGATGACCCAAGTGCTTGGACCCATGTGGGATACCCAGAAGAAGCTCCTGTCTCCTGGCTTCAGTGTGACCAGCCCTGGCCATCGTCTCTGCCTTTCAAACAAAACAAATCTTCTTTAAAATTTACCAATTTTAGACTTTTACTAATTATAGGTTATAGTGTGAAGCAATTTACTGTTATGATTTATAGTAGTATGAAATCTGTGAAATGATCAGCCCAAAGATCTCGGGGAACACTTTGATGCTAAAATTATCGTGGATGAATAAAGGAATTCAATGGACTACAAATAACTGTAGATTATCATTTTATTTTTCTAAGTTATTTAGAGTCAACCCTCTGTGAAAACCATGAAACAGCCTATAACTTCTAGTCTAAATCTATCTCTCTGGCATTCATGATCAGAGGGAGTTCCCCAGAAGTTCTGCAAAGGAGAAAAGATGGTTAATTTATTAAGCTCTTCTCATTCTTTTTTTTTTTTTTTTGACAGGCAGAGTTAGACAGAGAGGGAGACAGAGAGACAGAGAGAAAGGTCTTCCTTCCGTTGGTTCACCCCCCAAATGGCCACTATGGTTGGTGCACTGTGCTGATCCGAAGCCAGGAGCCAGGTGCTTCCTCCTGGTCTCCCATGCAGGTGCAGGGCCCAAGCACTTGGGCCATCCTCCACTGCCTTCCCAGGCCACAGCAGAGAGCTGGACCAGAAGAGGAGCAACTGGGACAGAACTGGTGCCCCAACTGGGACTAGAACCTGGAGTGCCAGCACCACAGGTGGAGGATTAGGCTAGTGAGCCATGGCACCAGTCACTTCTCATTCTTAAAGTCATAAGGCCCTTGCTATTTCCTATATGATGCAGTCACATTAGAAAGTATCAAGGGGGGTTGGTGCCATAGCTCACTTGGTTAATCCTCCACGTGCAGTGCCAGCATCCCATATGGGTGCTGAGTTCTAGTCCTGGTTGCTCCTCTTCCTGTCCAGCTCTCTGTTGTGGCCCAGGAGGGCAATGGAGGATGGCCCATGTGCTTGGGCCCCTGCAACCGCATGGGAAAATGGGAGAACAGGAAGAAGCACCTGGCTCCTGGCTACAGATTGGCATGGCGCCAGCCATGGTGGCCATTTGGGGAGTGAACCAATGGAAGGAAGACCTCTCTCTCTCTCTCTCTCTCCCTCTCTCTCTCTCTCTCTCACTTTCTATAACTCTACCTGTCAAATAAATTAAAAAAAATAAGAAAGTATCAAGGAAGGTGGCCAAGATGTAATAGATAAGATACCTTATGATAAAAAAGTAAGAAAACATATGAGGCAACTTCAAAAATCACATACAAATATAAATGTTATTTGTTTACATAAGCTCCATGAAGTTCCAGACATTTTTAAAACAATGATACTTGGCATTTAGTTCATTTGCAAACAATTGTGTCTCCTAGTAATTTGACCATGTCAATGCAGGGTTTTACATTATTAACTAAAGAAAACTGAAAGTTCTTTAAAGATTTTTAAGATTCTAGTACAGGGGCTGGTGCTGTGGTGCAGTGGGTTAAAGCCCTGGCCTGCAGTGCCAGTATCCCATATGGGTGCCATTTCAAGTCCTAGCTCCTTGCTCTGCTTCTGATCCAGCTCCCTGCTAATGTGCCTGAGAAAGTATCAGAGTGCTTAAGACCCTGACCCCATTTTGGAGACACAGAAGAAGCTCCTGGTTCCTGGCTTTGGCCTACTCATCCCCGGTCATTGCAATTATTTTGGGAGTGACCCAATGGATGAAAGACCTCACTCTCTCTCTCTGTCTCTCTCTCTCTCCCTCTCCTTCTCTCTCTCTCTCTGTGTGTATGTGTCTGCCTTTCTCTGTAAATCATTCAAATAAATAAAGTGAATCTTTACAAAAAAGATTATAGAACAAAAATAAGTCAGAATAGGCCAAATGAGGTGTGTAATATAGATGCATAACTACTTCCTGTAGAAATAGTTACAAAATTGTTCTTGTTTGATGAAAGAAATGAAGAAACATTGTCATGATGAAGGACTGCCTAGTGAAGATTGCCTACATGTTTTCCTGCTAAAGCTTTGGCTGACTTTCTTGAAGCTCTTTCCAAGTAAGTGATGTAAGCATGCTCAATGATCATTCTCCAGAAATACAACAAGCAAAACTCCTTGAGCATCTGAAAAACCATTTTCATGACATTTACTCTTGATAAATCTGTTTTGTCTAAACCATTTCCCACTCTGGTTAGCCATTTTTTCATTGGGTTTTGTCTTCCGGATCATTTTGCTAAGTCTATATTTCATCTCCTCTTAAAAATTCTTCCAAGAAATACTTCAGGGACTACTGAAAATTTCCATAGAAAATTCTACTGTTGTCTGAAGTTGATCTAGGTGCATCAAGTTTAGAACTCATCAAAGAGTGTTTGCTCCATTTGAGCTTTTTTTTAAACTTTTATCGAATAAATATAAATTTCAAAAGTAAAACTTTTGTCTTTTTGGTTTTTTTCAACTTTTAATAAATATAAATTTCCAAAGTACATCCTTTGAATTATAGCGGCTTTTCCCCCATAACCTCCCTCCCACCCACAACCATCCTATCTCCCACTCCCTCTCCCATCCCATCCTTAATCAAGATTCATTTTCAATTATCTGTATATACCGAAGATCAACTTAGTATATACTAGGTAAAGATTGCAACAGTTTGCATCCACATAGATACACAAAGTATAAAGTACTGTTTAAGTACTAGTTTTACCATTAATTCACATAGTACAACACATTAAGGACAGAGATCCTACAAGGTAAGTGTACAGTGACTCCTGTTGTTGATTTAACAATTGACACTCTTATTTATGACATCAGTAATTACTTGAGGCTCTTGTCATGAGCTGCCAAGGCTATGGAAGCCTCTTGAGTTCACAAACTCCAACTTTATGTAGACAAGGCCATAATCAAAGTGGAAGTTCCTTCCCTCCCTTCAGAGAAAGGCATCTCTTTCTTTGATGGCCTGTTCTTTACACAGGAATCTCACTCACAGAGATCTTTCATTTAGGTCATTTTTTCCACAGTGTCTTGGCTTTCCAGTGTCTTGGCCTGAGAAATTCTAATGGGCTTTTTAGCCAGATCTGAGTGCCTTAAGGGCTGATTCAGAGGCCAGAGTGTTGTTTAGGGCATTTGCCATTCTATGAGTCTGCTATGTATCTCACTTCCCATGTTGGATCATTTTCTCCTGTTTAATTTTATCAGCTATTATTAGTAGACATTAGTCTTGTTTATGTGATCCCTTTGACACTTAATCCTATCTTTATGATCAATTATGAACTTAAACTGATCACTTTGACAAGTAAGATGGCATTGGTACATGCCACCTTGATGAGATTGATTTGGAATCCCCTGGCACATTTCTAGCTCTACCATTAGGGACAAGTCCGAGTGAGCATGTGCTGAACTGTACATCTCCTCCCTCTCTTATTCCCACTCTTATATTTAACAGGGATCACTTTTCAGTTAAATTTAAATACCTAAGAATAATTGTGTATTAATTAAGGAGTTCAACCAATGATATTAAGTAGAACAAAAAATACTAAAAGGAATAAAATAGTAAGTTGTTTCTTGACAGGACAAGGACTGATCAAGTCATTGTTTCTCATAGTGTCCATTTCACTTCAACAGGTTTCCTTTTAGGTGCTCAGTTGTCACTGATCAGGGAGAACATATGATATTTGTCCCTTTGGGACTGGTTTATTTCACTCAGCATGATGTTTTCCAGATTCCTCCATTTTGTTGCAAATGACCAGATTTCATTTTTTTTACTGTTGTATAGTATTCTATAGAGTACATATCCTGTAATTTCTTTATCCAGTCTTCTGTTGATGAGCATTTAGATTGATTCCATGTCTATTGTGTATTGAGCTGCAATAAACATTGAGGTGCAGACAGCTCTTTTATTTGCCAATTAAATTTCCTTTGGGTAAATTCCAAGGAGTGGGATGGCTGGGTCATGTGGTAAGGCTATATTCAGGTTTCTGAGGAATCTTCTATTTGAGCTTTTGAGCCAGAATTGTGAAACATGAATCAGATATCTGCAGTGTTGGCCATTGTTTCTTTTTTTCTTTTTTATTTTTTTTTATTTTTTGCCAGGCAGAGTTAGACAGTGAGAGAGAGAGAAACAGAGAGAGAGTTATAGACAGGGAGAGAGGTCTTCCTTCCATCGGTTCACTCCCCTAATGGCCACTATGGCTGGCGCTGTGCCGATCTGAAGCCAGAAACCAGGTACTTTCTCCTGGTCTCCCATGTGGGTGCAGGGACCCAAGCACTTGGGCCATCCTTTGTTGCCCTCCTGGGCCATAGCTGAGAGCTGGACTGGAAGAAGAACAACCAGGACTAGTACCCGGTGCCCCAATCAGGACTAGAACCTGGGGTGCTGACACCACAGATGGAGAATTAGCCAAGTGAGCCATGGCCCTGGCTGGCCATTTTTTCTAATGTTGATCATCAGTACCCTTTGATTAAGTCATAATGAAGGTGAAGTTTTTCCACAAATTGATATAGATGATCTGACATTGTAGGGTTCACATTCAACATTGTCTTTTTCCTTCTTAAAACAATTAATTCTTTTGTAAATTGCTGATTCCTTTGAGGTATTGTCCCCATACACTTTTTTTTTTTAACAAATGATCAGTGATTTCACCATTCTTAAACCCAAGATTTACCATCAATTTGATATTTATTTTTGCTCAAGCTTAGCAGAATTTGTGTTGCTCTGATAGGGGCTTTTTCCTAATTGATGTCTATTCTTGTTAGTGCTTCAAACTATATCCTTTTAAGACATATCATAACAAGGTAGGGTAGACACCAAAACATCTTCAAACAGAGGCACTCACAGGACCCTGGCAGTTTATGAAATAGAAAAGTTCTAAAACCAAGTCTAAAATTTATTTTTGAAATCCATCAGAAGAATCAAATCTCCTTCAACTGTACAATGACACTATTTTAACATAAATAGCAGTAACCTTTACTTAAAATATTTTAGTATGTTGACTCTAGAGAAACCATAAGACATGCAATTAAACTTTTAAAACATAAGGTTGACATCTCAACCCATCATAGAACATATTGTTGCTTTCAATAAAGCCATGTGAAATTAAAGAGAGCTCTTCAAAGCACTAAACATCTAAATACACATGTATTTTTTGGAACTGATTTTTGAAATTATTCACATCAATTATTCTCATAAATATTCTACAAAGTGTGTCTGGACTTATAGAACATGTACAGTTTGTGAAGGATGGATGTTATTTGAAGATTTCTGATGGGCATGTTGTATTTTCCCAACTAGACAGAAATAAAGTTTAATACCTCCTCTTATGTGCTCATCAGTTCCACTATTTGTTAAGCATCTGGCACAGTACTAGATACATAATAATGGTGCTAAAAATGTACATTTTTCATTACTAAATACTGTACAAGTGTTTTATTTACCTTCACAGCTGTTCACATGAATGAGGAAACCGGCCATACAGCCAGCAAATGGCAGAGCTAGAATTCCCACACAGTTTATGTGATTCCCAAGCCCTTGAGCCCATGCCCACATTGCACTGGTGCCCAGTAAGTGACTCACCTCCTTCCAATTTCCTCCTCTCTATCTTCAAAATGGATTCTTATGTTCTGGTCATCACTGACATAGTTATCCAAACTAATGCTGAAAGGGCATCCTGTGACTTCATGTCAAAATGAAATAGATAAACACTTTTATAGTCAATCTTCAATTCTCATAACAGTTTTCCAACAGTCCCACTTCTAGAGATGTAGCTAAAGTATATACTCACACAAAAATAAAAAATAATGCTCAAACTGTACTTAGTAATGCCTACTACAGCATTGCTTGCAAAGAAAATGACTGGAAATGACCTAAATGCCCATGACTAAGAGACTGGCAAAATATTTTTTCAATGCAAAACTATGTGGTCCTAGAAAATAATAAGATAGAGATGTGTGTGTGGCTGTGGTAACAACTGTAACAAATATTGCATCAAAAAGAAAAGAATATTATATGGAATACAACATCACTATTGATTAGTTAAGCTACGTAAAATCTATACAGTAAATTTTATAGATAAAATCTGTAACAGTAAGTCATTTTGAATGTATTTCCCAATTTATCTTCCTTTACCAATAAAACTGCTTCTGTCTCTGAACTTGTACTCAGCACTTAGATTAAGACCTAGCAGCAAAGTTGAGACGGGGAAGATTAGCCATAGTAGAAATCCATAGCAGACAGGAAGGAAATGAAAGCCTCACCTCAGGGTTGAGGGACTGTGGGAGGAAGAGAGAGCTGTTGAGTTGGCAGAGGGTTGGATGTGTATGATGAAAACTCTGCCTCCCAGGAGGCTCTTGCTCCTTTTCTGACTGACTTGAAGACACTGTCTCTCATGGCCTGTGGCACACTGCACATACGAGGTGTGCTGAGACAAACAGCCCAGTTTGGTGGGCAAGTTCTCCCTAGCCGCAGGATGGCAAGGGGGTGTTTAGGTCCCTATGTCTCTTGAGTGCTCAGTTTCTCAGGGCATCTTCCAAGGATGGGGTGTGGGGAAAGATGAGGCAAAGGATCATCCAGCCCTGTCACAGGGAACTGCAGCTGAGCCAGGCTAGACCCAGCCAGGGGAGCACAGCCTCAGGTATACTGGCATCAGGCTTTAAAAGCAGACACCGGTAGGCTGACCAAAGGCACAAAATATGGCCATACCCATCCCACAGGCACAACTAAGAGCCAGGTTAAGTTCCTCATGGGGCTGTATTGAGAAGGAGTGCTAAAGGATGGAGCAGTCTCTGGAAAGGCATTGAGTCAAAGTGCCTAGTGAGGGAGCACTAACAAGAAAAAAGACAGCCTATCAGAGTAAACAGAGAGCTGCAGTTTGTATATCCATATGTAGGGAATGAGTCAATCTGTGGCCCACTACCCACAAGTACCTTGAACAAAATTTCAAGAATACTTAGGTCACTTCTAGGAAGTGGAACTGGAGGTCAAAAGATGTGAAAGGAGGGAAATTTAAGCACATTAGCAGAGAATTTTTAAAAAGAGATTTGTTTATTTATTTGAAAAGCAAAGGTACAGAGAGGGAGAGATATCTACCAGCCAGGGTTCACACTCCAAATGGTCATAATGGCTGCAGCTGGGCCTGTCCAAAGCCAGGATCCAGGTGTCCCACATGCATGCAGGGGCCCAAGTACTTGGAACATCTGCTGTTTTCCCAGGTGCATTAGCAGGGGCCTTGATAGGAAGTAGAATAGCCAGTACTGGAACCAGATCCCATACAGAATACCAGCATCACAGATGGCCGTTCTACCCACTACTTTACAATGCTGGATCCAGCAGAGAATTTTTAAGCATTTTAAATAATAAAACATCCCTAAAGTTGTACTGATGAAACTTGTATTCCTTAAAATAAATTTTAAAAATCAACAAAAAAGAAGATAAACAAACATCACCAGAAAATGTGGCAAGTTCCACTTCCACTTTATGCTCTATTTCTGAATAAACAAATTAAAATAGATCTTTGCTATAAACCAATGACTTCCTATATTTAGTTGATCATTGATGAACTCCAGAGTCATTTCCAAATGAAAAGGGATTCAAATTTGTGAGTTCATCACATTTACAGCTCACTGAATCAGTAGTGTCAGATTAACTCTTGTATTGCACATCTCTGAAGGAATTCCCAATATTAATGGATTAGCCTTATTAAATATCAATGTCTTCATTTATTCCATAAGTATTTTTGAAATTTATTACATAGTGGGTACTTTGATAGAAACTGATATATAGTGCTGAATAAACAAAATCCACATTCCCAGGAATTTCCATCCTAGTGGGAGAGAAAATGAACACACAGGCAAATTGCAACTACTGTAATCTCAGTAAGTGGGACATGTGATGATAAAAATCAATCAGTAAATTAGAGATGGGGCTTGAGCACCTCCTTGACTTGCATCCTCTGGTCTGCTTTAAGAAAAACCAGGAGGAAAAGAAAGCTAGGCATCAGAAGCAATGTAAAGATAGGTGGCAGGCCTATTAAAGGTTGCTCTGTACAGCGATCTGCCCTCAAAGAGACCCAGCAGGCCAGTCCGCTACAGTGGCTTTCAATGTGGTAATCCTGGGATTCAGCAGAAATCCACTTATGAAGAGCCCTGGCAGCTCTGCCAGCCAAGAGTTGGATCACTGGAAATGGAACTGCCCTGGAGTCGAAGGATGCCCAGTTCAGAGCCACAGATCTTGCAAGCTACAAGCTGAAAAGCCCTTCACTTGGCCAAGTTTCCAAAGTGACCACCACTGCTGAGGGTACAGCCACGCAGAGTCAGTAACGTTGCAGGCAGAAGATGCCACTTGCCTTAACCTGACCACCTCTCCTCCCAAGCCAGCTAGGTAATGGAAGTCAACAGGCTGCCTTCCCCAAGGAGGTTCACACCTCCTTTAGGCTGTACCCCATATGAAGAGATAGATAGGTCTGGGCCTCATAACTTACAAGGCCTTAAAGCTCACCAGATTATTATCAGGCCCCTTCTGTCAGTTCTTTCCTTTTTTTAAAAGATTTATTTTATTTACTTGAAAGTCAGAGTTACACAGAGAGACAAGAGGCAGAGAGAGAGAGAGAGAGAGATCGATCCCCCATCCGATGGTTTACTCCCCAATTGGCCACAATGGCCAGACTGTCAATTTCTATTTGGCTTACACAGCACCTTTCTTAGGTCCTCTAATGATGACTCTGTCCTTTGTATCTAGTCCACTTAGGGCCTCATTCCTTTGTAATCATAGCCTCTACTCTAATATCAAGGGTTCTACTCCCCACCTGTGTGTATTGATGGTCCTTTCCCCTACTTAATGTTGTATTGTTGTTCAGAATTTCTCTACAGACAAACCCCTCTACCTGAAAAAGTTGAGTGGCCTTTCTCCTGATGTTGGTTGGGATCAGCTTTAAACCACATTTATCACGCAGTCCTCACAAGGGTCCAGAGACCCCCCCACCATCATTTCCTCTCCTCTATGAAATCCTCTCATTACCTGGTTAATGCCACTCTCAGGATCATTGGTTGCTATTCTCACCCTGTCTTTTATACTACAGTGTCTGTTTAAGTGTTTACAGGAGTTGATAATGGAATGAACCAAGGCATTCAGCAACCAGGCGGTCAACCAAATGCTGTTGCTGCTACAGGGATATACTTGGCTCCCTGCCCAGGAGACAGTGGCTTGAGACATTGCTCCATGACAGTGAAGAGTATCTCATTGCCCTGTTCCAGCAGGAAGTAGCTTTAAAGACAGATCATCGTCCCTCTAACCCTCCTGAACTTTTGGGACTAATGTATTCCCATACAATTCCTGCTTCATAAAAAACTAAAAGGGGGGATGTTAGTAAAATGGTACAATCTTATCTATGGTGTGAACTACACCCTGACACCATCCTAGGCTCTAGCCCCCACTGCCATTGCTGGAAGCCAGGTGGTCACATGGCTCAACCATTGGTGTCAAGCTCCACTCCCATCCTAATGGGATTTGCTGCTCCTACTTCCCTGCCTGCCCCCTGGCAAAGTTTTAAAAGGACCTCTCTCTTTCTCTCCATCTCCTGATCTCTGTCTCTCTTATGCTCTTCTTCTCCCTCTTTTCCTTCTTTTCCCCTTCCCACTGGTATGTTGGGTTTCCCCCAATAAACTCTTTCCCTTAAAAAATCAATCAGTAGGGGCTGGCACTGTGGCACAGTGGGTTAATGTCCTGGCTGGAAGCACCAGCATCCCATATGGGCACTTGTTCGAGATCCAGCTGTTCCACTTGCAATATAGCTGTCTGCTATGGCCTGGGATAGCAGTAGAAGATGGCCCAAGTCCTTGGGCCCCTGCACCTGCGTGGGAGACCCAGAAGAAGCTCCTGGCTTCTGGCTTTGGATCAGTGCAGTTTCCAGCTGTTGTGGCCATCTGGGGGTGAACCATTGGATGGAAGACCCCCCACCTCTGCTCTCTCTGTGTAACTCTGACTTTCAAATAAATAAATGAATCTTTTAAAAAATCAATCAGTAGGGTGGCACTGTGGCTCACTTGGCTAATCCTTCACCTGCGGCACTGGCACCCCAGGGTTCTAGTCCCAGTCAGGGAGACAGATTCTGTCCCAGTTGCTCCTCTTCCTGTCCAGCTCTCTGCTGTGGCCTGGGAGGGCAGTGGAGGATTGCCCAGGTGCTTGGGCCCTTCACCTGCATGGGAGACCAGGAGGAAGCACCTGGATCCTGGCTTTGGATCAGCACAGCACGCCGGCCCTTGGTGGCCATTTGGGGGGGTGAACCAATGGAAGGAGGACCCTTCTCTCTGTCTCTCTCTCTCACTGTCTAACTCTGCCTGTTAAAAAATCAATCAGTAAAGAAAATAAAGTTAGTAGGTGTAGGGATTTTATTGAACTGTATTCTTACTGGACTTCAAGGAAGTAGTTGTCCTTTAATAACATACTTTGAAGGAAAAATAAATCCAATGTTGGTCTCTGATTCTTTAAAGACTTATTTATTTAAAAGGAAGACTTACAGTGGAGATGGTGGGGAGTGAGAAAGGAAGACAGAGAGGGAGAGGGAGAAATGCTTTTAGCTACTGGTTCACTCCCAAAATGACTACAGCTGCCAGGCTGGTCCTTGCTGAAGCCAAGGAGCCAAGAACTCCATACAGGTGGCAGAGGCCCTAGCACTTGGGTCATCATCCCCTGCATTCCTGGGCACATTAACAGGGAGCTGGATCAGTAGCAGAGCAGCCAGGACTCAAACTGGTATTGTATGGGTTGCTGGCATTAGGCTGTGGCTTAACCTGTTGTGACACAATGCTAGCCCCTTTTAATAACATTTTAACAACATAAAACAGCACTATAGAAGGAATGCTACTGCAAGTCTGCCTGCCGCAAAACATGATAAGATAGAACAAATTATGGGAGTATGAGGAAGGTAGAGCATTTATCTGAAGTTTCTTGCATTTGGAACATTATAGGGCATGAAATTAGCATGTAAATGTGTGAAAGTAGAGGTTTTATTTATTTATCTATTTTAACTTTTTATTTACTTATCTGAGAGCAGAGACACACAGAGAGGAATAAAGAGAAAGAAAGAGCTCCCATCCTTACCAGAAAGAGAGAAGTCTTCCATCCATTGGTTCACTCCCCAGATGATCACAATAGCCAGAATTGTGCTGATACAAAGCCAAGAGCCAGGAGTTTCTTCAGGGTCTCCCATGCAGGTGCAGGGGCCTAAGGACTTGGGCCACCTTCCACTGCTTTCCCAAGCCATAGCAGAGAGCTGCATTGGAAGTGGAGTAGCCAGGACTCAAGCCAGTGCCATAGAGGGTTGCTGGCACTGTAGGTGGCAGGTTTACCTGATTTGCTACAGTACTGGCCCCAAGATCTAAGAATATTAACTTATAAAACCTCTCCTAAAATTGTAGATTAGGATATCTGACAAATGTGTATCTGAATTGTGCTTTACTTACCTTCTAGCCATGTGAATTGATTGACTTCTCTACCCTTTAGTTTCCCCATACATAAAATGTAGATTAGGGGTGAGCATTGTGGCGGATCAGGTTAAGTTGTCACTTGCAATACTGGCATCCCCATATCAGAGTGCTGGTTCAAGTCCAGGTGCTCTGCTTCTGATTCAACTTCCTACTAATACACCTGAGAAGGCAGTGGAAGATGACTCAAGTACTGAGTTCCTGCTACTCACATTGGAGATCGGGGTGAAATTTCAGGAGCCTGGCTTTGACCTAGCATTTGCTGCCATATGGGGGAGTGAATCAGTGGATGAAAGAAAGATCTCTCTCTCTCTCTCTTTGTAACTCTGCCTTTCAATAAATAATAAACCTTTTAGAAACTTGGATCAGGGCCAGTGCCATGGCTCATTTGGTTAATCCTCTGCCTGTGGCACCAGCATCTCATATGGGCACCAGGTTCTAGTACCAGTTGCTCCTCTTCCAGTCCAGCTCTCTGCTGTGGCCCGAGAAGGCAGTGGAAGATGGCCCAGGTGCTTGGGCCCCTGCACCCACATGGCAGACCAGAGGGAGGCACTTGGCTCCTGGCTTCAGATCGGCATAGCTCTGGCTGTAGCAGCCATTTGGGGGGTGAACCAACAGAAGGAAGACCTTTCTTTCTGTCTCTCTCACACACTGTCTAACTCTGTCAAATAAGAAAAAAAAATAAACTTGGATCACTCAGAAATGTGGATGAATAGATTTGTTTAACTGACTTTCTTGACTATTTGTCATGTGGGTGACACTGCCAGATTCCAGAGAAATAAAAATGAATACTATAAAAGACTTCACCCTCACAAAATGCACACTCTAGTGGGTGAGAGCCACCTACACCATCCTTCTAACACTGCACAGTAATCCCTCTAAACAGAAGCGGTTGCTGGCATCACACCTGTGGTAGAGATTGCAGGCACTCTTCTATGTCCACTTCTCCTTTCTTCTGGCTTTGTACTTGCATCAGACCTTAGACCTCTGAAATCAGGGCCATGTACCAGTGCTAGTAGAAGTCTGAGAGTACAGGTATCAGGGGCACTTTGAAACCAATACGTCTCATGGCCAGAAAGTCACCCATTTATATTCTCTTCTACTGCCTCAATAGCCAAGGAAGTCAAGTGCTCTGGATAGTACAATTACAGGATGGAAGAGACTCCATGAACTCCATCAGCAGAGCTTTTAGAGGATCTGCCCAAGAGAATGACCTAGACCTGCAGCCAAATTTGACTGGCTAAGCAACAAACTTCTGTTAATTTACCAAGAGTTACTGGTTGTAAATGACTACAGCATGCTCTTGTTTCACTAATTCACAAACCGCCCTGCAAAAGACATTCTGAAAAAGCCAAAGAGCAGTGAGTACTCACTGGTGAGTGGAATAACAGCCAGAAGAAGAGGTGAAGAAGGACCATGAGAACAGAAGGAGGCAGTACAAGGGCCCTGAGGATTGACAGGGCCTGGAAATTGGGGAAACTGTAGGTCGTTCAGGTGAGCTGGGATACAAAGAGAAAGGATGGGGATATGGGAAGACAGAAGAGGGAAGTTAGAGCAAACTGGAAGGCCTGTGGGCCAGGTTAGTAGCTTGTATTACTAATCAGTTAGTACTGTATCATGGAGAACATGGGAACCATGGGGCTGGGGGGAGGAGACTTTGAGCAAAGGCTGACATGCTCCTCTGTGTTTAGAGAAGGGATTGAGGCAGGACTAGAAATAGGCAACCAAGATCAAAGTATACCGCTTATGGAAAGTACCTCCTATAGTATCTGGCAGAAAGAAATATGTGGCTCCCCTTTTCCCTTCTTCTTCTCATTTATTAAGGTAATTGGAAAAACTAGTCCTCTCTGTAACTCAGAAATCTTAGTGATGGAAAGAAATGCTTCTTCAAAAATAAATGCTTTATTATATAAAAAAGATATACACAAAATGTTCATTAAAAATGGAATTGAAAAATTAAATTTAAATTTGAAAAGTTTACTTCTTCACATTTCAGTGAAGATCAAGACACTTTTGTGAATCAAGATACTTTGCCATTTAATTCACCTCTAAGAACTGAGGTTTCTGGGAATTTAAACATGGTATTGCTGGATTTTTACATTAGTAACTAAAGAAAACTGCATGTCTTTAAAAAAAAAGTTTTAAGATTATAAAACATAAAGAAGTCATAGGGAGCCCAAACAGAATTATGGTATAGATGCCTAGCTATACCCCATGGAAATTCTCACAAAATTACCCCTTTTTGATGAGATAAATGAACCAATGCATTGCTGTAGTGCAGAGATACTCCTTGGTGAAGCTTTTCCAGGTGTTTTTCTGCTGGAGCTTTCAGATGTGATCATTCTCTGTTTCTACTTTGACTGGACCACTTCCACCTCTTGGTAGCCATTGTCTTGACTGTGCTTTGACTTAGGAATCATACTGGTAAATTCATGTTTCATCTTGTATTGTTGCAGGATGATGAAAGCCATCTCAGTTCTTACCTCACATTAAAGAAGAATTTCCATGCAGACAGGGACAGTGAGCAAAGCAAAATTTATTGAAAGTGAGAATCCCCTTGTTGCAGCAGTGAGGAGTGGGGTTCCAAGAGAGCATCTCTCAGTTAAGCCTGTGAGGGCTAGCCATTTTATACATACAGTTGCTCTCTCTGGTTGCTTTCTGAAAACCATTCCTAGATTTAACCAATCAGGGAGGATTAGACTAACAGCCAATCACAAAGCAGGGATAAAAAGCAATCAGAAGGGTAGAATAGCAACCAGAGGGGGAGGGTAACAATTAGAAGACTAGAATAACCAACCAATCAGGAGCAAGGCCTACAATGCTGTGTAGTCTTCTCTTGGCATAAAACTAAGTGTGGTTAAGACAGCTTCCAGGGAGAAGCAAGCACTTTGTCCACTCTTCAAGGGCTTTTGTCCCTTTCTCACTCTGATAGGGAAATGACCTAATGAGTTACCTAGTGTAACTCCTCATATTATTGCAGTGTTTGCAAGAGGTGCTTTTAGTTAAAAATCTTTCTATTGAAAACAATATTTCTATAGCTGTTCTGGGAACAACAGTTTTTGCACACCCACTGAACAAGAATGTTAGTCTTTGGTTTTTCTAGTCAGAATTATGTAAGCTGAACAGTGGAGATGTCTGTACTGTTGGCTCTTGTTTCTGTTGCTATTCATCAGTCCTCTTCAATTAGGGTATGAACAAGCCTAATGTTATCCTTGCAGATTGATGTGGATGGTCTGCCACTGTGGGCTTCATCTTTAACATCACCTCAGCCCTTCTTAAATAAATTTACCCCTCATAAATTGCTGATTTCCTTGCGGTCTTGTCCACATACAATTGCCACAAGGCATCCATGGGGTTGCCATTTTCCCATCCATGCTGCACCATCAAGGTAGTGTTCATTTTTCTTCTCCTGCAGAATTCCTGTTGCTCTGATAAGGGCTTTTTCAAATTGATGTCTTAACCTTCTTAGTGCCCCAAACTAGATCCTGGGCAAACAGATTGTGACAAATTACTATTTTATTTTGATGCAGATTTTTTAAATCTACACATACTTTTTCATAGTGTGCATTTCAATGAACTTCCTGAGGAGTAGCTCATATTATAAGTTATTTACAAAATGGAAGGCTATGTTACCTGACTGAGGAGCTGTCCGTATTATAGCATTAAGTGAGAAAAGCAAGTTGCAGAGTAATATACATTGCATAGTTCCATTACTGAAGACATAAATAAATAAGCAAACACATAGTTCAACCTGTTATAGTTCTATTACTGAAGACATAAAATAAATAAGAAAATAGATAATTCAACACTATTCATGTATGAAACCTATTGGTATCCAGTTTTTGAGCCTGTAGCAGCATAAGAAATGCACTGTGGGCTATTAATAACAGTCACTTCTAGGGGTTTGTAGTATTGTCATAGTTCCAATAAGCATATGTTACTTTTATATATTTTAATTAATGGAAACCTTAAAAGAAAAGCATCATTCTAAAGAACTGAAAATGGCAATGCATGTCCTATAGAGATTGTCAATTTCAATCTTAAAACCCAACCTGTTGGCGCAAAGATTTCTCTTTTCAGTCCAAGTTTCCTTTACTTGCTTGAATTGAACTGCTTTAAATCTAATGTGCTACCTTGAGTTCTCTGTGATTATTAATTCCAATGGATTAAAGACTCTAAGGGGATTTACATAGATTCAGACTTTCAGTGATGATTGCTCTCTGAGAAGAATCCCTGCTCACTTTTAGGAAATATTCTCATCATGAATATAAATTACAGTACTTTGAACTTGTGGGATAAAGGTAATCACCTTCCAAAGGACTTGTTGACCTTAAAAGAACAATGACATGCAAATAAAGCTGAATCAATGAAAATTCTCTCAGGTCAGGTACCAGGGTCTGTAGGAGGTGCTGGTGAATCAAACCTAAGTCACTGAAGAAAGGCACCAACCTTAGGTAGAGAACCTGAATTTAAGTGTCCCATGCTTTCAATTTCCAACCTTTTCTACCAAGAATTATGAGAAACAGCAGTCTGATCTTTCCAGTATATGATATAAGCATGCTAAATTCCATCCAAATGGAAATGTCCACTAGATTGTTTCTAATTCAGAGGCTACAGACATAAATTTGTGAGTCATCTATAGAAAGAGAGTTAAAAAAAAGTCACACATGGGGAGCTGGCCCACGGAAGACACATTGAGAGGAGTATCTGACTCAGCATTTTGATTAATATCTCAAAGTCCCTAAGTTCAAATCTTTTTTAAAAAGTTTATTTGAAAGACACAGTGGCAGAATGAGAGGGAGAGATTTGTCTCACCCACTGGTTCACTCACCAGATGGCTGTAACAGCTGGGACTTGGCCAGGCCAAAACCAGGGGCCAGTATGTGTGTTTATATCAGGGTAGGACAAAAGTAATTCATCGTGTCACATGAATCATAGTCTGTGTTTGCTGATATTTTAAAACCTATTGTTTCCTACTTGAAAAATCATTAACATGTCTGTGTAGGCTAAATAAGTCCCTTTCACTTTTTTAAGATTTATTTTTGTTTATTTGAAAGAGTACAGAGTGAGAGGAAAAGACACAGAGGAGAAGTCTTCCATCTGCTGAGTCACACCCCAAATGGCTATGACCAGAACTAGGCCCAGCAGAAGTCAGGAGCCATGAGTGTCATCCAGATCACTTGCATGGGTGGTGGGGCCCAAGTACTTTGACAACCTTCTGCTTCTTTTCTAGGTGCATTAGCAGGGAGCTGGATCAGAAATAGAGCAGACTCAGAGTCAACATTGTGGCATAGTGGGTAAAGTCACCCACTTTTATTGGCAGCACCCCACATGGGCATTACCTCTTGTTCTGGCTGCTTCACTTGGATAAAGCTTCTGGCTTTGGTTTTGGCATGGCCCAGCACTGGCCTTTGAAGAAATCTGGAGAGTGAACCAGTGGATGGAAGATCTCTCTCTCTCTCTCTCTCTCCCTCCCTCCCTCCATCTCCCTCTTTCTCTCTCTTTCTTGCTTTTTCTCTCCCTCTCTCTCTCCCTCTCCCTCTCCTCTCTCACTCTCTCTCCCCCATCTCTCCCTCTCTGTAACTTTGAGTTTCAAATAAACAAATAAATCTTTTTTTAAGAAGGTATATCAATCCGATTATCATGTTTTTTTTACAGGCAGAGTTAGACAGTGAGAGAGAGAGAGACAGAGAGAAAGGTCTTCCTTCTGTTGGTTCACCCCTCAAGTAGCCACTACGGCCGGTGCGATGCACTGATATGAAGCCAGGAGCCAGGTGCTTCCTCCTGGTCTCCCATGTGGGTGCAGGACCCAAGCACTTGGGCCATCCTCCACTGCCTTCCCTGGCCACAGCAGAGAGCTGGGCTGGAAGAGGAGCAACCGGGACAGAATCTGGTGCCCCATCTGAGACTAGAACCCAGGGTGCCGGCACCACAGGTGGAGGATTAGCCAACTGAGCCATGGCACCAGCTCAAATAAATAAATAAATGTTAAAAAAAATGTTAAAAAAAAAGTTGTGTGTCTGTGTCAGACTTGGCTGCAAGTGGTTTGCTGAGCCTATTAGTACCCTGAGCAAGATTCACGCCACTACCTGTGCCCTGCAAACACATCTCTGTCAGGAACGTAGTGGACAACACCAGGTCTGAAGACTTATGGTGAAAATTTTGTTGTTATGATCCTAAAGTTCATGTGTATGTTCCACTTGATTTCTACATTCACCATCCAAGAGGATTTGCTTACATTCAATTTGAGGATGCTCATGATTCCAAAAATGCTTTACATAACTTGGACAGAAAATAGATTTGTGGGCATCAAAAATACAATTTGCACAGGGCAATCAGAAGACACCAAATCAGAAGGAAGCCAAGGAAGGGAGGAATGTGTATAGTTCTTTATGTCATGATGATTTGACAAATATTGATGTTCTAGAATCTAATGTTATGAAGGGAGAGCAAGAAGTCAGTCTTTTAATTACAAGTATAAATCTTATAGCCCTAGAAACAGTAGACTGATTAGAAGACTTCACGGTAGCAGAAGGCGTTCCAACATTGTTAGATTCAAACACCAAAGATCGTGATATCCCAGCCCAATAAATAATTGGAGACTAAATCACATTCTAGATCTGCATCTCACAAAAAAATTAAAGGCACCCCTAAAACAGGTTCCAAAACACATTATAAGTCTGGCTCAAGTGATGAAAAGGAACCAGGGAGAAAAGGACTACCTAAATCCAAAGTTCAGTCAAGATCACAGTCTAGGTCTAGGTCAAAATTTAGATCAAGATCTTAGACTAGTCCTAAGTCCAGTGGCTACTGATAACATAAACCATGATAATCTTTAGGCATATATCATTATTTTACTCATAGTGTGGTTTACTTAAATTATCAGAAGTACAATGTTGTAATGATACTTTAGAAATACTTGTTAGCCTTCCATGTATCCAGTTATAATTAAAATGACATGTTATTTAGAAGCCACTCTGAAGAGTCCAATTTACTTAATGTCATGGGCAGGTACAAATTTGTGGGGTCGGCCGGTGCCACGGCTCACTAGGCTAATCCTCCATTTTGCGGCGCCGGCACACCGGGTTCTAGTCCTGGTCGAGGTGCCGGATTCTGTCCCGGTTGCCCCTCTTCCAGGCCAGCTCTCTGCTGTGGCCAGGGAGTGCAGTGGAGGATGGCCCAAGTGCTTGGGCCCTGCACCCCACGGGAGACCAGGAGAAGCACCTGGCTCCTGCCATCGGATCGGCGCGGTGCACCAGCTGCAGTGCGCTGGCCATGGTGGCCATTGGAGGGTGAACCAACGGCAAAAGGAAGACCTTTCTCTCTGTCTCTCTCTCTCACTGTCCACTCTGCCTGTCAAAAAATTAAAAAAAAAATAAAAACAAATCTGTGGGATCTGCAATTTTCTCAAAGATTCTCATTATGCTTGAAGTATTCATTGAAAAGATGTTGATTGACTAGAATTTGCAACATTGTCTTACTAAAAATGAAATTTCATCTCCATATTTCATAGAACTGGAAACCTAGAGCTGTAACTTGCTAATAAGATAGATTAATTTCTTCTTCTTTTTTTTTTTACAGAAGATCAGTTTAGTATACATTAAGTAAAGATTTCAACAGTTTGCACACCCATAGAAACACAAAGCGAAATATACTGTTTGAGTACTTGTTATAGCATTAAGCCTCAGTGTACAGCACATTAAGGACAGAGATCCTACATGAGGAGTAAGTGCACAGTGACTCCTGTTGTTGACTTTACCAATTGACACTCCTGTTTATGGCATCAGTAATCTCCCTATGCACCAGTCATGAGTTTCCAAGGCTATGGAAGCCCCTTGAGTTCTCTGACTCTTTTCTTGTTTAGACAAGGGCATAGTCAAAGTGGAGGTTCTCTCCTCCCTTCAGAGAAAGGTACCTCCTTCTTTGAAGACCTGTTCTTTCCACTGGGATCTCACTCACAGAGATCTTTCATTTAGGTTTTTTTTTTTTTTTTTCCAGAGTGTCTTGGCTTTCCATGC
Source organism: Oryctolagus cuniculus (assembly GCF_051225735.1). Taxonomy (NCBI): domain Eukaryota; kingdom Metazoa; phylum Chordata; class Mammalia; order Lagomorpha; family Leporidae; genus Oryctolagus; species Oryctolagus cuniculus. Next base: position 831,472 of record NC_142885.1, on the reverse strand, counting down.
CTGAAATACTCTCATGGGCTTTTCAGCCCGATCGGAATGCCTTAAGGGCTGATTCTGAGGCCAAAGTGCTGTTTAGGACATCTGCCATTCTATGAGTCTGCTGAGTATCTCGCTTCCCATGTTGGATCACTCTCCCCTTTATTTATGGGATTAAACATGACAATAGGTCTGATCTGATTTCATCATCATTTAAAAAATCATCTATTATTTTTCACTTTATGTTTCTGTGTGGGAGCAAACTGTTGAAATCTTTACTTAATGCATGCTAAACTGATCTTCTGTATATAAAGAGAAATGAAAATGAATCCTCATGTGAATGGAAGGGGAGAGGGAGTGGGAAAGGGGAGGGTTACGGGTGGGAGGGACATTATGGGGGGGGAAGCCATTGTAATCCATAATCCGTACTTTGGAAATTTATATTCGTTAAATAAAAGTTAAAAAAAAGATAGATTAATACAAAAATGAAGCAGCCACAGTATAACACTGACTGTTCAAACACAGTAGGTTCATGGTGAACTTTTAGGTCTTGTTAAGATGTCTAGTCCCCTGTTAATATTTTATTTATGGAGCTGGCACTGTGGTGTAATGGGTTAAGCCACTGCCTGCAGTGCTGGCATCCCATATGAGTGCCAGTTCCAGACCTGGCTGCTCCACTTCCAAGCCAGCTCTCTGCTATGGCCTGGGAAAGCAGTAGAAGATAGCCCACATCCTTGGGCCCCTGCACCTGCTTGGGAGACCCAGAAGAAGCTCCTGGCTTCAGATTGGTGCAGCTCTGGCCACTGTAGCCAATTAGGGAGTGAAGACCTCTCTCTCTACCTCTCCTTCTCTCTCTGTGTAACTCTGACTTTCAAATAAATCTTTCAAAAAGTTTATGTATGACACAGTTTAGAATAGTTCTTTTGTTAACCCCAGTACTTGTAGGACTGCCCCCCCCCCCCCGGGCTGGGTTAAACAACATTTTCAGGGTGATTGAGATTTTGGCTGAAACACAGAGCCTTCACTGCTTTTATTCTGGCTTCTGTACAGATTTGGAATATACAAAAATCTCACCTTAGAAGTTGAGCAGATCATTGATGGCAGAAACAATTTGAAGGGGGAAAGAATGTTCTCACATAATTACTCTGAAGTTTAATGAGAATTGCTGACTAATTATCTTAGTGCCATTAGAAGTAAGTTGTTTCAAAGTAAGTTTTGTTTGTGTGAGAGTGTGCATTGTGTAAACTAAATGGTGATGCTTATAGCACTTAGAGTGTGTATTTGTATCAAAATGTGCCTACCTATTTATGAGGGAGGCTTGCTTTTCACACTTCAGTTTTATTTAATGCGTGGCAAGCTGAGAGACAACACTCCCATTTTAGGTGAGGTTGTGTTGTGAAGTTTAAAATATTTCAGGAAAAGGATCAGTTCTAAGCAAGAGTCATCTCTCAGCTTTAGTTATCAATGTAGCTGACTAAAAATGAGGAAATAAAATCCTTAACCATCTATAATTTCTGTAATTTCTCTGAAAGATTTCTTTGAGGAACTAAAAGTGACTTGACATATCCAAACTGATTTCAGAGTAAGAAGCTAACATCTTTTTAAAATCTCAGATTGTTTACTTGTAGATCTAGGTAATATTGTGGGGAAAAAATTTCTTTCAGAGGAGTACTCTTTCCAAATTTGGTTTTGGAAACCTATTTTGCCTGTGAAGAACAAGACAATGGTTTTTAGATACTGCTTGTGGATTGTGTTTGAGGGATTGATTCTAGGACTGCTATATATTGGATAGTATTTCTAGCTTTCATTTATTTACTGTTTGCAGTTAATGTTCATGTTTTGCTATAAAATCATGCTATGCACATTTCTTTAACTTTTTAAGATTTTTCTGGATGTATAAACAACAAAGTCAATTTTTTATTAAACTGTTACACACTATTAACACCTGCACTTCAAGTTTGGAAATGCACATTTGCAAGCAGCCATGCAAAAGTGTCCATGAATAATTCATAATCTATGAAAATTATTAAAACATCCTTGCTACTAATACATTCCTAAGTACAAAAGTGACTACCATATTTGTTACTTCTGGGTAGTGAGAGAAACTCATTTGCAAAACAGATAAAATTCAATCTTTAGGCTGTTTTTTTTTTAATTTCTTAGTCCTTTGGGATCATTAAGCATGCAAAAGCATTGCACAGGAAAGTCCACAAAGGAACTAAGGTTGTTAGGACATCCCATTAAGCCATAGCTAGAAATGCCTCTGGGTCATTCATATCAGAAACAGAAACACTTGACTTAGTCCTGCTGGACTAGGTCATCCATCATGACATCCATCATGCCCATGTCTACCTCTGCCCTCTTCTACCACCATATTCTAGGTGGCCTAAGTCTCCAAAGTTGATCTCTAGCTAAGATGTTATATCATTTGCTGGTTTCCAAAAATGATAGGCCATAATAGAATCTTCAGCATGAGCCTCTTCACACCTTGATTTATGAAAAACAAATCCTTTCATTGCCAATCAGCACCTTGATTTGATTTTCAGATATTAAATTCTAGTTTTATCCTGTCTTTATGAATTGTCTTCCACTCATCCAAAGTAATCTCTTTTGTACTCTCTTTTACCTCTTCCATTCACATTTTCCCATTTTCCATGTTGGCCACTGGATGTTCTTCACCTTCAAGTGTTTCCTGAGTCACATTTGATGAATCAAAGTCAGTTAATTCATCTTTGACAGTTTCCCATTTGTGAGACCCACAACCTCCACATTTGTCTACCTGCTTTAGACCACTGTAATGTGATAAAGATCTATTGCTTTTACTGTGTCTATCAAATTCACATTTGCCATGAGAACCAAATCCATCTCCTAGGCCATTCCAAATCCATGGCCTCCTGACCTCTTCTAAGACCACCACTACCTCAGGTCAGTCAATTATAAATGTATCAACAGAAAACTCACCTCTCATCTGCTAATATCCATGCCCCTCTGAAGCAGACCTGAGGCAGCCTTGAGCCAACAAGGTTAAGAATTTGAATCAGTCCCTGTGGGTCAATCCTTCAAGACCTATTAGAGTTAGGTATTAGTCCTTTGACTAGGAAGAAACCATATGTCATCTATCATTGATACGTGGTACTCATTACTCATTTTTCTGTTGTGGGTAGCGTTTAGCCCCCAGCACTGATTCTCAGCCTGAAGCCAGTGAATCCCTTCAGTTACAGTTAAACAAAGTTTTTATAAGTCATTTTTGCTCACACTATAAGAAGGTTTACCCAGTCATCTCAAGCTAATTAGAAGCTCTGATTGGCAGCTTTAAATTTGATTAAAAACTTAAAAGTATTAGTCTTTTTTTAAAAAAAAAAAACATTTATTTTATTTGAAAGGCAGAGTTACAGACAGGGAGAGAGAGACAGAGAGAGACAGAGACAGAGAGACAGAGAGACAGAGAGATCTTCATCCATTTGTTCACTTTTCAGATGGCTGCAATGGCCAGGGCTAGGCCAGACCAAAACTAGGAGCCAGGAGCTTCATCTGGGTCTGCCACGTGGGAACAGGGGCCCAGGGACTTGAGCTAGCCTCTGTTGTCTTCCAAGGCATGTTAGCAGGGAACTGGATTGGAAGCAGAGCAGCTGGGACTTGAACTGGCACTGATTTGGAAGGGTGGCATCAAAGGCGGCAGCTTAACCCACTGCACCTCAACACTAGCCCCAGGAATTGCTGTTTTGCACATCTTTGTACAATTGTAGACAAATTATAGACACACAAAATAAGATTTGATTCTGTTGTTTTCAGATTAATTACAAAGTCATAATAAAAAATATATTATTTACTATCATAGTGGATTTTTGGTATAAATTCATCTTATATATTCCTTTCCATAGAATGAGGCAATGTGAGTTGAAACCAAATTTACAAAGTTAATAAGTGGCACAGCTAAGATTTGAACCCAAGTCTAAAACTTCTGAACCTAAATAAATTTCTCATTTCAAAACCAGAGAATTAATTCTGATATGGATGGTACTGCCTAGAAATTGGGAGTATTAGTCTTTTAATAATAAAGGTGCTCTTAATGAAAAGAATGAGAATGATGCTACTTGGTGCTTAACAAAAATATTTTGATTTAATGTATGTACCAGCTATTGCCATTTCTTTATTGTATTGAAAAGTTTCCTTTTAAATAAATAGCAGTTTTTCAGGGTTTAAAAGAAAAGAAAACCTGCTTCTTCACCCTTCTTCATCACCATTCAAGAGGTGGTCACCTTTTTGGTCCTCTATCAATGATTTTTCCTTCACCCTGAAGTTGTTGATCAGTCTTCTTCCAACATGTCTTATTCCTTCTTTCTTGAACGCCACAGGTGGCTGCACCTCCTCTTTCTTGTCAACCAGGCCAACCTGGCAGTGAGTTTATTGGTCTTTCTGGGACTCTTTCCATGGCTGTTTGCCTGCTGCTTTGGAGTTGGTCTGGGCCTCTGCCTGAGCTGCATTATTGGCCACGGGGACTCCAATGCACCCCACCCCCAGCCCCCCTTCTGCCAGCTTCTTTTTTCTTGGTCTCTGCTCCTTTAGCATCTGGAATGGATCAGATTCAATGTCAAATAACTGGTTTACTTGGTTGGTAACCACACAGAGAAGCCTTCCTGTAGGTGCCCAGCCCTGATTGTGGCTCGGCGGTGCTTTTCTCCACAGATTGCCGTGGGCCACCTTGAGTTAAGAGCTCCTGCTTCAGTACTTCCCACAAGATGATCCAGCTCAGGGGGAAGGAGTCTACTTAACACTGTAGTTTTAGGGGCCGGCACTGTGGCACAGTGGGGTAATGCCCTGGCCTGAAGCACTGGCATCCCATATGGGTGCTGGTTTGAGACCCTGCTGCTCCACTTCCAATCCATCTTTCTGCTATGGCCTGGGAAAGCAGTAGAAGATGGCACAAAATGCTTGGGCCCCTGCACCCATGTGGGAGACCTGGAGGAAGCTCCTGGCCTCAAATCAGCACAGCTCCAGTCATCGCAGCCAACTGGAGAGTGAACCATCAGATGGAAGACTTCTCTGTCTCTCTTTGTCTCTCTCTCTCTATTTCTTAAAACTGTAGTTTTAAAAATAAAACTACTAGCAGTAGTTTTGCAGTTCTGAAAAAGGAAAAGTTGTGGGGTTAAAAGTTGTATTTTCTTTCTTATGGAAACTTCTAATATTGTATTTTTATATGTCCTTTTTAAAAATATTGTGTACAACCTTTAAAACATCAATGTTTGGATCAAAAGAAGACCCAGCCTATTTTCTGCTTGCTGTAAATTAAGCAAACATGTTTTAATAAAAACAAAATGAAGGAAAGAAAATTGAAGCAGCCAGAACATGAACCAGTGCCCAAATGGTGAGTCTGTTCAGTTGGGCTGGGCATCTGTGGGCCTCTCAGGCTTTAGCAGAATGTCTTTAGCATGCAGGCTGTAGGCTGTGACGTGTGGTTTTCTCTGAGACTTGCTCATACCTCTCCCCATTGTAGCATCCTGTGCTACAGCCTGTGATTTTGGCAATGTCTTCAAACTAGTTGCAATTTTTCACTCAGAACTAGCAGAGAGAGGGCTGAGGCCACCAAAAAAGGAAGTTAGCACTTAAGAATAACTGTGCATCAATTACAGAACTAAACCAGTCATATTAAGTAGAACAGATAAAAAAAACTACTAAGAGGGATAATGTATTAAGTTGTTCATTAACAGTCAGGGCTATGCTGATCAAGCCACCGTTTCCCATAGTGTCCACCTCACTCCAACAGGTTTCCCTCTTGGTGTTCAGTCAGTCGTCACCGATCAGGGAGAACATATGGTATTTGTCCCTTTGGGACTGGCTTATTTCACTTAGCATGATGTGTTCCAGATTCCTCCATTTTGTTGCAAATGACTGGATTTCATTGTTTCTTACTATGGTATAGTATTCTAAAGAGTACATATCCCATAATTTCTTTATCCAGTCTATCGTTGATGGGCATTTAGGTTGGTTCCAGGTCTTAGCTATTGTGAATTGAGCTGCAATAAACATTAGGGTGCAGACCTCTTTTTTGTTTGCCAATTTAAATTCCTTTGGGTAAATTCCAAGGAGTGGGATGGCTGGGTCGAACGGTAGGGTTATCTTCAGGTTTCTGAGGAATCTCCAGACTGACTTCCATAGTGGCTTGACCAGTTTGCATTCCCACCAACAGTGGGTTAGTGTCCCTTTTTCCCCACATCCTCTCCAGCATCTGTTGTTGGTAGATTTCTGCATGTGAGCCATTCTAACTGGGGTGAGGTGAAACCTCATTGTGGTTTTGATTTGCATTTCCCTGATTGCTAATGACCTTGAACATTTTTTCATGTGCCTGTTGGCCATTTGGATTTCCTCTTTTGAAAAATGGCTATTGAGGTCCTTGGCCCATCTCTTAAGTGGGTTGTTGGTTTTGTTTTTGTGGAGTTTCTTGATCTCTTTGTAGATTCTGATTATTAACCCTTTATCTGTTGCATAGTTTGCAAATATTTTTTCCCATTCTGTCGGTTGTCTCTTCACTCTCCTGACTGTTTCTTTGGCAGTACAGAAACTTCTCAATTTGATGCAATCCCAATAGTTGATTTTGGCTTTGACTGCCTGTGCCTCCCGGGTCTTTTCCAGAAATTCTTTGCCTGTGCCAATATCCTGAAGGGTTTCTCCAATGTTCTCTAGTAACTTGATGGTGTCAGGTCGTAGATTTAGGTCTTTAATCCATGTTGAGTGGATTTTTGTGTAAGGTGTAAGGTAGGGGTCTTGCTTCATGATTCTGCATGTGGAAATCCAATTTTCCCAGCACCATTTATTGAATAGACTGTCCTTGCTCCAGGAATTAGCTTTAGATCCTTGATCAACTATAAGTTGGCTGTAGATGTTTGGGTTGATTTCTGGTGTTTCAATTCTATATTCAATTCTATTCTATTGAAAAAAAAAAAAGAAATTATCAATTCCCAACTTGACTCTCACTGGGATTAAACATGACAATAGGTCTGATCTGATTTCATCATCATTTAAAAAAAAATCATCTATTATTTTTCACTTTATGTTTCTGTGTGGGAGCAAACTGTTGAAATCCATACTTAATGTATACTAAGCTGATCTTCTGTATATTAAGATAATCAAAAATGAATCTTGATGTGAATGGAAGGGGAGAGGGAGTGGGAAAGGGGAGGGTTGTGGGTGGGAAGGACGGTATGTAGGGGAAGCCATTGTAATCCATAAATCGTACTTTGGAAATTTATATTCATTAAATAAAAGTTAAAAATAAATAAATAAATAAATAAATAAAAAGAGAGATTGGAAGGTATTGTAAAGCTAGGAAGACTGACCTGCCTTCCACCAAGTTCATTCAGGACAGTTTTAAAATGTAAATAAATATAAAAGATGTTTGTACATCTGAGAACTTTTCTGAGAATTCTTTTAATTCTTAAGTCTTTTGACTTAAGACTTCCTATGCAAACCAGATACTCGTATTCCAACATACTCCTCATGTAGGATCTCTGTCCTTTATGTGTTGTTCAATGTAAAATAATGCTATAACTAGTACTCAAACAGTATTTTACACTTTATGTTCTGTGTGGGGCAAACTGTTGAAATCTTTACTTAATATATACTAAATTGATCTGTATATAAAGAGAATTGAAAATGAATCTTGATGTGAATGGAATGGGAGAGGGAGCCGGAGTTGGGAGGGTTGTGGGTGGGAGGGAAGTTATGGGGGGAAAAAAGCCATTGTAATTCATAAGCTGTACTTTGGAAATTTATATTTGCTAAATAAAAGTTAAAAAAAAAAAGAAAAAAAAAGCATTTAGAAATTCCCATTCAGACTGTCACCAACAAAAATCCCACTATTACTATGGGCCCCAAGCCAATGAGGATACAGTATGTGAAACCCCTATCCAATGGGAAAGCCCATAAGATGACCCAATAAGAAAATAGTAAATTCTTAAAAACCCAGTGCACTTGTGGAAAAGCGGTGTCCCACTCTGGCACTCCATCTCACCTCTCAGATGAGCTGCTCACTTTCACTTGCAAAACAAATAAGCAATAAAGTTTCCACTCACTTGCCATTGTTTCCAGGCTTTTTTTTCTTTACTGGGCTAAGGAAAGGAACCCACTGAATTCACTCCAGTAACTACCCTCCCCTCTGTGACTGGGAAAATACTAGATGCTGGCTTTGTGGGTAGTAGCTTGGTCTGCTTGCCACAATATGGCCCATAAATAAACCTTTACAAAGGAAGTCATAAAATCTAGAAGACACAAAAGAAATAAAATAAAATCTGAGTCACATAAATCAAAACTTTCTTCAAGGCAAAAACACCATAAACCAAACATTAAGAATCTATAGTAGATTAGAAATTCCTGTGAAAAGCATAAGTTTGCATTTTCAAGTCTATCAAGAATATCTTCATATCAGGGAAAGTGAAATAAAAGTGATTCTCAAATGTTTGACTCAGCTGCAGCCATTGCAAATATTTGGGGAATGAACCAGTTTATGGGAGCACTCTCTGTCTGTTTCTCAAAAACAGTTTTGAAAATCACACACACACAAATTGTATGAATTAAGCTTTTTTTTAACTTTGATGATTATTTCTGAGATATCAATTGCAAGGAGTTCCCATCTGTCACTCATACATCAATGCTGAATTCCAACCAAGTGCTTGAAATATGCTATATCTTGACATGAAAAAGGCAAAGTTCTCAATACACTCTAAGTCCACTATGCAGAGAGAAACCATAATAATAAAAGGGGTCTTCAGAACATTGGTGGGATATGCATACTACAAAAACAGTGCATAAATTTTGATATTTTTGCCTTAAAATAAACTCATATTAACTTATTACAACATATCTGAACAGGATGTAGTTTGAGGTGCTAGGATGTATAAGGCAACAATTCAAAAGAGCTCGTAATGCAACATGAATTCTGAAAATACAGAGAAAACTCCACATTGATGGTACAACTCAAGTGGAAGAATGGTGAAATAATTGGTGCCATATGGAAAATGTATGGCAACAGCAATTCAAGAGAATCAGTGGTGTATGAATAGATAACTCTTTTTAAAAATTAACTTGAAGGACAGGCAACAAATTTCATGTTTTTCATATATATGGTTTTAAGAGCGTAATGATACTTCCATCCACACTCCCCCTTCATATTCCTTTCATATTTTAAGGTTTGCTATGACAAACTTTCAATTTACTTTATAATCACAAGCTTAATCATCCACTAAATAAAAGGCTCAACAAGTAGTAAGCAGAATAACCACTGTTCCTCAGGAGTATAGACAAGGAATATAGGACTATAAATAATAATCAAATCTATGAGGGCCAGGATTGTGGCATAGAAGGCTAAGCTGCTGCTTGCAGTGCCAGCATCCCATATGGGTACCAGTTCAAATCCTGGCTGCTCTACTACTGATCTAGCTCCTTGCTGATGTGCTTGGGAGGGCAGTGGATGGCTGAGTTCTTGGGCCTCTGCCACCCATGTGGGAGACCCAGAAGAAGCTCCAGACTCCTAGCTTTGGCCTGTTCCAACCCCTGCTGTTGCAACCACTTGGGGAGTGAACCAGTGGATGGAAGGTTCTCTCTCTTACTCACTCTTTCCCTCTCTTTCTCTCCCCCTCTCCCTCTCTCCTCTCTGTATCTCTGCCTTTCAAATAAATCTTTTTTAAAAATCAAATCCTAAAATGTCAACATTACTCATATACATTATATTGTTTTGTACTCTGTATATTAATTACCAGAAATCAGGAAAAATCTGATATTTGTCTTTTGAGGACTTGCTTATTTTACTAAGTATAATGATCTCCACTTGCATTTATGGTTCAAAAGTCCTGGCTAATCCGACTCCACTTCAACATCCTGCTAATGTGCATGTTGGGAGGCAGCAAATGATGACTCCATTCCTACCACCCACATAGCATACCCAGGTGGAGTTCCATGCTTCTGGATTTAGCCTGGTCCAGCCCTGGATTTTGTGGGTATTTGTGGATAACCCAGCAGATAAAAATTTCTGTCTCTGCCTTTAAAATAAAATAAAAATATTTCTTAAAAAGGTTAGGCTGTGTCAGTAAAGCTTCTGCCAGTGACACCAGCATCCCATATGGGTGCCAGTTCAAGTCCCAGATGCTCCACTTCTGATCCAGGTCCCTGTTAATGTACATGAGAAAGCAATGGAGGATGGCCCAAGTACTGCACCCATGAGGGAGACCCAGAAGAAGCTCCTGGCTTCTGGCTTTTGACTGGCCCAGCTCCAGCCATTGAGACCATTTGGAGAGTAAACCAGCAGGTAAAGATTGCTTCTCTCTCTCTCTCTCTCTCTCTCTCTCTCTCTGTGTGTGTGTTTAACTCTGCCTTTCAGATAAAAAATGAATAACCTCAGGATCATTGTGTGTAGCAAGTCCAAGACCCACTGAGCATTCAGGCTTGGAGGGGATTTAGAGAGCATCACAGTAATAGAATTCTGAGATGGGAGATTATCTTGCCCCAAATCTTCCAGTTTTTCTTTGTCACATAGCTCGTATCTGTCAACACTCACAAAATACGAGAAACCAAAGATGCTACTAAAATTAAAAGTCTACTTCAGATGTTGCTGTGGATTATTTCTGAGAGGAGGAGTGCAGTGGGGGTAAGGGGCACAGAGTTACCACACAGACTCCAGGAGTCAGGTGAAAGCTGGCCAGAGGCGAGCAGCCCACAGACTCATTTATTTCAGTTAGTACAGTAGCTTATATAGTTGAGGCAGACAATCCAGTCAAGGGGTGGTTTATGCCCTAACCAATCACAGCCTGTTGAGCGGCAGGCTCCATTGCCAGGTGGGTTTTGAAATCATTCTTGAGTAACTGATGCTCACTTGCCTGTGGCCATCTTGGCATGGCCTTATTCCACCACATTTCCCCCTTTTCATTTATTTTTGAGCAACAGGAGGCATGATCCTTTGTCATATCATTGTTGACTCTGTTTCCATGTGGTCTCTGTATGTGGCTGTGCCTGTCTTAGGTTGTCCCCCAGGGGATCTTACCCATAATTGACTAACCAGCCCTCAAAATGGGAGACCACAGGAGTGCTTGCTCAGATGGGGGTAGGAATGAGGAACAATGGTAATCAGGAACAGAGTGACTGCACACAGGCTGTGGGCCATTTGAGTGGCTGACCAGAGTTAGTAGAGTATAAAGCAGTAGAGAATGTGGCTATGAGCAGTTCCTCAGGGTAGGATGATAGAGCGGCAGCTTGACAATTGGTAGTAGGTGCATCCACTAACAAGACAGACTCTCAATCTTGTTCAGCTGGTTCTGGTTGACTGTCAGTTGCAGGCTTGATGTTTCTGGCTGGTACCCAAATGTGCTGTCCCACATTCTCTGGAAAGACACAAGCATATCCTAGGCCCTTGGTTAGCAGAGAGTGTGGTCTCTTCCATTCTCTTATCAGGGGATCTTTCCACCTAAACATAGGGGCTGGGATCTGGGATGGAAAGGATCTCCAGTGTTTATAAGCTGGGCTGACACTTTGGGAACCAAAAGTAAGAAAATTGATAGTGAAAAGAACCTCAGTCAAAGCAAACGGTGTGTCTGGGGGCATGAGATTGTTTTTCTGTCTTTGTAAGAGATATTTAATAGTCCTATGAGTTGTTTCAATGATTGCCTGTCCCTGTGGGTTGTATGGGATACCTGTGGCACTGTATGTTCCAGGACCTCAGGAAGGAATTAAATTCCTGTGATGTATATGGTGACCCATTATGTCTTTATGGTCCAAGGGATACTGAAGACCCACATGGATGACTTGAGAGCCTTTATCACATTACTAGCCTTTTCTCTAGATTGGGCTGTTGCAAATACAGCCTTTGAATAAGTATCTACCACCACATGGACAAACTTAAGTTTAACAAAGGAGTTAATGTGGGTGATGTCCACTTGCCAGAGCTTATTAGGAGCAAGGCCTTGAGAGTTCACCCTGCTTGTTGCAGTGGGCCTAACGGGGTGAGGGGGATACAATTCTTGCAAGAGCGCACTAGGTGTTTGCATTGGATCATTGTTAGCTCTGGAAAAAGCAATTTTATGTTGCTTGCTGACATATGAAATTTTTGGTGTAGAATATGGGCTTGTTGTAGGTATCCAATGGAAGCTGTATTGCAGGAGATAAGATGATCAACCTTTTCATTGCCTTGGAAAATCATGCCAGGTAACCCAGTATCTAATGGGGCCTTGAGGGTAGATACGATTATGGCAAATAGAGGCACCCAAGGTTCATATCTAAGGGTTTTTAAATTTGACAACTGGGTGTTGATCTTTTCTATAGTGGATTTGGCTGCTGATGTCAATGTGATTTTTGAGGGAGGGCTGTTCCCCTTAGTAAGTCAAATAGTGATTTAAGCTCTGCGGGTGTTAAGGGAAGGAAGGGCTTCAACCAATTGAGTTGGCCGCATAGTTGCTGAAGTTCATTAAGTGAATATTTATGCTTGACTTTTAGATTTGGACCCATTGGAAATATATGGGAGGAGATTTGATAACCCAGGAATTGAAAAGGAGGAAAATATTGTACCTTTTCTGTGGCAATAGACAAACCCAGGAATTGTAAATTTATTACTGTCTGACTTAGGCCTTCAGAGTCATCACATTCTCCTGAGCAAGTAAGATATCATCCTGATAATGTATGACCAAGAACTGACCTTTAGGTGTGCTGGTTGCATGAGAAACATATTTTTGACAAATGGCAGGGCAATTTTTCATGCCTTGTGGGAGTACTGTCTACTGAAATCTTTTTGTGAGGAGCTAGAAATTGGGCTCCCATACTGTAAAGGCAAAACAGGCCTTATCCTCCTCTGCGATGGGAATGGAAAAAGCAATCTTTAATATCAATGGTAACTATGTGGAATCTGTTAGGAATGGCCCCTGGATGGGGAATGCCAGCCTGGAATGTTCCCATCTTTTTTATGATTTTGTTTATGGCTCTCAAATCCTATAGTAGCCTATATTTTCCCTGTTTCTTTGCTATCACAAAAATGGGTGTGTTGTGAGGGCTAGTGGAGGGCTCTATGTGTCCCTTTTCCAATTGTTCCTGTACCAATTCCAATACCTACAGATTTGGGTTGTAATATTGGCCACTGCTCTCTCTACCCAGGTGTTTCCTGTTCTTTTACATTTAATGGGGATTGGGCCTGGTTTTTGTATGAGGTGAGCAGTGGCCCCTAGAATTGGGGGTGAATCTTACTTGTAGGCTCTCCATTAAAGCTGTTGGCTTGTGGAGATTTGTGATCTGTAGTAAGGACCACTTGCATTTGTGAGAGCACATGTCTCCCCTGAAAGCTCGTGGAAAGCTCAGCAATTAGTAGAAAGATGGTTCCTGTATGGAACCATCTCACCACACTGTCATCTCACCACATTACTGGCTTGATGACCTGATCAGCTGATTTTAATCCTCCAATGCCTTGGAGGTCAGGCCCAGGTGCTGTCTTCCAATGTTGCATTTTTCTTATGTCCCTAGCTTTTAAGATAGTGGCATCCACCCCCATATCAATTAAACCCACAAAAGCAATGTAATCTAAGTATAGGGTCCATTTTGGCCTCAAATTGAAGATAGGCATTGACCAGTTAATGGTGGTGGGACTCCCTCTTACTTGGGCTGAGGGCCACCCCACTGGGAGTTTAAAGGCTTGGTTTTGCAATCATTTGCCCAATGAAAGCCTTTTTTACATCTGGGACACAGCATTTTGGGCTTGCCCCATCTGTCAGTGTTTGGGCAGTTTTGCCATAGGTGTCCTGTTTCCTGACATCCCCAACAAACTGGAGGGTCATTAGACTTCCTTGTGTTCAGTTTGTTAATGGCCACATTTAAGGCCTGTATTGATGTATCAGCAGGGTTTACCTCTTTTGTAGCTACTATCCATTTAGAAAGGTCTTCATTACGGACTGGGGCAATTGGAGCTTTTGCCTCTTTGGTAGCACTTCCCCAAGCTAATTGTTTGACCAGATTGTCTTGATCAGGCCAAGCAGTAATATTTTCTCTACTGCCTCCAAGACTCTGGCAAGGAAATTGAGGAACCATTCACCTGGGCCTTGAACTAGGTTTCTAAAGAGCTGACTATATTTAGGAGGATTTATATTTTTTAAGGCTCTAAGTGCCAAATCTCTGACCTGATCAAAATAGGTAACTACTCCAATGCAGGCCTGTTCATGAGAATATTTGTAGGTGCCGTGGCCTCTAAGCATATCAAAGGTTACTGCTATTCCATAGGCAGCCATTATTCCTCACCACGGTTTCATCCTCTTCCTCATAGGAGGCTTTCCACAGTAAGAACTGAACTGTGGTCTTGACAAATATGCTTTGAGCAGTGTAATCCACTCAAAATGAGTTTGAAGATTCACTGCCCATTGTGTGAGCGCCTGTTCAAAGCAGGGAGAGTCAGGATCTTACTCTTGAGAAGCCTTTTTTAGCATAGTAAGGTCATCTGTAGGTATTGGAATCCAAGGCCTGAATTCTGCATCCACTCCTACATTAATGGAAAACATGTGGGTGGGAAAGGGTCTAGCAGCTGCCCTGAGAGCCTGGGGTACCCGGGGACTGCCACAAGTGTGAGGGTTCTCACTAGGTGCAGATGGGATGACCTCACATGGGTTATTGCCTCAAGGTCATCTAAGTTCATTCCATGGATATTTGGGGAGTTGCTGACTAGGCATTGTTGCGTTGTCTGCTGTCATGTCATTTTCACTATGGGAGCTCTCTCTCCCTAAGTCATCAACTCTTGCCTGTGAGGCAAAGGCCTGGAGTGACAGGCTCTTATCACTCACAGATTCATTATGTTTGGTAATCTGTGTGGGTTTCTGAGAGGGTGATATGTTTCCCATGTTTGAGCACTTAATAGCGGCAACCACACCGATTCTAGCCAAAAGAAACTCACCCACAGCACTGCTGCCATAACAAAACTAATTCCTAGCACCTCAGTGGCTGATGGCATTATGCAAGGGGTTCCCTACGTTAGACAAACAGACAGTGGTGTATCAGATCGTAAGTATGGCCTGTGCTAAGTGGAAGACTTCCTTGATTCATTAGGTCAAGGCCGTATGCCCACAAGGTGTCTCCGGAGCATCACCCCTCTCAAGTGAGGGAAGATGACTTGGTTTCCAATTCTGGGATAATCAGTCCCTTACGTAAATTTGCCGGATGAACCAAAAGTAAAAGGAGGAGCAGAGAAGTGGCATTATGCTTCTGGGCAGTGTGTGCCTAACCTGGGGTCACTTAGACCAAGGACAACGATAAGGAAAGGGGTACAGGAGGGGGTTCTGTGCTCACCCTCACAGAACCAAACAGCACACAAAACACAGAGGGGCCTACTTGCTGAAATCAAGGGGGGACCTCACCAAGTCCAACACGCTGTCTCTCTCAGTCACATTGGGGGCCAAATGTTGCTGTGGATTTGTTCTGAGAGGAGGAGCGCAGTGGGGGTAAGAGGCACAGAGTCACCACACAGACCCTGAGAGCTGGGTGAAAGTGGGCCAGAGGCGAGCATCCTGTAGACTCCTTTATTTCAGTTGGTAAAGTAGCTTATATAGCCAAGGTAGACAATCTGGTCAAGGGGCGGTGTATGCCCTAACCAATCACAGCCTGTTGTGAGGCAGGCTCTGTTGCCAGGTGGGTTTTGAAATCATTCTTGAGTTAATGACGCTCACTTGCCTGTGGCCATCTTGGCATGGCCTTCTCATTCCACCACATTCAGAGAAACCCTACATCCAGCCAATGATTCTGTTAGATGTCATAAAACCCAAGCCTCTTCCTCTTTTTTAAAGATTATTTATTTGGATTGCAGAATTACAGAGGGGGGTTGGTGACAGGGAGACAGAAAGGGATCTTCCTTCTACTGGTTCACTTCCCAAATGGCTGCACCAGCTTCACCCAGAACTTCCACATGGGTGGCAGGGGCCCAAGGATTTGGGCCATCTTCTGCTGCTTTCCCAGGTGTATTAGCAGGGAGCTGGACCAGCAGTGGGGCAACTAACATTCAAACTGGCACCCACTTGGGATGCCAACATTGCAGGCATCAGTTTAACCTACTATGCCACAGTGCCAGTCCTTCAAGCCCTTTCTTAACCTTTCAATAAGATCAGTGGGACCTGAGAATTGACTGATTGAGTGGTAATGCAATACCAGACAGAAACAGCCCTGGATCCCAATGTCCTCATGACAACTGAGCTGCCCCAGACTACACAGCTGGCATTTTCACTAGTCTCCTTGGACGCACTATGAGGAAACTTAACATGGAGAAGGAGTTTGTATGATGGCTTCTTTGTTGGAAGAGTCTGGGGCAGATTGCAGCAACTGTTCAGGCACCAAGTCTCTGAGGAACCCTTTGGGGATAAGAAACCGTTTACATTCATCTTGATCCCTTGCCAAGCTGCAACTAGTGAAGCCAGCCATGTCTTCTCTCCTGTCTCCACCTTTCATGCTCCCCCATCTCGCCCACAGGAAAGCAGCACTCAAGAATCATGATCCTAGTGAGTGATCACACCCTAGTGAGTGATCAGAGGCCTCATTCCATAGTCCCTGGGGTCACAATACTGCAGCTTAGACATGGAGCACTGTGGAGACCTAGCAGCGCAGGAGGAGCTAGAGGCCTGGCAGAACCGTGACAACATGGCCAGTCCAGGCTTCCTGGTTGATCAAAACCCTTAAGGTCACCCTTACACTAAGAGAGAATCACCTTTTGGGAACTGTTCATGAAAGGGCTATGAGTCAAGGACTCTGTAATGTGTCACACACAAACACACAAATAAATAGTTACACATGGATTCACTATTTTGAAGAAACAACCTTTGTTCTTTGACAACCTACATCCATCTCGATTCTTTCATAGCATTTTATATCAGACCAGGTGGAGTCTTCTTCAGGAATAAAAACTCTCAATGTCTCAGAATTATAGAGTGCTCAACATGTTAAAAGAATTTCGAGGCTGGGGAAGGAGAGCCGAGGGACGGCGGCCTCGGCATTGGAGCCGCTACTTCCCTCCTTCCTGAGGCTACAGCACCGCCACCAGCGCGCGGGCCAAGGCCAGGGCGAGCCGGGCTGGTGGCGCTCCGGGAGGATAGAGGAAGGGAGGAGGGTGGGCGAAGGGGCGGGAGGGCGTGCGGGGAGGGTCTCGCTCTCCCGACGACCAGAACCCGAGAGGGAGACCCTGGCGGCGGCGCCTGCCACTCGGCGCCTCCTGTCGTGCTGGAGGGCGGCTTGTGCGAGGCTGGCGGGGCCGGGCCCGGGCCGCTGTTCCCGCAGTCCCCTGCGCCGCCGCCCGCGCCGCCGCAGGGCTCCTCGGGTGCTACCGCCGCTCGCTCGGGCTCCTGAGGTCCGGCTACAGCTGTGGCTGCGGCTGGCACGGCCCAAGAACCGGAAGGCCGTGGACGGCTCAGATCGCCCTGAAAAAGGCACAGCTGCATTCCGCTCCGCGGGCGAAGAAACTGGAGAAACTTGGAGTGTACTCCTCCTGCAAGGCTGAGGCGTCCTGTAAATGTAATGGCTGGGGGCTGAGGCGATGTCACCCATGCTGTATGACAAAGTCACAGCTGCAGGAGGCAGAACTCAGCAAAGCAGGAAGGCCCTGACTGAACTGAAGCCATCTTCTCTGTTGTTTTTATTAGGCTTAATAGTGATGTAATCATTGGGTTTGGGTGTGAGAATAAAGGATATCAATGTAAGCAAAATTGTTGTTTCTTGTAAAAAAATGAGTTACAGGAGGTGACTGGAGTAATGAGGGGAATCCCCTAAAATTTGTATAGAGTAAAATATTATTAGCAACATTAGTAATGAGTTTTATGAGAAAACAGAACAGAAAGAGCATGCAGGTGCTTGTTCCCACAGACCTCCCCTTTGCCTTACACAGGAGTATATGATGAGACTGGGAGGTACGTAGTTAATAATACAGCAAATGGAATGATGAACAAGCACTACTATTCTTACAAAGGTTATGACCTTATGCCCCTGCTTGGAAATGTAGAACAAAGGAACAAGGAACACTTACATTAGGCAATGGAGTAGGTTTTATAAAAAACAGTTGTTGGAGGTGTGGTTTACCTTTAGAAAAATAGGATATAATCATTAGAACTTTCTCTATACAGTTTTAACCCTTTAAAATAAATCGATTAACATAAAATCTTAGACATTTTGTCTAGCACATTTAGATAAGTTAAGCAAGTTTCATATAGCTAACGTATCCACTATGAATAGAGAAAAAGTTAGTGGAAAGGTTACGATGAGGCCATGAAAGGAAAATGAAACAAAACAAGATTAATAAAGAAAGGTATGCATACATGATCACTTGTGGTGTGTTCTTTCCCAAAAGAAGAGAGATTTGGGAGGAAGAAGGCTTAATAAAAGTATATGTAAAAAGAGCATAAGATAAAGCAATAAGAAGGAACGGCAAAATGATGCCTTCCCTTGCCACCTAAACCGCATCCCTTCATTTCCTTTCTTTGCCAATGCCTCCCCTCCTTCAGAATCCCCTGGACCTGCCGAGGCTGGACCCCGGCAGGCTGGAAAAACCCCAACCCCTCTCCCACTCCCCTCAGAGCCCATCTGCAGGAAATAATCATCAGTCTAATGGAATCCTGTCAGGGTTGTAGCCATGCCCTAGCTGCTCATGTTTCTCACCTGGAGAATGTGTCAGAGGAAGAAATGAACAGACTCCCGGGAATAATGTTGGATGTGGAGCATCTCTTTACATGTGTCCAGAAGGAGGAAGATGCAGATACCATGCAAGGTTATTTCTACCTATTTAAGCTCCTGAGACAGTTTATTTTACAAAGAGGAAAGCCTGTGGCTGAAGGCTCCTTGGAGAAGAAACCCTTATTTGAAAAGCCTAGTATTGAACAGGCTGTGAATACCTTTGTACAATATAAATTTAGTCACCTGCCATCAAAAGAAAGACAAACAATAGTTGAGTTGGCAAAAATGTTCCTAAACCACATCAAAAATTGGCATTTGTGGCACTGTCTCAATGAAGACTGTGATTTCCCAATGTTGATATTTCTGGATATGAAGAGAACTGCACAAGGTGGCTGTGTTACCACAATGTGTCACAGTTCTGTGACAGTCTACCTCAGTATGAAACTACCCACGTGTTTGGGAGAATATTGCTTTCCTCAGTCTTCACTGTTATGAGGAGACAACTCCTGGAACAAGCAAGACAGGAAAAAGACAAACTGCCTCCTGAGAAACAAATTCTGATCCTCACTGATTTCCCAAAATTTCTGTCCATGTTAGAAGAAATTTATAGACAAAACTCTCCCATCTGGGATCAGGATCTTCTCTCAGCCTCTTCCAGAATCCAAACAGTTATCAACCCACCTCCTGTGGCCAGGACAGTTTCCTACAATTCAAACTCATCTTCATTTGAGCAGCCAAATGGAGGGAGTAGCAGTCCTGCCTGCAAAGCTTCTTCTGGGCTAGAGGCAAACCCAGGAGAAAAGAGGAAAATGAATGACTCTTATGTTCTGGAGAAGGCCAAGAAACCCCGAGTAATGGGGGATATTCCAATGGAATTAATCCATGAGGTGATGTCCACCATCATGGACCCTGCAGCAATGCTTGGACCAGAGACCAGTTTTCTGTCAGCCCATTCAGCCAGGGATGAGGCAGCAAGGCTGGAAGAGCACAGGGACAGGATTGAATTTCACCTGCTGGGCAATTCCCTGAACCAAAAATCAAACAAGAGGATCCTGATGTGGCTGATAGGCCAGCAGAATGTGTTCTTCCATCAGCTGCCCCGAATGCCAAAAGAGTATATCATGTGACTTGTCTGTGACCGGAAACACAAAACCCTCACTTTAATTAAAGATGGCCATGTTATTGGTGGTATATGTTTCCATATGTTCCCAACCCAAGGATTCACAGAGATTGTTTTCTGTGCTGTAACTTCAAATGAATAAGTCAAGGATTATGGAATACATGTGATGAATCATTTGAAAGAATATCATATAAAACATTACATCCTGAACTTCTTCACATATGCAAATGAATATGCAGTTGGGTACTTTAAGAAATACGGTTTCTCCAAAGAAATTAAAATACCTAAAGCTAAACATGTTGGCTATATTAAGGATTATGAAGGAGCCACTTTAATGGAATGTGAGCTAAATTCTCAGATACCATATGCAGAATTTTCTGTCATCATTAAAAAGTAGAAAGAGATCATTAAAAAGCTGATAGATGGGGCTGGCACTATGGTGCAGTAGGTTAATTCTCTACCTGCGGCACCGGCATTCCATATGGGTGCTGGTTCTAGTCTTCTTCCAATACAGCTCTCTGTTGTGGCCTGGGAAAGCAGTAAAAGATGGCCTAAGTGCTTGGGCCCCTGCACCCACATGAGACACTGGGAAGAAGCACCTGGCTCCTGGCTTTGGATTGGCGCAGCTCTGACTGTCGCAGCCATTGGAGAGTGAACCAATGGACGGAAGACCTTTCTCTCTGTTTCTCCCTCTCACTGTCTGTAATTCTACCTTTCAAATAAATAAATAATCGAATAAAAGATGCTCAAGTTTACTCATGTAAAATAAATTTTAAAATAGTCACAAAATCATTAAAACTATAGTAATATATAACAATAATATATACTCTAATACTATATGATTATTATTAATTTGATTTTTTTTATTTTTTGACAGGCAGAGTGGACAGTGAGAGAGAGACACACAGAGAAAGGTCTTCCTTTTGCCATTGGTTCACCCTCCAATGGCTGCCTCGGTTAGCGCGCTGCAGCCGGCGCACCGCACTGATCCAATGGCAGGAGCCAGGTGCTTCTCCTGGTCTCCCATGGGGTGCAGGGCCCAAGGACTTGTCCATCCTCCACTGCACTCCCTGGCCACAGCAGAGAGCTGGCCTGGAAGAGGGGCAACCGGGACAGAATCTGGTGCCCCGACTGGGACTAGAACCCAGTGTGCCAGCACCGCAAGGTGGAGGATTAGCCTAGTGAGCCGCGGCGCCAGTTTTTACCAAGCTTTTAATAAATCAAATTAAGGCCAGTGCTATAAACATGGTTATGTAGATATCTCTTTAATACAGTGTGTTTGTGTCTTTTGGGTATATAGTGGGTAGTGGGATAACTGAATCATATAGTGAATCTATTTCCAGTTTTTTACAGAATTCTCCGTATTATTTTCCACAGTTACTGCATTAGTTAACATACCCATCTACAATGTTTAAGAGTTTCCTTTTCTTCACTTCTTCAACATCATTTATCTCTCACTGCCTTTTAGATAATAGCCATTCTAATATGGCTATTACTTGCATTTTGGCTTTGACTTGCATTTTCTTGATGCCTAGAAATATTGAGCACCATTTTCATATATTGGCTAGTTATTTATATTTCTTCCTTTTTGAGAACTGTCTGTTGATATCCTTTGTCCATTTCCTAACTGGATTAGTTGGTTTTTTTTGTTTGTTTGTTTGTTTAGCTTTATGAGTTGCTGATGTATTCTGGATATTAACCCTTTGTCAAATAAATATATTGCTAATATTTTTTCATTCTGCAGGTGGTACCTTCACCTTATTTATTGTTTCCATTGTGATGCAAAAGATTCTGAGCTTGATATAATCCCATTTTTTTTTGGTTTTGATTTTTTTTTTGCCTGTACTTTGGGGTTTTTTTTCAAGAAGTCATTGCCTATACCAATGTCTTGAAGTGTTTCCTCCACATTTTTTCCAATAACTTCATAATTTTAGGTCTTAAGTTTAGGTCTTTGATCCATCTTGAATTATTTTTTATATGGTGACAGGGATCTAATTTCATTCTTCCACACATACACATCCAATTTTGCCAGCACTATTTACTGAAGAGATTATCATTTCTGTAACACATGGTCTGGGCACTTTTGTCAAAAATTGGTTGGTTGTAAGTACATGGATTAATTATGACCTCTATATTCAGTTCCATTGAACTGTGTATTGGTTATTAAATCTTTTTAATCAATATAGTATGGTTTTCCACATATAAGTCTTATGTTTTTTTTGAGAGATTTATACCAAGTATTTCATTATTTGAGCAATTGTTCATGATATTGCATCTTTAGTTCAGTAAGAAAGTTGATTTAATTTTTTATTTATCTGAAAGGCAATGATATAGAAACAAGGAGATCTTCTATCTGCTAGTTTGCTCCACCAAATGCCTACAATAGCTGAAGCTGAGGCAAGCAAAATTCAGGAGTCAGGCAATTAATCCAGGCCTCCTATGGTAGTGAGAGGGACCTAAATAATCAAGCTATCATCTACTTTTTCCAAGGCTGCACATTAGATGGAAGCTAGAATCTGAAACAGAGCTCAACTTTAACCTAGACATTCTAATATGGGATTTGGACATCCAAAACAATGCGTTATGTGCTGCTTTAGACATCAACCCCAGGAAAGTTGATTTTTGTATCTTTGTCTTGCATCCTATAACCTTTCTGGATTTATTTGGTAGTCTGAAGAGATATTAAACAATGAGTTTCTTAGAATTTTCTACCTAAACAGGCCAAAGTTGGACATCAGCTTCATTTCTTAATTTCTATTCAAATTCTTATATTTTTATTTTCCTGTAACATTGGCTAGAACTTCCAAGAATATGTTAAATAAGGGTGGAAAAGATATACATTCTTGCCTTGGCTCTAATCCTAAGAGAAAACACTCAGAAATTGTTCATCTTTTTAAAAAATTTGTGAATACTAACTGTTAGAATAAAAAAGGGAGAGGATGATCCAACATGGGAAGTGGGATACACAGCATACTCATAGAATGGCAGATGTCCTAATCAGCACTCTGGCCTCAGAATCAGCCCTTAAGGCATTCAGATCTGGCTGAAGAGCCCATGAGAGTATTTTAGGCATGAAAGCCAAGAGACTTTGGAAAAAAAAAAAAAAAAAAAACCTTAAATGAAAGATCTCCGCGAGTGAGATTCCAGTGGAAAGAACGGGCCATCAGAGAAGGAGGTACCTTTCTCTGAAGGAAGGAGAGAACTTCCACTTTGACTATGACCTTGTCTAAATAAGATCGAAGTCAGCAAACTCAAGAGGCTTCCATAGCCTTGGCAACTCATGACTAGAGCCTCGGGAGATTTCTGATGTCATAAACAAGAGTTTCAAATTGTTAAATCAACAACAGGAGTCACTGTGTACTTACTCCTCATGTGGGATTGTCCTTAATGTGTTGTCCAATGTGAATTAATGCTATAACTAGTACTCAAACAGTATTTTACACTTTATGTTCTGTGTGGGTGCAAACTGATGAAATTTTTACTTAATATACACTAAATCAATCTTCTGTATATAAAGATAATTGAAAATGATTCGATGTGAATGGAATGGGAGAGGGAGCAGGAGAAGGGAGGGGTGCGGGTGGGAGGTAAGTTATGGGGGAAGCCATTGTAATCTATAAACTTTACTTTGGAAATTATATTTACTAAATAAAAGTTTAAAAATAAATAAAAATAAAAAATGTGTCTTAGAGTGTAGACTTTTGATGTGTATTTTGAAAACTTGTTATTCCCCAATGTAAGAGATCTTTATATTTGGTTAAGATTTTATGGCATTGGAAGTTTTGTAGGACATTGAAGAAATTCTGTTATTGGTCATGTATCAAGAGCAAAGGAATACTCAGAGACTGAGGCTTTTTTTTTTTGGACCACGCCATGCAGATCCATATCCTTAGAAATTTGCAGTGGCCTGTTGTCTGCAATATTGTGTAATATGATTGTTGTGACTTGGTGTTTTCCTACCCTCTTGAACTTCTAGCACACAGCTTTAAGCTTTTCATAGTGTGCAATTTGATGTTGGCTGAGTTGCTATAATTTATGGCCACTGAGTCAACAGGTAAGTGGTTTTGTTTTATGCAACCAATTTTACAGATGCTGGTCTTAAGCTAATAACTATGGTATCTAGGGGACCCTGACTTAAGAATTTGAGCTGTTGCTGTTTTATTTTGAATAATAGTAGTATTTGGTAATCTGCAAGGGGTCTCAACAGATAGTGAGATATTAAGGCTTCAGCTTCTTGGTTTTAGGAGGATCAGGGTAAATTATATGCTACTTTTATTACATGACTTTTCAAGTATGTCCTCAGGCCATGAATTCAAATTCCATTTATGAACTAGTGTAAATGGACCACCACATGTTTTGCGCCTGCACAGACGCTGGGCCAATGGAAGGGTTTCCTTTGGGAGGGATTATCCTACTCAAAAAGATTGAATGTGGACAAAGTCTGTTCAAACACCAGATACATTTTTTTAAAAGATTTATTTATTTTACTTGAAAGTCAGTTACACGAAGAGAGAAAGAAAGGCAGAGAGAGAGAGAGAGAGGTCTTCTATCCACTGGTTTACTCCCCAACTGGCCACAATGGCCGGAGCTCTGCCAATCTGAAGCCAGGAGCCAAGATCTTCCTCTGGGTCTCCCACATGGGTCAGGGGCCCAAGGACTTGGGCCATCTTGTACAGCTTTCCCAGGCCATAGCAGAGAGATGGATCAGAAGTGCAGCAACTGGGAGCACCTGTATGGGATGCCAGCACTGCAGGCAGTGGATTTATCCATACGCCACAGCACCGGCCCCCAGATACTTTTTACAACCCCTTCCATGTACTCCTTTCATATCTCTAACCAATTAAGGCTTCATAAACAGCAGTAAGGCAGAAAACAGTGGGGAAAATGGGTCAAAGTGCAAGGGAAAAATAAGAAAATATGCTCAGCCTACCAAAATCATGGCCTTACTTGGTAGGGATGGAAAGAAACCTTTGAGGTAGGTTAATCAGCCAAGTCTTCCTGAAACCACCAGTAATGAGAACTTCAACAGAGATGTGCAGCATACAGCATATCTGAAAGAGAAATAATGCTCAAAGGCTGTAACATCCTAAACCTAAGGAAACTTCCTGTCTAGGGGAAGCCCCACTAGGCTGCTAAGGAGACACTTCATCAAAGGCAGTTTTGCTTTCAGAACTTGAAGGTGGCTCTCTCACTGAGACAGTTGAGGAGATGACAGAGTGGGAGTCTTCCTGGGAAAGCACATGTCACAGGTTTTAGCAATTCCATACAGAGTGACAGTAGCCAGAGTGGCTTAGCTTCTGGGAGACAGTGGAGGCTGCATCACCAGATGGAGGACTGAACTCAGTGCAGCACCAGAATGCCTGGAAGGTGGCATTCAATGGGAAAATTGAAACTAAGAGGCTGTGAAGATACTGAATTGGAAGTACTACTGAGAACTTGATGACTGGAACCTGTTTCCACTGCAAATTTCAGGGAGAAAACACAAGGGATACCTCAGGTAACAGTGACTGAGAAAGGAGATAAGGGAAGCCCAGCCCCCACCCACTCTGAGCTGGGAGATTTGGTAACTCTCTTTCTTTCAAAGGATTCTTTTTAAAAAAAATTCATTGTAGGGACTCCAAGATGGTAGAATAGTGACAGGGTGGTCTGCTCTAGGCTAGGCGAAAATAGTAAAAAAAAAAAAAAAAAAAAAAAAAAAAGCGAGGCCAGCGCTGCAGCTCAATAGGCTAATCCTCTGCCTAGCAGCACTGGCACATCAGGTTCTAGTCCCTGTTGGAGCACCGGATTCTGTCCCAGTTGCCCCTCTTCCAGGCCAACTCTCTCCTATGGCCCAGGAGTGCAGTGGAGGATGGCCCAAGTGCTTGGGCCCTGCACCCACATGGGAGACCAGGAGAAGCACCTGGCTCCTGCCTTTGGATCAGTGCCATGTGCTGGCCACAGCATGCTGGCCGCGGCAGCCATTGGAGGGTGAACCAATGGCAAAGGAAGACCTTTCTCTCTGTCTCTCTCTCCCACACTGTCCACTCTGCCTGTAAAAAAAAAAAAAGTAGAGAGAGTGCATTCTCAGGAGAAAGTTTCAGGAAAAGCTGCAGTGGAGATTCTGCAGAAGCAGGAGCGATGCCATGTATCTGTGTGGAAGGTGCAGAATTGCAGCAATGAGAAGACACAATAAAGGACACAGCAGCCCTGAGTTGGAGTAAACATCAGCTTTGAAAAGCAAGATGAGATCACATTGCAGTGGCCCCCATGCCACTACTGATATAGCTGGAGGGAGAGTCTAGTGAACTACACTGTCTTTGAGTAGGCAGAGAGCCCCAAAGGGAACAGGGAGCTTGCTCACCCAGAGAAAAAGAAATGGGACATGTCTCTCTCCCTATCCCTTGCCACAAATGGCACCTAACAAATGGCTGTGAGAGGGTGGGAACCATTTTGCACAGAAGTAGGTAGCAACTGCTGCAGGACTTGTGTGCACACTCAGCAACTGGTGGAGATAGTTTCCATTTTGTTAGCAGAGTAATCCTCAGCAGCTCTGCTGCACCCTCCTGGCAATGGGCTTGGAAAAGGAGCCATTCTGGCATTAGTACCACCTGCAGACTCTTGTATACACCCAGTATGATTGAGAAATGAGTAGGGTTGCAGCCAGCAGGTACTGTGCATACATGAGATCAAGAGATTTTACCAGGGGGAAAAAAAATCTTCATTCCCCACTGATTATGAGTCTGGCTGGGAGGATTGACAGGGGGCTGTCACAAACTGTGAAGTGCCCTTAACCTCTCAAGAAATCACAAGCACCAGGCTACTGGGCTCAATCTGCCTAGGCAGAGCACCAACAGGCAGCAGGCTCTGGGAAACTCTTAGACACTCTGAGGATTGGGCAGGCTAGTGATGCAGAGTGGACTTTTGACACCTCATGATTGTGGGAGCCCTGAGTGCTGAGACTGTGAAAACACATGACTGCATGAGAGGGCACAGAGTGTAGCTGGGTATTGGGGCAATCATTGTGAGCAACTCCACATGCTCAGAGCTCCCTGATTGCCTGGGATGGGTCACTGTAGCAGGATTTGGGCTCACACTGAGAACTGCACAGATCCTTTGTATAGTCCATGTGGAATCACAGGTGAGTAAAACAACCACTGAGGGCTAATACCTGGGCACTAACTCTCTGGGAAGAGAGGAAGTGAGGGTGTGATCTAATGAACAGAGGTGACCCTAGCCCCCCTTCTGATAACAAGAGATCTATCATGGCCAGCACTGTGGTGTAGTGGGTAAAGCTGCCGCCTGCAATGCCAGCATTCTATATGGGTGCCAGTTAGAGTCCCGTCTACTCTACTCCTGATCCAGCTCTCTGTTATGGCCTGGGAAAGCAGTAGAGGATGGCCCAAGTCCTTGGGTCCCTGCACCAATGTGGGAGACCTGGAAGAAGCTCATGGCTTCAGATTGGCACAGCTCCAGCTGTTGTGGCCATCAGGAGAATGAACCAGCAAATGGAAAGATTTATTTCTCTCTCTGCATTTGCCTCTCTGTAACTCTGACTTTCAAGTAAACAAATAAACTCTTTTTTAAAAAAATCCCAAATTAAAAAAAAAAAAAAGAGAGATCTAATGCCCAACTTGGGTGTCACACTCAATGTTGCCTGTTGGCTCCCTGGCCACACCCAGCACACACTTCCTGGGTATAAAATAGCAGACATTCCACTAAGCCACAGAAGCATAGTTCAAAGACAAGATCCATAAAATGAAAAAAAAAAAAAGTATCTCCACAAATGCCTAAAAGTAAATGCAGAAACTCAAGAAA
Organism: Oryctolagus cuniculus; assembly: GCF_051225735.1. Lineage (NCBI taxonomy): Eukaryota > Metazoa > Chordata > Mammalia > Lagomorpha > Leporidae > Oryctolagus > Oryctolagus cuniculus. The sequence continues at coordinate 803,931 of NC_142885.1, read as the reverse complement.
CAACATTAAGGAAGACAACATGACTCTTCTCCCAAAGGAACACAGCAACACTTCAATATTAGAATGTGAATTTGGCCAGTGCCACAGTTCAATAGGCTAATCCTCTGCCTGTGGTGCCGGCACCCTGGGTTCAAGTCCCTGTTGGGGTGCCAGATTCTGTCTCAGTTGCTCCTCTTCCAGTCCAGCTCTCTGCTGTGGCCCAGGAGTGCAGTGAAGGATGGCCCAAGTCTTGGGCCCTGCACCCACATGGGAGACCGGGAGGAAGCACCTGGCTCCTGGCTTCAGATCAGTGTGGTGTGCCGGCCATAGTGTGCCAGCTGCAGTGGCCATTAGGGGGTGAACCAATGGAAAAAAGGAAGACTTTTCTCTCTGTCTCTCTCTGTCTACTCTGCCTGTCAAAAAAAAATGTGAATTTGAAGATAAAATTGATGAAATGCCTGAAATGGAATTCAAAAGATTAATCATAGGATTACTCAGCACCAGTCAGAAGCAAATCCACAAATTAAAGAAAATTACACATGACATGAATGAAAATTTTATCCCATGAAATTGGGATTTTTGGAAGAAATCAAAATGAGATATTAAAAATGAAGAATTCAATAGATCAAATAAAATTATAGTGAAAAGCCTTACCAGTAGATTTTGTGATGCAGCAGAAAGAATATCTGAGCTGGAAGACAAACTTTTGACAGTTTTTCAGTCAGACCAAAGGGGAAAAAAAGAGGAAATGAGAAAAATTAACAACATTGGAGATTTATGGGATACTATCAAATGACCAGGCATATGGGTCTTAGGAGTTTCTGAAGGTGTGGAACTAGAGAATGGATTAGAAGGCCTATCTAGTGAAATATTTGTAGAAAACTTGCCTGACACCCATGTAGGAGACCTGGATTGAGTTTCTTGCTCCTCACTTGGAATCAGCCCACTCTTAGCCATTGTGGGTATTTGGGAAATAAACCAATGGATGGGGTCTCTTCCTCTCTGTGTATTCTCTCTATGTTCTCAAATAAATACAAATTTTAGAAGGCTACACTATGCAAATTCTGATCATAAAAACTCAAATGGATATCTTAGTAAGAGAAAAAACTTCAATGTGAAATACATCAAGTATGTTAAAAGAGTCTTTATATTAATAAATGTATCATATGTCAGGATGACAAAACAATTATAGATGTTACTGTACCTAAAAATGAAGCCTTAAATGACATGAAACAAAATCCATATAAGTAAATAAGGAAAAAGTAATCCACGGGGCCAGCATTTTGGCATGGTGGGTAAAGCTGCCAATTGTGATGCTAGCATCTTATGTGGACACCAGTTTGTATCCCAGCTTCTCCATTTTCAATCCAACTCCCTGATAATGGCCTGGGAAAAGCAACAGAAAATAGCCCAATGGCTTGGGCCTCTACACCCACATGGGATACCTGGATAAAGCTCCTGGTTCCTGGCTATATGTTGGCCTGCCTCAGCCATTGTGCCTATCTGGGGAATGATGAACCACCAAATGAAAGATCTCTCTCTCTCTCTCTCTCTCTCTCTCTCTCTCTCTCTCTTCCCTCCTGTTTCCCTCCTCTACCTATAAATATTTTTAAATAAATATTTTTAAAAGTCATCAACACTTAATATTAGACAATTAATACTCCTTTAGGAATTGATGAAATGAGTAAAAACTCAGTCAAATCTAAACATTAATTACAATGTATTGATTAAACTAATATTATAGAGCACTCTTTGGAACCCTCAGCAAGATAGTATATATACTTAACCAAAAATTAAGCATCAAGCATAAAAGCTTAAAATTTTACTAGTGAGTGCAATGAAATTAAGTTATAAGTCAATAAGAAAGAAGAGAAGATTCTTCCAATACTAAAATTCAAGTATTATACTAATCTGTGAGTGATGGAAGAAATTACAAGGTTAGAGGTCAACGCTGTGTCAGAGTGGGTAAAACCACTGCATGCAGTGCCAGCATCCCATATAGGTGCCAGTTTGAGTCCCAGCTGCTCCACTTCCATTGCAGCTCCCCGCTGTCTGCTATAGCTTGGGAAAGTATTAGAAGATGGCCAAAGTCCTTGGGCCCCTATATCCACTTAGAAGACCCAGAGGAAGCTCCTGGCTTCAGATCAGTGCAGCTCCAGCCATTGCGGCCAATTGGGGAATGAACTAGCAGATGGAAGACCTCTCTCTCTCTCCCTCTCTCTCTCTCTGACTCTCCTTCTCTCTTTGTGTAACTCTGATTTCAAATAAATAAATAAAATCTTTTAAAAATTAAAAAAAAGAAATTACACTATTAAATTGGAATTTGTGCTGAACAAAATGTATCATGACAATGATGTTTGTGGTAGATAAGTGGTGGCCAAATTTTTCCCTATTCCACCTGTGAGGTAGCAACTAATGTACTTTGAATGTGGGCTGACATTAGCAATGAGTCCAACACAATTTGACATATTTGGAATGCTATAAAATTCACTAGGGGAAAGGATAGCACCTAACTGGAACCATGCTAAAGTTGACTATCTGTCTTGAAATAAATAATGATCACCTCAAATTCTCTGTTGTGATCTCAAAGTTTAACTTTGAATTTAAAATGTTAAGAAAAAATATAGGGAAAAATTTTTGAGACATTGGGGTTGGCAATCATTCATTTTATATAACATTGATGTATAATCAATCAAAGAAAAATATACAAAGCAAGTACATCAACTTGAAACCATGTACATCAAATTGAATTTTTTTTAAAACATCATATTTCTTTATTTGGAAAGGGGAGAGAGAGAGAGAGAGAGAGTCCAAATTTCATTTTCACCACTCTGACCTCAGAGTCAGCCCTTAAGGCATTTGGGTGTGGCTGGAAAGCCCATGAGAGCAATGCAGGCATGGAAAGCAAAGACACTGTGGCAAAAATATCCTACATGAAGGATCTCTGGCAAAAAAAAAAAAAAAAAAAAACAAACAAACAAACAAAAAACCTACATGAAAGATCTCTGCGAATGAGATCCCAGTGAAAAAGACAGGTTATCGGCCGGCGCTGCGGCTCACTAGGCTAATCGTCCACCTTGCGGCACCGGCACACCGGGTTCTAGTCCCGGTCAGGGCACCGGATTCTGTCCCGGTTGCCCCTCTTCCAGGCCAGCTCTCTGCTGTGGCCAGGGAGTGCAGTGGAGGATGGCCCAGGTGCTTGGGCCCTGCACCCCATCGGAGACCAGGAAAAGCACCTGGCTCCTGGCTCCTGCCATTGGATCAGCGCGGTGCGCCGGCTGCAGCGCGCTGGCCGTAGCGGCCATTGGAAGGTGAACCAACAGCAAAGGAAGACCTTTCTCTCTGTCTCTCTCTCTCTCACTGTCCACTCTGCCTGTCAAAAAAAAAAAAAAAAGACAGGTTATCAAAGAAGGAGGTACCTTTCTCTGAAGGGAGGAGAGAACTTCCACTTTGACTACGACCTTGTCTAAATATGATCAGAGTCGGTGAACTCAAAAGGCTTCCATAGCTTTGGTGACTCATGACAAGAGCCTAGGGTGATTGCTGATGCCATAAACAAGAGTGTCAATTTGTTAAGTCAACAACAGGAGTCACTGTGCACTTACTCCTCATGTGGGATCTCTGTCCTTAACGTGCTGTACATTGTGATTTAACACTATAACCAGTACTCAAACAGTATTTTTCACTTTGTGTTTCTATGTGGGTGCAAACTGTTGAAATATTCACTTAATATATGCTAAAGTGATCTTCTGTATATAAAGAGAATTGAAAATGAATCTTGATGTGAATGGAAGGGGGGAGGGAGAGGGAAGGGGGAGGATTGCAGGTGGGAGGGAAGTTATGGGGGGGAAGCCATTGTAATCCATAAGCTGCACTTTGGAAATTTATATTCGTTAAATAAAAGTTAAAAAAAAGGAAAAAGGAGGAAGCAACCCCAGCTTTCACAGAAGGATGAAGATAAAAACAATGTGTGGTGTATACAAATGTGTTAGTTTCTTTTCTGCTATGAATAATATAATTTCACAGACGTGGAAAGTTATAAAAAGAGTAGGTTTGTTTTGGCTCACAGTTCTTATTGAAGGGTGAAGGACTGCATTTGATGATGGTCTTATCATTGGCACAGTCCAGAGGCAGCAGAGGCCATCACATAGCAAGAGACAGGGAACATACATGACTCTTGGTCTCTCTAAATCTGTATAAGTCATCAGTATCCAATCATGAGGGACCTACTCTGGTGACTTTATCTAATCCTACTCCATTTCCAAAGGGAATGGCATTTGATGAACACAAAGTTTCACCTGAGAAAGAAAAGAAAACTCTACAGATGGATAGCATTGATAGCTGAACATTAATGCAAAAAATATTAATGCTATTAAAATGTACATTTAGACTGTCCAATGTTTATGTATTTTATTACAATAAAATGTTTTTAAATAAGTATTCACCATAGTCCTAGCCCGTAATCATTATTATGGTTGATTTTCCAGCTGTGGGTGTTGAATGTGACAGATGATGAAATGAAAGTGTTCTATGCCCAGTGTAGTGCCTACATCCACAAAAGGGGTCTGGGACCCACCTTTGAGGTGTATTCACCAGAGCATAGGACTAGTGACAGATAACAGGGAAAGGAGAAATGAGGCTGTATTACTGTTGTGGCAGCATGAGGAACAGGGTGATCTCAGTTCCTGATTCACATTGAAGACTTTCCACTGCAGACAGGGACAATGAGCAAAGTGAGATTTGTTGAAGGTGAGAAACCTCCTGCCTCAGCAGTCAGGAGGGAGCCTCTAAGGGAGAAGTTGCCAAAGAAGCTTGTCAGTGTCTGCCCTTTTTAAACATGAAGTGGCTCTCTCTGATTGGCCCCTTTCTGAAAATCAAATCCAGATTTCTGAAAATCAAATGGAATTGAGGAGGAGCAGAATAACAACTAATCAGAAGGTGGGGATTACAATCCTAACTTTGATAAAAACTAATTGCAGGGGGCCAGTCCTGTGGCACAGCGGCTTAACACCCCGGCCTGAAGCACCGACATCCCATATGGATGCTGATTTGAGATCCAGTTGTTCCACTTCCAATCCAGCTCTCTGCTATGGCCTGGGAAAGCAGTGGAAGATGGCCCAAGTCCTTGAGCCCCTGCACCCATGTGGGAGACCCAGAAGAAGCTCCTGCCTCCTGAGTTCAGATTGACACAGCTCCAGCCATTGCAGCCAACTGGGAAGTGAACCATTGGGTGGAAGACCTCTCTCTCTCTTTCTCTCTCTCTCTCTCTTTCTCTCTCTCTTTTTCTCTCTTTCTCTCTGAGTAGCACTGACTTTCAAATAAATAAATAAATCTTAAAAAACTAATCACAGGTTGGCACCATGGGTCAATAGGCTAATCCTCCACCTGCAGTGCCGGCACACCGGGTTCTAGTCCTGGTCAGGGTGCCAGATTCTGTCCCAGTTGTCCCTCTTCCAGGCCAGCTCTCTGCTGTGACCCAGGAGTGCAGTGGAGGATGGCCCAAGTGCTTGGGCCCTGCACCCACATGGAGACCAGGAGAAGCACCTGGCTCCTGGCTTTGGATCAGTGTGGTGCACCGGCCGCAGCACGCCAGCTGTGGCGGCCATTGGAGGGTTAACCAACAGCAAAGGAAGACCTTTCTCTCTGTCTCTCTTTCTCACTGTCCACTCTGCCTGTCAAAAAAAAAAAAAAAACTAATCATAGGTAACTGACCTAACTTCCTTCCAAGCAGCCTAACTGCCAATTAGCCCATCCAGCTCCTCACATCCTCATCTCTTTCCTTCCCTCCTCAGAAAAATGGGACCTAACTGATGAAAGTAGTGTGGGGTGATGACCGTTCTGGATGCTTCATGCTGAAAGGGGACATCATTGGGGAATAACAGGAGAGCAGTCCTCTGAGGGTCAATCTAGAAGTCCCTGGTAAAATGCAGATTTTCTTAGGTGCTTCATCTGGAGTACCACCTTTCATCACTTCCATTTATTTGATCCTAGAGGACACAAAGCTTGTAAGATAGTTTATTATGCATGATAGAGGAGGTTCCCCCATGCATGCAAAAGTACGTTTGATTTAACTCATTGGAAACTAGATGAGTACACAAATTTTCAGTACAGCAGGTAAAGCTACCAAGTGCAGTATAGGCATCCCATATGGGTTCCAGTTTGAGTCCCAGATGTTCTATTTCTTATCCAGCTCTCTGCTAGGGCCTGAGAAAGCAGTAAAGGATGGCTCAAGTCCTTGGGACCCTGCATCCATGTGGGAGACCTAGAAGAAGCTCCTATCTTCAGATTGGCCTAGCTCTGGCCATTGTGGCTATTTAGAGAGTGGACCAAAAGATGGAAACCTCTCTCTCTCTCTCTCTCTCTCTCTCTGCCTCTGCCTCTCTGTAACTTTGCCTTTCAAATCAATAAATAAATATTTTTAAAAAACTCAGTGCACTGTGCACACCTTCCCCATTAACTTTAGTCAGAGTTGCACACATGGACCTTGCTTTGATGTTTGAACACTGTGTTGGAACCAGTTAGGGAAATGGGTTGTAAAAAGAGAAACAACTGTAGGAGGATGTTTTTAAAGTAATATATGGGGCTATTTTATGGGAAGGAAGACAAGAAATAAGGATGATCAGAGAACTGAGGACAAAGAGCAGACCCAGAATTTCAGCAGCAAACAGCTGAGTTGTATTGATTACTTATCTCAAGGTGGGATCTTATTAAACAATAACTCGAGTCTTTTTGTGGCTTCCCACAAGCATTTGTCCTTGCTTGTGTTGTATCTGGGGTTGTCTTCCAGAATCTGGCCTCCTGGAGTTTCAGAGGTCCAAACTTTTACTCTAGTATGATGGGACCAGGTATCATGGCCTGAGCCCTTTACTAGTCGGCAGGTTCCATGTTCCATAAAGGAATTCCCATCTGAGAAGAGGACCTAGTCTGGATTTTCTAGGGAAGTTTCCTTAAGATCTCTGGCTGCCTATGTCTGCAAGACTACCTGTTCACAAACTTGCCTGGGACTTCCATTACCTCTCAAAGAAAAGTGGCAGGATTAAGAGAGGAGCATGTCTTGATCCAAACTGCAGGACCCTCTAGTAATAATGTCTGGTATTTCAAGAGTTATCTGCTTTTTTAAAGATTTGTTTATTTTATTTGAAAGGCAGTGTTACAGAGATGCAGAGAGAGAGAGAGGTCTTCCATCTGCTGGTTCACTCCTCAGTTGGCTGCAACAGCTGGAACTGAGCCAATCCAAGGCCAGGAGCCAGGAGTTTCCTCCAGGTCTTTCATGTGGGTGCAGTAGCCCAAGGACTTGGGCCATCTTGTACTGTTTTCCATAGCAGAGAGCAGGAAAGAAAGTGGAGCAGCCAAGACTTGGACCAGTGCCCATATGGGATGCTGGCACTGAAGATGATGATTTTTACCTGCTACACCACAGTGCTGGCTCCGAGATGGTTATCTGTTAACCAGAAGCTTCCTTTTGAGGTCAGCAATCCAGTTACATTATGGGGCATATATTCTATTAAGTCCTGAGCCAGGGTAAGTTTCATGGCTATAGGAGTCAGGAGGGTGATTGTAGCCACTGCTGAGAGGCAGGTCGGCAATCCCTTGGCCACTAGATCAAGCTCCTCACTAAGATATCCCACAGATTGTTGAGCTGGTTCTCTAATTTGAGTCAATACTCCTAAAGCCATCCTTTTTTTAACCAATTGAAACACTTAGGTCAGGGGCCTCAAGTAGAGCTCATTTAGGCTGAGTGAAGTCTCATTGGTCTTCTGTGTTCCATACTAGAATATGAGTTCTGGTCATCTGGGTGTCTTTTGCCAGGATCCATCAGTCATTTCAAGTCATTTCCTAGTCCCTCACAAAGGACAGATCCACATGGTAGAGATTAGAGCAGTCTCAGCTCTAAGCAATTAATACAGCCTTAGTCAGCAAGCCTGGCCCCTGAGTCTTAAGACTGGCAGCTGCACTAACTGATTTTAACTGGCTGACAGGGAACTGGTGTTCTGAAGAGAGAGAGGGTTGCTATGAGGGACAGTGAAGCTCTGTGAAAAACAGAGGCATAAGCAGTCACTTGCTCATCCACCTGGTGCAATGATGTGAGGCTGATCAGAGTTGGATTTGAGTTAAACCTGAGTCATGACATCAAGGTATTGTGGGGGAATGAGGACAAGGGTTATCTCAGCTCTCATTTCATGTCAAAGAATTTGTATGCAAACAGGGACAGTGAGCAAAGTGAGATTTATTGATAGCCAGCACCTCCTGCCTCAGCAGTCAGGGGGAGGGCTCCAAGGGAGGAGATGCCAAAGAAGCTTACCAGTGTCTTCCCTTTATAAACATGAAGTGGCTCTCTCTGATTGGCCTCTTTCTGAAAATCTGACCCAGACTTAACCAATCAGGGGAGGATCAAAATAACAGCTATATCAGAAGGTGGGTATTACTATCTTGTCTAGCTTTGGTAAAGCTAAGTGCAGTTAATTGGCCTAAGTGCCTTCCAAATAGGCATAACAGCCTTCCAACTAATAATATGTTATAAGCCTGTGTAACTCCTCACATCCTCATCTCTTTCATTGTGACATCCAGAATATTAGCCAGCCAACTGGCAGGAGACAGAACCCCATGGTCTTGACTGCACATGTCTGAAGTTTCCAATTCACTGAGATAGGAAATGGGTGGGAGAGCAGGTTTGCATTAAAATACCACTGAATCTTCAGTTCTTACTGAAGCTTAGTAAATTGTCTTCATTAATGTTTTTTCATTGTTGAATGTCCTCGAGACCATTTACACAGCATTACATGGTTGGCTTTATATTTTGTTTTAAAGTAATTTTCAATAGAATGGAGATCTATAGAACTATTCATTGTCATGCCAGAAGTCTCTCCAAAAATCATTCAATTTTATAGTTAGAATGCTCAATATCCTGTAAATTATGTTTTAATTACTGTATTTTAATGATACATCAGTTACTAAAAACAATTAAACTCAATCAGTTGTCAGTCTCCTGTGAGTGACTCTTATTATAATTGACGTGGTTTGGAGGCCCTCAAGAAGCTAAAGTGACACTTATCATAATTTGACATTTTTATTTTAAATTGTGTAGCAATCATCTTCTAGTTCATTAAATAGATGAAATTAGGGCACATGCTGAAAATACCTGAGAATAAACTAGAAAACTATTTCATATTATGTAAAAGATGTCAGGAATTTTAAAATCCAGTGATCCATCATGCAGTTAATTTAGCAGATAAGGCAGAGGAGCTAAAAGGAAGGACTAATAAAAAAATTTGCTAAAGTAATATATTTATATTTGTACATAATGCATCCTTCCTATTTGTCATATAATATTAATTGATAGTTTATACCATCCATGATTTAAAATTTGCTACATCTTTAAGAAATATCCATCATGTACACTGTGTTCCTGTAAGTACATTTTTCTTTGTAAAGTTTTATTTATTTACTTGAGAGGCATAGTTGCAGATAGAGAGAGAGAAATACAGAAAGAGAGGTCTTCCTCTGCTGATTCACCCCCCAAATGGCCATAATGGCCAGAGTTGTGCTGATCCAAAGCCAGGAGACAAGAGATAGTTCCGCATCACCCACACAGGTGTAGAAGCCCAAGGACTTGGGCCATCTTCCACTGCTTTCCCAGGTCATCAGCTGGGAACTGGATTGGACGTCAAATAGCTAGGACTCAAACCAGCACCCATATGTGGTACCAGCATTGCAGGCAGATGCTTATCCTACTACACCACAGTTTTGGCCCTCCAGGTGTAGGTTTTTTTAGGGTTCTTATACAATGGTATTTATTTTTCAGGAGTTATAAAAGGTAGATATCATAATGCCCTTATGTAACTGCAGATTTTTAATCATTTCTCTATTTCTCTTCAGTTTTTATGTTTTCTAGTAATCCATCTTATGAGTTACTGTATTGATTTTACCTGTACACTGTATGGGCCAGCCACACCAATTGAACGGAACCTATGGGAGAGAGGGACCTAAAAGAGGGACAAGGGCAAAGAGAATGGAGCCAACACAACAAGGCAGATCAAGGCTCATTTATTCCAATATCTTGGTGGTATTTATACATAACCAGCACAAAGAAGCACAAAGGATTACAACATATGTAAGCAACTTATCAGGGCTCTGGTAACACAAATAATTTTAACAGAGTGTTCTTGATTAACATCCTCCTTCGGGATGGGAGTCTGTGACTTTCTTATCCCAAGAACTCCACAAGCCAAGACTGGCCTTGATTTGTCCAAAGGCTGCCTATATCTCCCCCTTTTTGATTTTATTGAGAATGGCCTCTGTCTTAGGTTGCCCTCAGTCATCTCTGTCCTTACCCATCATTGGTAACTCTGGCAGCTTGGCCTAGAGCCCTGTCTTAGGTTGGTACAGGATGCTGAGTTTCTTACCCATCTTTGAGGACCATTCCAGTTTAACATGAGGTGAGAGATGAAATATACAGCCAAATATCAATTATTTTTATTATAAAAGAGGTTTTGTACAAAGCTTTAAATGATGAACCTCAGTTCATACAGATTGTAGCAAAGTTAGCATAAATTGCAGAACACACAGAAAACATCCCATACAAAATAGGAAAAGCAGTTGCAGTCCAGCCAACATTAATAACCAATGAATCCATTGAAACCCTCCAAATGTTAGGGGGTTAGTAATAAACATGTGTTGCATTTCATTTTTGAGTTTATCAATAACAGACTCTATATATGGCATATTGTTAGTAATGTTAAAACAACATCCCCCAGGCACAGATTCACAGCTTATATGATCTTTTAACAGCAAGTAATCAATAGCTGCTCAGTTTAAGAGTACTCCTGAGTGAACTTGATCCAATTCTTCAGCTATATTGAATAGTGCAGTAGCAGTAAGATTGATTGTTTTGGTCACCAGACATGTAAGCCTTTGTAGTCCACGATTATTTCCATAAACCAATCCAGGAACTCCCACTAGCTATATAGCTATGGTAAAGGCAGGTCTCCAGTTAAGATGACAGTATCATCACAGTTCTCAGGTAATGAGTGTCGCTGTCGTGTCTTTGGAAATACAGATGTTAGCACTGGGGCCACACAGCCCAACGAGCAGTTGCGAAAATCATCAGGGGCTAACGATGTAAAAGCAAATTGGTTGCATAAAAATACCCATCCTTTAGGAGCCCATGTCCCATACTACTACCAGATCTGGTCTATTCCATTGATTGGTGATAGGATCCCTCCATTTTACCATTGCTCTTTTCGTAGCTGTTTGTGGATGCCAGTGTCGATCAGCTGCAGAATAACCATCTTTATCCAATGTGAGAAAATTTAAAATGAATAAAGCATGTGAGAACCATTTGTTAGGAGAATGGGCAGAAACCCCAAACTCCCCCTTTTTTATTTTATTGGCACCCAACATGGGGCAAAAATATAAGCAGGTCCATTATCCATTTTGATTTGTTTTGGAGTTCCTAGGGAAGTAAAAACTTGCAAGCAATGAGCAATAACATGTTTTGTAACTTCACCTGTATGTAAGGAAGCAAAATTAATCCAGAACAGGTATTAATAGACACATGTATATATTTTTGTTTGCCAAATTCCAGGAAGTGGATGATATTCATTTGCCATAGTTGATTGGGGAATAAACTGCAAGGATTAATTCCATAATGAGGTACTGGTAACTGAATAGAGCAAGTAGAGCAGGATTTTACAATTTGTTGAGCTTGTTCTCTAGTAATTTTATGTTTTAAATCTAGTGTATGAGTATTTAAATGATGTGAATCGTGATCTTTTGTTGCTGTTTCAATAGAATATACACACAGAGCAGAATCTGCCAAATGATTACCTTCTACCAAAGGTCCAGGAAGATTGGAATGTGCTCCAATATGAACGATAAAGAAAGGGCAGGTATGCTGTCAAATGACAGTGCAAATGTGAGAAAACAAAGGAGAAGTAGCAGAGGATTTAGGAAAGAATGAACAAATTTCTAATGAGGCACCAATAGGAACACATATTTACTATCAGTGTATATATTAACCGCTACATCCAAAGTAGACTGCAATGCAAGTGCAACAGCAGCTAATTCAACTAGCTGTGGAGATGAAAAAGGGGTATTAATAACTACAGTAGCCATCATGAACTACAGAAGCTTGACCAGTGTTAAAACCATCAGTAAATATCAAGGCAGCATTTTTTAAGGGTTGAAAGTTTGTATTTTGTGGGAATACACAGGGATGTTGTCGTAAAAATTGTATTATTTTATCTGCTGGATAGTTATTATGAACTTGTCCTGAAAAAGAAGCTAATGCAAGAGGCCAGTCTTCAGAAAAGACAGGAGCCATATTAGCTGTTTGTTAGTATATGGTTGACATATACATGTCATCTCTATTCCAAATATCTTTCTACATTCTAGTCTCCCTTTAGCTATAATCTCAGCTATTGCATTGTAATATGGTACAACATTCTTTTTAGGAGTAGCCTATGATATATCCAAAGTAAAGGAACCTTTTGCTGCAACAGAGCGGTGGGTAAATAATCTGTAATCAAAATAATAAGAATTAAAGGTTGATTATAATCGATATAAAAAACAAAGCTCTGAGATAAGGCTTGTTGTGCCTTTTCCAAGGCCAGCCATGCTGCGCGAGTAAGCACTCATTGAGAGGTAGAGGAACTATCTCCCTTTAGGATATCAAACAAAGGTTTAAGGCCTCCTGTTGTGAGGTGGTTTTCTGTGGAAGTATTTTTTCGTGGGTACACTTGGAAGACTAGATATTGATAAGGATATTAAAGTTGCATTTTCTCAGGGACATGATAAGACCAAAAGCAGATAACTGCTCTTTCATTACTGTCAGACATTGCATCACCAAAAATACCTCGGGTCCAGCTATCAAAATATCATCCATACAGTGTATAATATATAAATTGCTATATATTTTGCGAATTTTTTGAAGGGCAACATCAACGAATTGTTGGCACAAAGTAGGGCTATTAGCCATTCCTTGAGGTAAGACCCTCCATTGGTATCTTTTCATAGGTTCTTTAAAATTTACTGATGGAACAGTGAAAGCAAATCGGGGCCAATCTTCTGGATATAAAGGGATAGTATAAAAACAGTCTTTTAAATCTATTATTGCAATATAAGAGGTTTTTTTTTTTTTTTGGAATTGCAGTAGGCAACGGTAGACCTGGTTGCAAAGCCCCCATAATTTCCATAGTAGCATTAACAGCCCTAAGGTCCTGAAGCAACCGCCATCTTTCAGATTCTTTTTGATAACAAAAATAGGACTATTCCAAGGAGAATAAGAGGAAACTATATATCCTGCTATTAATTGTTCTTCCACTAATATCTGTGTAGTTTTTATCTTTTCATGCAGTAAAGGACATTGATCCACCCACATGGGATCATCTGATTTCTATTTTATTTTTTCCGCATGGGGCACAGGTTGATCAGTGGCCATCTAGTGAAACCTAAGCCTTTCCAGTCATGATTAACAGTTAAAGTAATAAAAGATGTAATGCCTGTTGTTTACCTAGACCCTTACCTGGCAAATGACCCTGTTGAAGCATATTAGTGGTAACAACTTCATTTGGACTACACATTAAAGCCCCCATTTTGTGTTAAAACACTCTGCCCCCATAGGTTAATAGGCAGTCCTCCTAGAATATATGATTAAAATGTGTCTGTATTGCCTGTTTTATCTTTCCATTGTAACAACTCTGAACTTTGTTCTAGTCCCTGACTCTGACCAATACATCATAATTGAGTCATGGTAATTTCCTTTTTCCAATTTGTGGGCCAGTTTGCTGCTGAAATAATGGAAACATCAGCTCCAGTATCTAAAAGACCCTTGAATAATTTTCTATTTAATTTTAAGGAAAATTTGGGTCAGTCCTTAGTTACGGGTTGTATCCAATAAGCATCAAAAGATCCAAAACCTTTATTATCTCTGTTATTTAAAAAAGACTTACCAATTGAAGACAAGGGGAGCAGAATCAATTGAGCAATGTGTTCTCCTGGAGTTAAAGTTACAATTACATTATTGGCTTGGGCTATAATTTTTATTTCACCAGTAAAGTCAGAGTCTATAACTCCAGGAAAAACCTGTAACCCTTTCATAGTTGTACTACTTCTGCCCAGTCGGAGACCAAAAACCTAGTTGGCAAAGGACCAAAAATCCCAGTAGAGAGGGCTTGCAGGCCCATCTCAGGGGTCAATACTGTATAGGAGGTGACACTGAGGTCCAGTCCTGCACTACCCTCTGAGGCTCTGTGGAGGGAAATTTTTGGACTTAGGGTGTTCTGTTGAGGAACAAATATCATGGCCCCAAAAATTTGTTGGTTTTGTTGGGATGGGGCCTGGGTCCAGCCCTGCTTCTAGTTTTTTGAGCTTTGTTCTTTTAATGAATTAATTTTTTTTTATCAGTTTTGGAGTGACATTCATTGGCCCTATGCCTTCCCCTTTTGCACCGGGGACAAATCCCAGAAGTCTTATTTTGATCTTTAACTTTCGGACAATTTTTTCACACATGTCCCTGCTGCCCACATTTATAGCACCCTCATTTATTGGGCATAACCCTCCTTGTTGATTTTTGTAATGACATACCAAGCAGAGTGGCAGGTCCTGAATGTCTCTTTTTAAATGAATACATTTTGCTAATTCCTCATCAAAGAGACTATCACAGAACACCTCAGCCACAGTAGCCAATCAATCCATGTTCAGGTTGTACTTATGTTTTGTAGAATTTACAATACTGTGGTCATCACTAGGTAATCTTTACACAGCACCAGAAAAGGATCCATATTGAGAATTATACATCATTAATAATCATCATGGGCATGTTTAACATTTAGATTGACTACGTGTTCCCCTGGGATGAAACAGCAGCAGCAGAGGCTTGCTCTGGCTCCCTCTTAAAGCCCCCAAGGACAAGGGTGGCTCATTGCCAAGATTTTAGGCAAGCAGTGCATCCCATCCCAGATCTTGGCCAGAGAGCCAAGACACGAAGCATGCCCACCTGTTTATTAGAAACATTCCTTTATCCTCCTCCCTGGGAACTGGCCAGTCTCCCAAGGAGCATGAGGTTATCTGGCAGACAAGTTACTTGTTTATCAGAGCCAAACCTAGATACAAGCCTCTCCATTTCCAAAATCTGTCCTTACATTTTGTCCTAGGGTTGCATTGAGGTGTAGGCATAAATAACGTGGGCTCATTGCATCATAAGAATACAATACAGGCCGGCGCTGTGGCTCAATAGGCTAATCCTCTGCCTTGTGGCACTGGTACACCGGGTTCTAGTCCCAGTCGGGGCTCTGGATTCTGTCCTGGTTGCCCCTCTTCCAGGCCAGCTCTCTGCTGTGGCCCAGGAGTGCAGTGGAGGATGGCCCAGGTGCTTGGGCCCTGCACCCCATGGGAGACCAGGGTAGGCACCTGGCTCCTGCCTTCAGATCGGTGCGGCACGCTGGCTGTAGCGCGCCGGCCACGGCGGCCATTGGAGGGTGAACCAATGGCAAAAGGAGGACCTTTCTCTCTGTCTCTCTCTCTCACTGTCCACTCTGCCTGTCAAAAAAAAAAAAAAAGAGAATACAATACAAATTTTTTATACAAGTATACATCCAGTAATCAAACACAATAATATTCAACAAATTTTAAGGATAAATTAAAACATATCTGAGGGGGAATTAGCCTCTTGGGCACCCATATCAGGACATAAAAAACATCACCATTCCAATATAACAACCCAAGCTGCTGCAGACAGCCTGAGGATGGGCAAGACAATCCCATGGCATGGAGATCTGAGGCATTGTTACTTGCTAAACAAACATGTTGAGGTGCACACAGTCCAATTAACGAATGCATTAACATTTTGCATTACTCTAAAACTAGTGATTTGGTGTTTCATTAAGTTTTTGCAACATTTCTTTTTGATAAGACAACAAATTTTTCAGTGGATGGAACACGGTGGGTAACCATTTAGCCATAATGATAGTAGCCTCTTCTTATCTGTAATTGTTACATTCTTGTAGTTTCATGGAATCTTAACCATTTGTGGCATATTTTGATTTACATTCTTTTTGTAAAGCAAACCAAGCATAATCTGCCCAAGCATTCCTATCAACAATAGGGGCAGAGCTAGTACATAATACAAAAACAGAATGAGTAGTCCAGACACTTTATCACCACAATTCCTCATTTCACATAGTAATATTAACTTTACAAAGGTAACATTTACTTCAACTGAAATATTTAAATGTAGAGTGGGGGGTGTCCAGTGTACACTGATTTATATTTTCCACTCCCAGAGTAAGTAGTTACATTTTCATTCACAACACCATCTTTAGCAAACCAAGGACTAACTTTTCAACAGCACTGATAAATTGCTCTATGGTTTGTTTCTTTAACCCTATTTCCTGCATCTGCAATAAAGTTTTTACAGCCTTTATGGCTTGCTTACCTTGTTTTTACAGCCTTTATCATGGCTTGCTTTGTTTCTTAAATGCGCATTTAAATCTTTTCTGAGCAAATCCCATTGTTGCTCATCCAGGACTCCTTCTTCTGCAAACCAAGGACTGACTATTCCTATGGCATCAATGAACTGTTCTATGGCTCACTTTTTTTTAACCCTATCCCCTGTGCCTGTAATGGAGTCTGTATTGCCTTTATCATGGCCTGTTTACTTTGTTCTTGTCCCATAATTTCCCCTTACACACCTGATCCAGAGGCAAGCAGTATTGGGTACTTGTCTTCCTTTCATTATTCTGTTATTGCTGCAGTCTTTTTCTTGTTGGGGTGGGTGATTCTCACTTCATTTCCCTCATACTCAGGTCCCTGTTTGGGCACCACTTGTGCAGGCCAGCTGCACCAGTCGAATGAAACCTAAGGTAGAGAGAGGGACCTAAAAGAGGGACAAGGGCGAAGAGAACGACAAGGCAGATCAAGGCTCATTTATTCCAATGTCTCGGTGGTATTTAAACATAACCAGCACAAAGGAGCACAAAGGATAACAACATATGTAAGCAACTTATCAGGGCTCTGGTAACACAGATAATTTTAACAGAGTATTCTTGATTAACATCCTCCTTCAGGATGGGAGTCTGTGACTTTCTTATCCCAAGAACTCCACAAGCCAAGACTGGCCTTGATTTGTCCAAAGGCTGCCTACAGTACACAACACCAAGATATTCCTATTTTAGTTGTATATGTGTACACAGATGTGTGATGTGTGTGTGTGTGTGTGTGAGAGAGAGAGAGAGAGAGAGAGTGCATGTGCCCATATTAGAGAGATAGCACTGAAAATACAATGAGGATCCCCAGCCATCATTTCAAACACCACCTGTGAGCTGGCTGTCGATGAAGCAGACCACTGGTTTCTATTCCACTGTTGTGAGTTGAAAAGTTTCTCCCCCAAAATTCAAATCTTAAAGCCTTAACTCCCAATGTGACTTTATTTGGAGAAAGAGCCTTATAGGAGGTTAGTAAAGTCAAATGATATAAAAATGTGAGGTCCTAGTCTGAACTGACTTATGTCCTTATAAGGACACATGTTGTGATGACATGCACAGAAGAAACATACCACATGAAGACACAGCAATGTGGTAGCTGAGTTGGAAAACAGGGAAGGAGGCCTCAGGAGAAACCAAGCCTGCAAGCGCCTTGACCTTGGATTTCCAGTGTATAGAACTAGGAAAACTAAATGTCTGTAACTTAAAGCACCCTATTTATGATAATATGGTGACCCTGGAAAAGAAATACAGCCCCACTTCTGCCTGATTTACCTGCAGCCACCAAGAGAACTCACACAATGTGTTATCAGGAATACAGGCGTTAAAAGTGGTGGATTCAGGAGTTATAAAGCCAAAGCCAGAAATAGAGAGAAGAAAGGCAAGAGGTACAAAAAAATGAAAAATTATTTATAGAAACCTAGATTTAGGGGAAATTAATTATAAAACTGAATAAATTATATATTCATGTTTTTGAAAAGTCCATGATTTGATCCAAATAGAACTCTAAAATTTAATTTAAAATTATATAATTAGAAAAATAAAAAAGACCTGGCTTGACTTTTGTGTTTCTACAGCATGAGATCTAAGTCCACTTTCACAGCTTTTGAACTATTTTTCTTTCCAAAACTTTATGGGATAACCAGTAGTGTGACTGAAATCAAAGTCCTACATGTTCTTCCACTAAATTGAAGCAAGGTATTACCTATGGTCTTAGGAAAGTTAGTAAAAATAAAATAGAAGAAAATTAAATGTATTTATTTGGTACTCTTTACTTAAACACCGTTTTAATTTTCTATAGTCAAATATACTAATATATATATATATATATATATATATATATATAGGTGGACAGAGAGGCACTAACCATAAGTAATGGATTAAAATTAAGGTAAATTTTTTTTTTGACAGGCAGAGTGGACAGTGAGAGAGAGAGAGAGACAGAGAGAAAGGTCTTCCTTTTGCCGTTGGTTCAGCCTCCAATAGCCACCGCGGCTGGTGCACTGCGGCCAGTGCACCGCTCTGATCCCATGGCAGGAGCCAGGTGCTTATCCTGGTCTCCCATGTGGGTGCAGGGCCCAAGCACTTGGGCCATCCTCCACTGCACTCCCTGGCCACAGCAGAGAGCTGGCTTGGAAGAGGGGCAACCGGAACAGGATCTGATGCCCCAACTGGGACTAGAACCCGGTGTGCCAGCGCCGCAAGGTGGAGGATTAGCCTAGTGAGCCATGGTGCCAGCAAGGTAAATATTTTGAAGTTACAAATTCACTAGGTAAAAGAAGCCTCCACAAACCCAGATCACAACACCCCCTACTTTGATCAACATAGGCAATGATATAATGCCCATCCAGAAAACCATCATCCCCTTCAAAAAAATAAAAATAAAAAGGACAGACAGAACTTTAAGCCCTCAACCTCACCACAATCAACCAGCACAATGGATTGCAAATATCAGACAGCAAACTGACAAACTGACCAATTCTGAACATAATGGAAGATAGGATCCACATGGGAATTAGACAAACTAAAAAGTTCAATGAGATTGGAGGATTTCAGACAATAATGATACTCTCATGGTGTCACTCAGGATTATTGCTTGCAAGTAACAAAATATTACTTACAATGAGTTCAGAAGGTGATTGCTTGGGGCATTAATTATCAGAACTATTGGAAAAGCAAAGACACACCACCATCTGGTTTTAAGAAATGATCTCTAGGGGCCAGCACTGTGGCACAATGGGTTTAAGCCTGATCCTGCAGAGCCAGTATCCCATATAGGCACTGGTTTGAGTCCCAGCTGCTCCATTTCTGAGCCATCTCCCTGCTAATGTGCCTGGGAATGCAGCAGAAGATGGCCCAAGTCCTTGGGCTACTGTACCCAAGTGGGAGATTTGGAAGAAGCTCCTGGATCCTGGCTTCAGATCATCTCAACTCTGGCCACTGCAGTGGCCATTTGGATGGAAGATCTCTCCCTCTCTTTCTCCTTCTCTCTCTCTCTCTATATATATATATATATAATATATATATAATTTATATATATATATAAAACTCTTTCAAATAAGTAAAATAAAGCTTTTTTTATAAAAAGAAAAAGAAATGGCCCCTAAATGCACACCACAAACCCATGTTGTTAAGAAGATGCTGTGCAATAGAAAATGGCTCAAGTCCTTGGACCCCTGCACCCACATGGGAGACCTGGAAGAAGCTCCTGGCTCCTGGCTTCAGATTTGCACAGCTCTGGCCATTGCGGCCAATTGGGGAGTGAACCATCAGATGGAAGACCTCTCTCTCTCTCTCTCTGCCTTTCCTCTTTCTGTGTAACTCTTTGAATCTTTTTTTTTTCTTTTGACAGGTAGAGTGGACAGTGAGAAAGAAACAGAGAGAAAGGTCTTCTTTTTTCCATTAGTTCACCCCCCCAGTGGCCACCACGGCTGGTGTGCACCACATTGATCTGCAGCCAGGAGCCAGGTGCTTCCTTCTGGTCTCCCATGCAGGTGCAGGGCCCAAGGACTTGGGCCATCCTCCACTGCACTCCCAGGCCACAGCAGAGAGCTGGACTGAAAGAGGAGCAACCAGGACAGAATCTGGCACCCCGACTGGGATGAGAACCAACCCGGGGTGCCAGTGCCACAGGAGGAGGATTAACCTATTGAGCCATGACACCAACAAACTCTTTGAATCTTTAAAAAAAGATTTAAAAATGACATCATTCTTAAAAAAAAAAAAAAAGAAAAGAAAGAAGATGCTGTGAAGAATCACACTTAGATCTGGATCAAGAAGCTATCTGAACAATCTGAACAATCTGTTGCTCACCCAAGTAGAACTTCTGTAAAATTTCCCAGAAGATCTGATCGCTCCTTTCATAGCTACCATTTAAGACTTAGTTCATCTGCCAGACAGAACTTTTGCCACATCATGGATTCAAGTTGCAAGGATATCTGGTTTCTTATTCTATATGAAATGATCTCAGAGCCAGTGCTGTGGTGCAGCAGGTTAAAGCCCTGGCCTGAAGTGCCGGCATACCATATGGGTGCCGGTTCTAGTCCCAGCTACACCACTTCCCATCTAGCTCTCTGCTATGGCCTGGGAAAGCAGTAGAGGATGGCCCAAGTCTGGGCCCCTGCACCCATGTGGGAGACTGGGAAGAAGCTCCTGGCTCCTGGCTCCTGGCTTTGTATTGGCTCAGCTCTGGCCATTGCAGCCATCCAGGGAGTGAACCAGTGGATGGAAGACCTTTCTCTCTCTCTCTCTCTCTCTGTAACTCTTTCAAATAAATAAAACAAATCTTTATTTTTTTAAAAAAGAAAGACATGATCTCAGACTTACAGGTTAAATCAAGAGAAATATGTTCTTTCACTGTATTGGAGAATGTAAATACAACATCACTGTGACTGGGTTAAATTGCAGTATAGGGAGTACTATGCTCCATTCAGTCTCTAGGTGAGAATCTGTTCCTTGACACTTCCAGCTCTGGTAACATCTGCCATTACATGTGATCACATCACTCCCATCTTTGCCTTTACAATGATATCAAATTCTCTCTCTCTTTTTTAAAGATTTTATTCATTTATTTGACAGGCAGAGTTACAGACAGTGAGAGAGAGAAAGACAGAGAGAAAGGTCTTCCTTCCACTGGTTCACTCCCCAAATGGCCACAATGACCGGAGTTGCACCAATCTTAAGCCAGGAGCCAGGTGCTTCCTCCCAGTCTCCCACGTGAATGCAGGGGATGAAGCACTTGGGCCATCCTCCACTGCTTTACCAGGCTACAGCAGAGAACTGGACTGGAAGAGGAGCAACAGGGCTAGAAAGGGTGCCCATATGGGATGCCAGCACCACAGGTGGAAGATTAACCTAGTGTGCCATGGCACTGGCCCCTCTCCTCTTCTTAATGTGTAAATCTCCCTTTGCTTTTGATTTATGAGCACATAAGTGATTATACACAGGGTTCACATGGAAAAACCCGGTTAATGTAATCTCAAAATCATTAACTTTATTTCACATTCAAAAACATCTTTCAAAATAATTCAGCATTTCTTGCTTGCATGGATTAAGAGATGTTATCTTTGGAGGCCAATATTCAGGTTTCCTCTTCTAGAAAGGATATGTTAACTTTTAAGTTTATATCATGAGGAAAGGTTTGCTAGAAAGGGATTGGAATAGGTTGAAAGAGATTCATTACATATTATCTAGTAAACTTCTTGATAGGGAAATAAACTGACACATCCCATCAATGGACCAACAAGACAATAAAAAGTCAGAAACCAGCCTCAGCCTTAGCTCAGAGGCTTAGAAAATCACAAGGTTAGCTGGGAGGCTACACGATATCCTCAGCTACCTAATAATGGGGAAAATTATACCCCCATCACCTGGGAGCTTCCCCAGATGCAGAAGACCGAGTAGAAGCCCAGAAAACCAGCTAACCTAATTAAACTGCCATTTCCACCAACAGATGAATGGAGTGAAAATGTGACACACATGAATTCTACTCTTCTTACAAAAGAGGAAATGATGTCACTTAGGATAACATATATGAACACAGAGAGCATTATAAGTGATGCAAGCCTGGCACAGAAAGACAAATACATGAGTTTGTTTATATGTGTATTTTGTAGAAGTAAAAATCATGTAGGTATATGGGCAAGAATATATATTAGATGGTGCAGGGTGGAAGTGGGAGTAGGGATAAGAAGAGACGGTGCTCTAGGGAAATATAATTTTCAGTAGAAGGTTAGTTTCTTTGTCCTACTGCACAAGACAGATGATTAAACTGTGTTGAATTTTTCAAAACTGCTAGGAGTGGCTTTTTTAAAAAGTACATAAAGTGATAGATATGTTCAAAGCCTGATTTGAAAATTCTGTGATAAAACATGTGATAAAACACATCTATCAAAACTTCAGACTTTGCTCACAAACATGCAAATATTTGTCAGTTGAAAATAAAGGTTTCAGGGACCTGAAACCTGTGTAGCAGGTTAAGCCGTTGCCTGCAATGTTATCATCCCATATGGATGCCAGTTTGAGTCCCAGTTGATTCACTTCTTTTTTTATTTTTTTAACTTTTATTTAATGAATATAAATTTCCAAAGTACAGAATATGGATTACAATGGCTTCCCCCCCATAACGTCCCTCCAACCCGCAACCATCTCCTTTCCCACTCCCTCTCCCCTTCCATTCACATCAAGATTCATTTTTGATTCTCTTTATATACAGAAGATCAGTTTAGCATATATTAAGTAAAGATTTCAACAGTTTGCTCCCACACAGAAACATAAAGTGAAAAATACTGTTTGAGTACTAGTTATAGCATTAAATCTCAATGTACAGCACACTAAGGACAAAGATCCTACATGAGGAGTAAGTGCACAGTGACTCCTGTTGTTGACTTAACAAATTGACACTCTTGTTTTTGGCCTCAGTAATCACCCTAGGCTCTTGTCATGAGCTGCCAAGGCTATGGAAGCCCCCTGAGTTCACCGACTCTGATCATATTTAGACAAGGCCATGGTCAAAGTGGAAGTTCTCTCCTCCCTTCAGAGAAAGGTACCTCCTTCTTTGATGACCCATTCTTTCCACTGGGATCTCACTCATGGAGATCTTTCATTTAGGTTTTTTTTTCCCCCAGAGTGTCTTGGCTTTCCATGGGGCTTTTCAGCCAGATCCGCATGCCTTAAGGGCTGATTCTGAGGCCAGAGTGCTGTTAGGACATTTGCCATTCTATGGGTCTGCTGTGTATCTCACTTCCCATGTTGGATCATTCTCTCCCTTTTTGATTCTATCAGCTAGTATTTGCAGACACTGTTCTTGTTTATGTGATCCCTTTGGTTCTTAGTCCTATCATTACGATCAATTGTGAACAGAAATTGATCACTAGGACTAGTGGGATGGCATTGGAACATGCCACCTCGATGGTATTGAATTCGAATCCCCTGGTATGTTTCTAACTCCACCATTTGAGGCAAGTCAGCTTGAGTATGTCCCGAATTGCACATCTCTTCCCTCTCTTATTCCCACTCTTATATTTAACAGCGATCACTTTTCAGTTAAGTTTCAGCACTTAAGAAGAATTGTGTATTGATTACAGTATTCAACCAAAAGTATTAAGTAGAACAAACAAAAAAATACTAAGAGGGATAACATATTAATCTGCTCACAGTTGATTCACTTCTAATTCAACTCCAACTCCAGCCATAGTGGCAATTTGGGAAGACAAACAGTGGATGGAAGATCTCTCCCTCTCCTTCTCTGTGTGTGTGTGTGTGTGTGTACCTCTGCCTTTCAAATAAATACAATAATTCTTTTTTAAAAAAAGAAAGAAAAAGAAAAGTTTGCTTAAAAAAGAAATAAAATAAAAATTTTAAAGGTAAAAGATCTGGGTGAGCATTGTGGTGCAGTGGGTAAAGTCACTATTTGTGATGCTGCATTTCATATCTGAATGCCTGATTTGAGTTCCCACAACTTTTCTTTTCCAACTCAGCTTCCAGATAAAGCACTTGGGTGGAGGAGGGATAATGGTAAAAGTACTAGAATGGCTATCAACTTCATGGGAGATTTAGATGGAATTCCTTGCTTTTGGATTTAGTCTGGTCTGGCCACATCTATTGTGGGTAACTGAGAAGTGAAACAGTGAGTGAAAGATCTCTTTTTCTCCCCCTTTGTTGGGGTACACAAGTAAAAGGAAAGAGAGGATACGAGGACTCTTCCTCTGAAAAGCGCTTCCAGGACAATTCAGTATCTTTTCTTTATTTATAAGAATTACAACAGCCTATTGTACAGTGCATTCATGTGTTCATATAACTAAGGTTTCTCTGAAGCATGTGTAGCAAAACATATTAGATATGTTAGAGTCCGAAATGCCCACTGCCCGAGGGACGTCTCCAAAAGACCTCTCTCATGCAAATTGCAAAGGATTTTATTTTTATTTTTCCAGCATGATGGGGCTCTCTGGTCAGACCAGAACAGAGCAGCCTCGAGGAACTACAGCATAGGGTTTGTAAAGGCAAAAACTGCAAAATCGGGAGGGAGGGAATGTACGGTTGCTATACACGGTTGCTAAGATCAAAAGAGAGTACAAAAAATCCAAAGAGAGTACATAGTTACTGGGGTCAACATAACCTAAGACCTAAGTGAAACCAATATTCATCATAATCTTGACTATACCAGTCACAATCGTACAATTATCATTTATGATCTTGACATTAATTCACATTATATGTAAGACATAGACAAATCACATCTTTATCATTAACCCAGGTACAACCTTTCTACTTTCAAGCTTGAGCAATCATGCTAGGGGGTTTTTGTGCTCTGCCAAGGGTGATGTAGTGCACTGTTATTGTCCGACTATTTGAGATCATAGTTGCAAACCAGAGTCTCATGGTGGGGGTTACTTTCCCAGAATGCAGTCTCAAGTGCTTCAAAATGGAGTCCCTATTGTCAAGGTGCTACTTCAAATACACATGTCTGGGAAATCAGCTACATGTCCTTGTGGAGACAATGTTCCCACAAGGGTTCAATGCTCTTTTTGTTAGAAGGTCATAAACTACCCTTAATCAGTCCCTGTGGTCACACTCTGTCTTCTAGGAAGAAAATATCTTCACTAAGAGTGCTTTGACAGAAAGCTTTTTTCCAGATTTCTCCCTTTTCTTGTTTTATAAATGTTTATTAGCAATATGATTTTGGCAGTAATTTTGCTTTTTGCATTCAGCTGCCACACTGTGTTCAGGATAAACGTGTTCTCAACTGAGAGTGCTTTGGCAGAATTTTTGCTCTCTACATTCTGCATCCCCCCCACTTTTTTTTTAAATAAATGTCAGTAATATGATTGCTTAAAGCAAAGATTGCATCCTTTACAAGTATTAGTCAAAGATGGGATGCAGTGAAAGAAGCAGCATATCAGGATCAATGAGGCTATGGCAAGGCAACCATAGAAAACAATTGTTTTAACCAGATGGTGTTCTTGAATAGAGATGGAAAAAAGCAACATAAGACAGCATAATAACAACAATGAGTTCTTTTGCCAATTGAATCATTATGGCTATCAAAAGAGTCTCAGGGGTTTCTTCTTGATGTTCTTGTTGAAGCAACCACTGAGCTGAAGCAAGTAGTGACTTGAGGTCTCCCCAGGTAACCACTTGTCTGTCAGGTCAAGGAGGTCTCCGACAGTGAGATATTGTCTCTCTTTTCTTGAACCCAAGTTGAAACTGAGGGATCAGGTCCTGAAGTCCTTGAGGCAGCTCATGATGTCATGCAGGGTGAACACAACAAGCAAGAATCCACACAGGTCCTATGGGAGAGAGAACAGAGTCACACGATCTCCCCCACATTAGTAGTGGTTTTGGTCCTTTCCATGTTGGTTCAGGAGTTTGTTTATAATCCACTAATGGACAATGGTGCAGCTTTTGAGGGGCAAAAATGTTTCCTTGCTTGGGCTTCCTCTGTTCAAAAACTGCCTGAAGGGTAAGATAAATGATTAAGTGCAAATAAAATAATAGACATTGCTTGATTAATTTGTACTGCAATGCTTACCCCTTTCTTTAATTGTTTGTGTAAAAAGGTTTTAACAGTGTGATGTGGTGGAGTGGGGAGGGGGGCGGGGAAGGAGGGGAGGGAGCCGAGGAGGAAGATGGTGGAGAGCTGGAGGCTGGCGTGCCGCGACCCGGGAGGACTAAGCGGGAGCGGGACCAGCTGTACTAGAGTGCTA
The DNA here is from genome assembly GCF_051225735.1 of Oryctolagus cuniculus. NCBI lineage: Eukaryota > Metazoa > Chordata > Mammalia > Lagomorpha > Leporidae > Oryctolagus > Oryctolagus cuniculus. The sequence goes on along the minus strand of NC_142885.1, from coordinate 777,770 downwards.
CTCGGACGTGTCGGTCCACGGAGGAGATGATCGCCGGTCGCGTCCGCACGGACGCCTACCGCCTGGGGATCCTGCGGAACTGGGCAGCGCTGCGAGCGAAGACGGTGCTGGATGTGAGCACGGGCACCGGCATTCTCAGCGTCTTCTGTGCCCAGGCCGGGGCCGGCGCGTGTACGTGGTGGAGGCCAGCGCCATCTGGCAACGGGCCCGCAAGGTGGTGCGGCTCAACGGGCTGGAGGACCGGGTGCTCATCCTGCTGGGGCCGGTGGAGACAGTGGAGCTGCCAGAGCAAGTGGATGCCATCGTAAGCGAATGGATGGGCTACGGACTCCTGCACGAGTCCATGCTGAGCTCCGTGCTGCACGCGCGGACCAAGTGGCTGAAGGAGGGCGGGCTTCTCCTGCCGGCCTCTGCCGAGCTCTTCGTAGCCCCCATCAGCGACCAGATGCTGGAATGGCGCCGAGGCTTCTGGAGCCAGGTGAAGCAGCACTATGGCGTGGGCATGAGCTGCCTGGAGAGCTTCGCCACGTGCTGCCTCATGGGCCACTCGGAGATCGTGGTGCAGGGCCTGTCCGGCGAGGATGTGCTGGCCCGGCCCCAGCGCTTGGCTCAGCTTGAGCTGGCCCGCGCCTGGAGCAGGAGCTGGAGGCTGGCGTTGGTGGGCGCGACGGTTCGGCGCCCCTGCAGGGCTTTGCCATCTGGTTCCAGGTGATCTTCCCTGGAGGGGATTCGGAGAAACCCCTGGTGCTGTCCACCTCGCCTTTTCACCCGGCCACACACTGGAAGCAGGCGCTCCTCTAGTTGAATGAGCCGGTGCAAGTGGAGCAAGACACGGACATTTCTGGAGAGATCACTCTGCTGCCCTCCCGGGACAACCCCCGCCGCCTGCGCGTGCTGCTGCGCTACAAAGTGGGGGAACAGGAGGAAAAGACCAAAGGCTTTGCCATGGAGGACTGAGCGCCGCTTTTTCTCCCAGCGACCTCCCAAGGCGGCCTGACCTGAGGAGGAGAGGTGTAGGGAGGTTGGAGGAGAAAGGGCGATCCCACGTGCAAGTAGGGGGCAATGTCTGCTCCCTTTTCCCTCAGGGCTGCTGGGGCAGGAACCTGACTTCAGTCTCCCTTTAAGGAGATTCTTCTAACGGTTTTATTTTTTTTTTCTACAAAGTGGTCCCCTCCCCACTCTTCAACCAAGAGATACACCATGCTTGTTAGTGGGCGTTTAAGCCTCAAAAGCATGTGGTACCGAACATTTGGGTTTCCATTTCTTTTATTTCACAGGAAAAGCAAATACACGAATGTAAATGGCAGTTTATGAAGGGTCCATGCACACACCTGACACCTCTCAGAAGGGTGAAAAATTTCAGTGAAACTCATTGTCACTTTAATATCTCTAGAGCCATATTTTCTGTCTCTGAATTCCCCCTTTTCCTGGGTGCCTCTAGGCTATGATCCTTGTTTCTAATTTTTTTTTTAAATAAACGACTACTGGTACTAAAGAAAAGATGAGAAAAAAAAGAGTGTGATGTGGTGCTGGCACTGTGGCTTAGCAGGTAAAGCTGCTGTCTGCAGTGCCAGCATCGCATATGGGTGCCTATTTGAGTCCTAATTGCTACACTTCTGATCAAGCTCTCTGCTGTGTCCTGGGAAAGTAGTACACAATGGCCCAGGTCTTGGGCCCCTGCATCCATGTAGGAGACTGGAAGAAGCCCCTGGCTCCTGGCTTTGGATTGGTGCAACTCTGATTGGCTGTTGTGGCCATCTGGGGAGTAATCCAGTGGATGGAAGACCTCTCTCTCTCTCTTTCTGTCTCTCTCTCTCTCTCCCTCTCTGCCTCTGTAACTCTTTCAAATAAATAATAAAAAATCTTTTTTTTTAAAGTGCGATTTGCATGCTCTACAATAGCTTGGCCTGTAGCATTATAGGGAATACCATGTTTTAGTTTGATGTCCCATAAACAACAACAGCTGGAGAATATATCTGAAGTGTATGTGGGAAGCATTATCAGTTTTTAATTGGCTAGGTTTATCCATGACAGCCATTGCCATGAGTAGATGTTTGATAACAAGATAAGTCGATTCACCTTTAAGGAGGTGGCCCAAATATAAACAGTATGAGTCAATGACAACATGTAGGTAAGAGAAAGGCTTAAATAACAAACATTGAGTAAAACCCATTTGCCAAAGTTCATTAGCTTAATGTGGATTAGCTGCAGTAAAAGGAAAATAATGAGTTGTTTGAGCACACTGAGTACAGTTAGAGTTAATGGGGCATGCTTCTTCTGATGGGTGTGTGTAACTGTTTATGAAGAGATTTTGCAGATTAAAGAAAAATTCATGACTTTGCAAAAGATCTGTAAAAAGAGCAGCAACAAGAAGAGCATGATCAGCACACTGATTACCCTCTGATAATATACTGGGGAGAGGTGAATGACTGTGAATATGTGCCATGTATAAAGGATGATGGGGTTTAGTGAATAATGTCTGAAGTGTAGGGGGAAAATTGAGTAAATTAAGATCAAGTGTCAGGTGGAGAAATAAATTGGCAACATATTGGGAGTCAGTGATTAAATTTGAAGGTTGAGAGTTAAATAAACATACAGCCAAAACTATTGCAACTAATTCACTATGTTGTGTTTTTTTGGGGGGAATAAAGTGTATTTAACAACCCAATATTGTTTCTGTTAATAAGTAATAACACCCTTATATGGAGAATCATCAGAAAATATTGTCAAGGCTTGAGGGTAGGGGTTTTAGAGATAGTGGAATGGAAAGAGGTAAAGTAGATAGAAGAGTTACATGGAGGGGGTGGGTCCTTAGGAAGGTTATGATACTGTTAGAACAATTTGATAAGTTAATTGAAATGGAGCAAATATTCATATTCCTGTTTTGAGAAGGGAACATAGATGCTAATTAGGTGAAGACTCAAAACATTAAGTGATCAATTATGAAGTTTTGCAATTAAATCAGCAATGGGTTGTATATAAGGGTAAATATTGTGAGGAGGAGTGTGAAGCAGGTAGAGCTATTCCATTAAAAATATGCTTCCAGAAGCTTGAGCTAATAAGACTCCTATGGAGTTTATATAAGTGGGAAGTAAAGCCAGTTGTAAAGCAGTATTTTCAGGAATCCAGTCAACAAAACTCTGTCATAGTTGAAATTAATTGTATCTATAGCAGACCGCATCTCAGGTGAAATGGAAATAGTGTCAGCAGAATGATTCTTACCTTTTAAGGCTTCAAGGGGAGATTGTAGTTGTTGCATAGTTCATCTGAAGTAAGGACGAGCCCAATTAAGATGTCCTAAATATTGCTGAATTAGGTTTAAGGGGTTTGGTAGTCAAAGCTGAGGAAGATAAGGCATAGATTTTGTTATCAACAACTTGTGGCTTAAGTATAAGTAAGGGGCTTCCTTTTGTATCTTTTCAGGGGCAATATGAAGTCCATATTGTAAGAGGTAATAAATTAATCATTGAAGATGAAAAGGCAAAACCTGAGGTCCAGCCACCAAAATGTCATCCAAATAATACATGGCAAGAAGATGGGGGAATTCAAATCAAAAGGGACATAGGGGTTGATGGACATAATATTAGCATAAAGCAGAACTATTTCACATTTCCTATGGAAGAACTGTCCATTGATATCTCATAGCAAGTTAAGAATGATTTAAAACAGGCACTATAGAGGAAAATTTTTTACTATCAGTCTTAACCAAAGGAATGGTAAAAAAGCAATACTTTAAATCTACTATAAAGAGAATATTTGAGAGAAATTAAATTGGGGTTAGATAATCCACACTGAAGGGGTCTCATAGGTTGAATATGTTCATCAATCTCCCAGAGGTCATATAATAATCTCCATTTAACAGATTTCTTCTTAATAGTAAAGATAGTATTCCAAGGGCTAGTAGATTGTTCAATATGTCCTAATTATAATTGTTCTTTAATTAGGGCCTCCACTGCAGATATTTTTCTTTGGAAAGTTGCCATTGTTTTACCCATACTGGCTCTCCAGGAAGCCAGGTTAAGGGGAGAGCAGTATATTGAGGGGATGCATAAGTGGAAGCCCCTATTTTAAATTTGTATAAATTGTGGCTTGACCAGCATCACCTTAATCCCTAAACCAGAGAAAGATGCAGCACTGAAAGAAAATTATAGACCAATATCCCTGATGGACATAGACGCAAAAATCCTCAATAAAATTCTCGCCAATAGAATAAAACAACACATCAGAAAGATCATCCACCCAGACCAAGTGGGATTTATCCCTGGTATGCAGGGATGGTTCAACATTTGCAAATCAATCAATGTGATTCACCACATTAACAGACTGCAGAAGAAAAACCATATGCTTATCTCAATAGATGCAGAGAAAGCATTCGATAAAATTCAACACCATTTCATGATGAAAACTCTAAGCAAATTGGGTATAGAAGGATCATTCCTCAATATAATCAAAGCAATTTATGAAAAACCCACGGCCAGCATCCTATTGAATGGGGAAACGTTGGAAGCATTACCACTGAGATCTGGCACCAGACAGGGATGCCCAGTCTCACCACTGCTACTTAACATAGTTCTGGAAGTTTTAGCCAGAGCCATCAGACAAGAAAAAGAAATTAAAGGAATACAAATTGAGAAGGAAGAAGTCAAACAATCCCTCTTCACAGATGATATGATTCTTTACTTAGAGGATCCAAAGAACTCTACTAAGAGACTATTGGAACTCATAGAGGAGTTTGGCAAAGTGGCAGGATATAAAATCAATGCACAAAAATCAACAGCCTTTGTATACACAAGCAATGCCATGGCTGAGGAAGAACTGCTAAGATCAATCCCATTCACAATAGCTACAAAAACAAATACCTTGGAATAAACTTAACCAAGGACGTTAAAGATCTCTACAATCAGAATTACAAAATCTTAAAGAAAGAAATAGAAGAGGATATCAAAAAATGGAAAAATCTTCCATGCTCATGGATTGGAAGAATCAACATCATCAAAATGTCCATTCTCCCAAAAGCAATTTATAGATTCAATGCAATACCAATCAAGATACCAAAGACATTCTTCTCAGATCTGGAAAAAATGATGCCGAAATTCATGTGGAGGCACAAGAGACCTCGAATAGCTAAAGCAATCTTGTACAACAGAAACAAAGCAGGAGGCATCACAATACCAGATTTCAGGACATACTACAGGGCAGTTGTAATCAAAACAGCATGGTACTGGTACAGAAACAGATGGATAGACCAATGGAACAGAATTGAAACACCAGAAATCAACCCAAACATCTACAGCCAACTTATATTTGATCAAGGATCTAAAACCAATCCCTGGAGCAAGGACAGTCTATTCAATAAATGGTGCTGGGAAAACTGGATTTCCACGTGCAGAAGCATGAAGCAAGACCCCTACCTTACACCTTACACAAAAATCCACTCAACATGGATTAAAGACCTAAATCTATGACCTGACACCATCAAGTTACTAAGAACATTGGAGAAACCTTGCAAGATATTGGAACAGGCAAAGAGTTTCTGGAAAAGACCCGGGAGGCACAGGCAGTCAAAGCCAAAATTAACTATTGGGATTGCATCAGATTGAGAAGTTTCTGTACTGCAAAAGAAACAGTCAGGAGAGTGAAGAGACAACCGACAGAATGGGAAAAATATTTGCAAACTCTGCAACAGATAAAGGGTTAATAACCAGAATCTACAAAGAGATCAAGAAACTCCACAAAAACAAAACCAACAACACACTTAAGAGATGGGCCAAGGACCTCAATAGCCATTTTTCAAAAGAGGAAATCCAAATGGCCAACAGGCACATGAAAAAATGTTCAAGGTCATTAGCAATCAGGGAAATGCAAATCAAAACCACAATGAGGTTTCACCTCACCCCGGTTAGAATGGCTCACATTCAGAAATCTACCAACAACAGATGCTGGAGAGGATGTGGGGAAAAAGGGACACTAACCCACTGTTGGTGGGAATGCAAACTGGTCAAGCCACTATGGAAGTCAGTCTGGAGATTCCTCAGAAACCTGAAGATAACCCTACCATTCAACCCAGCCATCTCACTCCTTGGAATTTACCCAAAGGAAATTAAATTGGCAAACAAAAATGTGGTCTGCACCCTAATGTTTATTGCAGCACAATTCACAATAGCCAAGACCTGGAATCAACCTAATGCCCATCAACAAAAGACTGGATAAAGAAATTATGGGATATGTACTCTTTAGAATACTATACCATAGTAAAAAACAATGAAATCCAGTCATTTGCAACAAAATGGAGGAATCTGGAACACATCATGCTGAGTGAAATAAGCCAGTCCCAAAGGGACAAATATCATATGTTCTCCCTGATTGGTGACAACTGACTGAACACTAAAAAGGAAACCTGTTGAAGTGAAATGGACACTATGATAAATGGTGACTTGATCAGCATAGCCCTGACTGTTAATGAACAACTTGATACATTATCCCTCTTAGTATTTTTTTATCTGTTCTACTTAATATGACAGGTTTAATTCTGTAATTAATACACAGTTATTCTTAAGTGTTGAAATTTAACTGAAATGTGATCCCTGTTAAACATAAGAGTGGGAATAAGAGAGGGAAGAGAGGTACAATTCGGGACATGCTCAGGCTGACTTGCCCCAAATGGTAGAGTTAGAAACATACCAGGGGATTCGAATTTAATCCCATCAAAGTGGCATGTACCAATGCCATCTCACTATTCCAAGTGATCAATTTCAGTTCACAATTGATCATAATGAAAGGACTAAGAGTGAAAGGGATCACATAAACAAGTCTAGTGCCTGCTAATACTAACCGATAGAATAAAGGGGAGAGCAATCCAACATAGGATGTGAGATACACAGCAGACTCATAGAATGGCAGATGTCCTAAACAGCACTCTGGCCTCAGAATCAGCCCTAAAGGCATGTGGATCCAGCTGAAAAGCCCGTGAGAGTATTTCAGGCATGGAAAGCCAAGACACTCTGGCAAAAAAAAAAAAACGGACCTAAATGAAAGATCTCTGTGAGTGAGATCCAAGTGGAAAGAACAGGTCTTCAAAGAAGGAGGTACCTTTCTCTGAAGGGAGGAGAGAACTTCCACTTTGACTATGACCTTGTCTAAATAAGGTAAGAGTCAGAGAACTCAAAAGGCTTCCATAGCCTTGGAAACTCATGACTGGAGCATAGGGAGATTACTGATGCCATAAACAGGAGTGTCAATTTGTAAAGTCAACAACAGGAGTCACTGTGCACTTACTCCTCATGTAGGATCTAAAATATTAAAAAAAAATATTGTGGCTTGAAATTGCTGTAAAAGATCTCATCCCCAGATGGGAAATGGAACAGGAAGAATTAAAGGGTAAATATGAGCAACAAAGTGATGATCAGTGGGGTTGTAACAAGCCATGCACTTATGATTCTGTTGGGTTTGGGAGCTACTGCCTATTCCACACAAGGCGTCAGCAGAAACTGAAGGCCCTAAAGCAGGCCACTGTGCTGAAGGAATGACAGAGATGTCAACCTCAGTACCAACTAGTCCAGAAAACTCCTCTGAGACTCAATTTGGACAGTCATTTGAGGATGGTTATTAGAAATTTGATTAATAGAATATATGAACATAGATCCAGAGACTTGATCTCCCCACAAAACATCATTATTAGAAGTAGAAATAAATGGAAGAACAAGTAGTTGAGCAATAGAAGCTTGAGAGGAAATTTCTTGGGATAAGTTTGACCACAATTGGACATAAATAATCTCTGTATATTAACATCTATTACTCTGGGAATGAAAAAAAAATGCCCTTTTTTATAGGTGTGGGACTTTGGCAAAACTAGTCCAATAGACTTTAAAAAAATATTTATTTGGAAGGCAGCGTTACAGAGAGGCAGAGGAAAAGGCAGAGAGAGAGGTCTTCTATCCACTGTTTTACTCCCCAGGTGGCTGCAATGGCCAGAGTTGCTCTGATCTGAAGCCAAGAGCCAGGAACCAGGAGCTTCCTCTGGTCTCCTATGTGGTTACAGGGGCCCAAGGGCTTGGGCCATCCTCTACTGCCTTCTCAGGCCATAGCAGAGAGCTAGATAGGATGTGGAGCAGCTGGGACTTGAACCAATGCCCACATGGGATGCCAGCACTGCCCATAGACTTTTTTGGTAAGAGACCTGTTAATTGTGTGGGAACCTTATAGACAGTGCCAGGCATTTCAAGGGGGATTGGTTCCTGAATCTATTTAGGCACTATGGGCAGTAGCATGAAAGGACTGTTGGAAGGTTGATGAAGGGGATTGGGTTGTTGGACAGTCAACACCTTCTGTTGGGCCTGGGCTGAGGGCTGGCCCAACTTTAAGTTTCCTGAAAGAACAGAGGGGCACTGATTAGCTCAATGATATCCTTTATGGCATCTTGAGTATTTTTTGGAAGGTCAAATAACTGATTTTGGCAGTGACAGTTTCTTTTATTTATTTTTTAATGATTTATTTATTTACTGAAAGTTAGAGTTACACAGAGAGGAGAGCCAGAGAGAGAGAGAGAGAGAGAGAAGTCTTCCATCTGATTGTTCACTCCCCAGTTGACCACAACAGCTGGAGCTGTACTGATTGGAAGCCAGGACCAGGAGCTTCTTCTGGGTCTCTCACATGGGTGCAGGGGCCCAAGGAGTTGAGCCATCTTCTTCTGCTTTTCCAGGCTGACAGTTTCTTTTAAAAATGACCTTAATTCCTCACATCCAAAGCTTTTTTTTTTAATCAGAATGTTTAAGGGCAGCAGCCAGTAAATTAGTGTTGTAAGTTTCAGTCCTTACTAAAATTGCTGCCATAGTAGTTTCAGCTTTGGAGACAACAATTCTGATTTGCATTTTCATAAGCCATTTGTTTTAATATTTTTTGTCACTTCTTGATTATCTACCTGATGTTCCATAGCTTTTTCTAACCTACCCACAAAGGATGTATAGCCCTCAGTTGGCCATTGATAGGCTGCAGAAAAGGAAGTGGAAGGGTGTTTAATATCAGGAATCTTTTTTCAAGCTTTTAATGCAATGCTAGAAATTCACACATGGGCTTCCTTTCAAGGATAAACAATTTGTTGACCAAGATATGAATACGCTTTCTCTCCTAACAACTACTCCAAAATGATGGGGACATTGTTATTTAAGTTATCTATAGCTTGTACAGAAGCCAATTCTTTATATTCTCAAACCCAAACAGTGTATTGGGCTGAGGTAACTAAAATTTTAACTAGGGTTTTCCAATCCCATGGCACCATTTCATATGTCTCATATCCCCCTCCAACTCCCTCCAATATGCCCACTATATAAGAACTTTGCATCCTGTACTCTGTCAAGCTCTTTTTTTTTTAACTCTGTAAACATAGGGAAGATGCTCAAGCCAGGGAGAGACATTTTGAGATATAACAACAGGACAGTTAACATTGGTAATTCTCCTTGCTCCTTGGCTTCCTGAAACATACCTTGTACCACTGACACAACTGAAGGGGACTCAGACACCACTGTTACATCAGTAAGCATGGAAAGCACAGAGGTCTCATCTTCAGGCAGTAGGGACAAGCCCATTGACTGACTCTCTTGGCCAGGGAGAGCTACCAAGAGGTTTGTAACCTTACTACTGGCATCCCAGCAGAGATACCACACATGTAAAACTGGAATAAAGTGTAACTTTTGATTGATTTTCTGTCAAGCAGCAACTATTGATTTTGTTTTGTTTTGTTTTTGTTTGTTTGTTTGTTTGTTTGTTTTTTTGACAGGCAGAGTGGATAGTGAGAGAGAGAGACAGAGAGAAAGGTCTTCCTTTTGCCGTTGGTTCACCCTCCAATGGCCGCCATGGCTGGCGGGCTGCAGCCGGCGCACTGCGCTGATCCGATGGCAGGAGCCAGGTACTTCTCCTGGTCTCCCATGGGGTGCAGGGCCCAAGGACTTGGGCCATCCTCCACTGCACTCCCTGGCCACAGCAGAGAGCTGGCCTGGAAGAGGGGCAACCGGGACAGAATCCGGTGCCCTGACCGGGACTAGAACCCGGTGTGCCAGTGCCGCAAGGCAGAGGATTAGCCTAGTGAGCTGCGGCGCCGGCCAACTATTGATTTTTTTTGCAGCAAGTGTCCAAGTACCTTTTCTGATAAAGACTGCCCCACATTCTTAAGAGGATAAAGCAGTTCATCCTTATGTTTCTGTTGCACTGGGGACAGGGAGTTCCCCATCTTAGTGACTCACCCAAATCTCAAAGAGATGAATGATGCATCTGTAACCATTGCTATGCAAGGTGAGCCATCCCTTGCATTTTATGCTAAGGTTCCCTGTTTGGGCACAAGATGTTGTGGTGTGCAAGTGAAAGGAGAGACAGGACATGGAAACTTTTCCTCCCAAAAGTGCCACCAGGCCAACCCAGCATCTTTTCCTTATTGATAAGGATTACAACAGTATATGTGCATGTTCAAATAACTCTAAGGTTTCTCTGAAACATGTTTTGCAAGACATATTAGGTAATCCTATCTGGGAAAGCAGCTGCATGTCCTTGTGAAGCCAACATTCCAACAAAGGCTCAGTGCTCTTGTTAGAAGGCCATAAAATATCCTTAGTCAGATCCTGTGGTCATATTCTGTGTTCTAGGAAGAAAACACTTCACTAAAAGTGCTTTTTCAGAAATCTTATTCTTCACATCTCTCTCTCTGTCACTCTGTTTTAAAGGCAAGGGATAAGGCTGGCTCTGTGGTGTAGTCAGCTATGCCTCTTCCTGTAGCACCAGTGTCGCTCCCCGTCTTCATGGGGGAACGACACTAAACCCTGCCTAGGCTTCATATCCGAGTCACGGCACCACTTGCTGCTCCTCCGCACGCGGAGGAGCCGCACCGGACCGGGCGCTTGTTGTTCCCCTTTTTTTACAAGTCCTTTCTATAGTAAAGTAAGAATAAGTAAACAGCAAACTCCCAAAGCAAGAATGAGTAGAGAGAAATGAGAAAGAACGAAGTAACGAACTTCCCCGCGAACTCTCCAACGCACTCTCCAACCAACCCACACCACCATGCCGTCTCTCTCCTCCTATATAGTCCTCTCCACCAATCCCAACTCGGCTGCCCACACGCCGAGCACGCCGCTCTCCTCCAATCAGGAGCAGCTCCTGCAGCTTGTCAAGTTGGTGAGAGGCAGCTGGGTAGAAGCTGTTTACTTCTCTCCCAGCGCCATATTGTGGGAGAGCAGATGCATAGAATAAATCTTAATTCCAGTAACAGTATAGTCCGAATTGCTCCCCACAGATCCCCCTTTCTTTTTATTTTTTGGCGTTGATACGCGCCTGTGTAAAGTTCAGTGTGATCTTCATGCTATTGACTCTTGTTTGTCGTGCTACTTCAGAGTTTGTTGAAAAATGTCCCGTATTCCAAAGATCTCAGGGATTGGTTATTCATTGTTTTCTTCCTCAAATGGAGTTTTCTTCTTCTAGATCTTCTGCTGGCAGGTTTATCAACCGAATTCTTCTCTCAGGGGTCCATATTGGTTGTGCCGCACCCTGTGGAAAAAAACAAACGGCGCCTCGTACTCTTCTGAGTAAGGGGAACGGGCCTTTCCATTGGTTGTCCTGTAAATCCTTCCACATTACCCACTGTATTGATTCCTTATCAGCTGATTGAGTATGCATTTCTGCAGGTGTTTTACCGTTCTTTTTCTTGTTCAAAAAATTAATTGTATAAAGAGCTAGGGCCAAGACGTCCTTGTTGGATGTGGCCATTTCCCCTATTCCCCCTTTTTGTTTAATTATTAAATTTTTTAAATATAAGTGAGCGCGTTCTACCACAGCTTGCCCCTGTGGATTGTATGGAATACCGGTAATATGGGAGATTCTGAATTCTTTCAAAAATGCAGCAAAACGCTTTGATGTATACGCTGGGCCGTTATCCATTTTGATCACATGAGGAACTCCCCAGGCTGCAAAAGCCTGCAAGCAGTGTTGGATTACTTGTTGTACTCCTTCTTTATTCATGGCTGTGGCCATAATTACACCTGAGTATGTATCTACAGTGACGTGAACACAGCTTTGTCGCCCAAAAGAGGGGATATGTGTAACGTCCATCTGCCAGATATGTCCTGGTTTAAGGCCACGGGGATTGGCTCCCGCAGGAATCTTTGGAACTATGGTAACAACGCACTTTTCACAGGATCTAATGATATCTTCTGCTTGCTTGCGGGGAATATTAAATTTAAAACTTAAAGTGTGGGTGTTAACATGCCATTTAGAGTGATATTCTTTAGCTTGTTCCAAAGCGGTGCATGCAAGCAAGAATCTTGAATAGTGATCTGCCATCATGTTTCCTCGAGTAAGTGGGCCAGGTAAATTAGAATGAGCTCTTATGTGGCCTATGTAAATAGCATGCTCTCTTTGATTTAATAACCCCTGAATTTCACTTAGATAAGAATAGACTGAGGAGGATTTAAGAATAAGGCACTGTGTAGCGAGCATCTGAACTGCATTCACCACATATGCACTATCAGACAAAATATTCATGGGTGCGCTCTCTCTGCGTAATACTGTTGCGATAATAGCTAATTCTGCATGTTGTGGAGAAGGGGATGCTGTTAAAACAAAATATCGTTGATTGTTAAATATAGCTGCTCCTGTTCCGCCTTTAGCTCCATCCGTAAATACGGTAACTGCCCCTTGAATTGGATCCCTTCGCACCTTCTGCACCCATTTTATTGAAACCTGTGTGCAGAAGTTAACAAATGGATGGCGAGGGTAGTGATTGTCAATCTCTATTTGTAGAATGAGAACTATGTATGCCCATTGCCAGCATTCCCTTGTAAAGGCTTCTACTGCCTCTTGAGCAAAGGGAACTACACATCGCTTTGGAGTCTTCCCCGCCATTTCTGTCGCCTTTTTTATTGCTGTTAATATTAAATCAGCCACCGCAATGCCTTGGGTGTATAGTACACGCGGTGCATGTGAATGTGGGTATACAAACAACAAGGGTCCTCCTTGCCAAATGACTGCGAAGGGATACAGCTGTTCCATAAAAATTAATATTTCTAGGGCTTGTTGTGGATCACATCTTTCCATCTGCATTGCTTTAATTTGTTTTTCAATTTTCTGTAACGCCAAGCGGGCTTCTATTGTCAATCTACGAGGGGAATCAAGCTGGGCATCTCCTTCTAAAATATTGAATAATGGCATCATATCTTCGGTAGTTAATTTACAATAGGGCCTCAACCAATTTAAATTGCCACATAATTTTTGGAAGTCATTAAGGGTCTGTAACCCATCTATTGCAATTTCAAATTCTAATGGGGTTACCTTTTCAGAAGTTACTTTAAGTCCTAAGTACTGTACTACTTCCCCTTTTTGTATTTTCTCTGGCGCTACTTGTAACCCAACTTTTTCCAAATATAATAGCAGCAGCTTATATGCTTCCATTAGGTGACTTTCACTTTCAGCCGTTATTAACAAGTCATCCATGTAGTGTAAAATTTGTACCTTTGGGCACTGTTGTCGAACCGGCTCTACTGCCTGGTCAACATATAGCTGGCATATGGCAGGACTGTTGGTCATTCCTTGGGGAAGCACCTTCCATTCATATCTTTTGTTGGGACCTTGATGATTAATGGAAGGTACGGTGAAAGCAAACCTCTGAGTGTCTTGTTCATGTAGAGGTATGCTAAAAAAGCAGTCCTTCAGATCGAGTACTATTAGTGGCCAATGCTTTGGGATCATAGTAGGAACCGGGAGTCCGGGTTGCAATGCCCCCATGGGTTGCATCTGCTGATTAACAGCCCGTAAATCATGCAACAACCGGTATTTCCCTGATTTTTTCTTTATCACGAATATTGGCGTATTCCATGGGGAGGTTGATGGTTGCAAATGGCCTGCCTCTAATTGTTGTGATACTATATCATTTACCGCAGCCAACTTTTCCTGGGTAAGGGGCCACTGTGGTATCCACTTTGGCTTGTTGTCCAGCCATGACAATGGCAGCGGCTGCATCTCAGTGGCCCCCACGAAAAACCCGTGTCCTGTCTTTTAAAATCGCCTTTGGGCTGGGCTAGGTCCCTTCTGCCTTCTCTGGAGCCTAATCCTCTCTCCTGATATCCCTTTTTATACATAATACGCCGTTCTGTAGAACTCTCCAATTGATCCTCATTTGTTAACGTCAGTCCCAATTGTTCTAAAATGTCTCTTCCCCATAATGTGATGGGGAGTGCACTAACATAAGGTTGCACATTTCCCTTGTTCCCTTCTTGATCCTGCCAATGAAGCACCTGAGCACTCCTTGATGGTGTCATGGCCGCACCTAGGCCTACTAAAGTATTATCTCCTGGCTGAAGGGGCCATGACTTCGGCCAATCATTTTCCGAAATTATACTTACATCCGCACCTGTGTCTAGCAGGCCCTGAATCGACTTTCCTCTAATGGTTAAGGTCCACAGAGGTCGATCTGCTAGAGATAGGGACAAGGCTGCAAATTTCTCCCCTTGGGGTCCATTAACATCCTGCGCTCCAATCATGATCAGTATTTGAGCCACAGGTTCTTCTGGTTTGATTTGAATAATACCCTTTGTAGATTGTATTAGCACTTTTAACTTATCAAAAGGTAATTGAATGACTCCGGTGATGACCATTAGGCCTCTCAAAGCATTTGTTTCTTTTCCTACGATTATTCCAAGTCCGTTATGCTCTGCTGAAATTGTTTCTGCCCTCACCTCTATGGCTTGTGGCCCCATTTGAGGTGTCAGTACCGAATATTCGGTGGCTCGTAACTCTGCGCGGTAAATATTTGGTTTTGGGACCGTGGCACCCACCGATTGTTTTGGCCCCGGGGTGCAGGGGCCCACATTCCGTTTTTTTGCTGTTGACCATATACACCTGATCTTTTTATGGGGCCCGGCTCATTTGGCATCCTCTGGGGATTGCCTGCGCTGTTTATTTTAAAGTAACATTCACTGACCCAATGATTTCCTCTTCTACAGCGTGGGCAAAGACCTGGTCTTCTCGAGTTCTCTATGCCCTGCCGATCTCGGGCTGGAAATCTGGCCCTACATTCCCTCATTAGATGCCCTTCTCGACCACATCTAAAGCATATACGTCCCCTCATGTTCTGTCTAAATTGTTGGGTTACTGCTACTGCAGCATGTGATCCAGAAACTACATCATCCATGACATCCCTACAGATTTTCAAAAAGGTAGGGATGTCCTTATGCTGCCATGGTCTAAGAGCTTCCCGACATGTTTTATTGGCCTGCTCATACGCCAATCTTTTGACTAAGGGCATTGCTTCTTCCACGGTTTCGAAAATGTTTCCTGCTGCTTCCATTAATCGGTTCACGAAATCAGCGTAAGGCTCAGTAGGGCCCTGTACTATCTTAGTTAGGCTGTGTCTTACTTCTCCTTTTCTAGGTATCACCTTCCAGGCTCTTCTTACTATTTCTCTCACCTGTAAGAGGACAGCTGTTGGTAATCGGGCCTGCTCATCGGGACTGGCAAATCGCCCTTCTCCATTTAACATTTCCTCATCCCATGCTTGATTCCCTGTTTGATAGTTCTGCTTTGAATATTCTCGCGCAAATTCTTTATAAGCGGCTAGCCATAAGAGGAAGTCACCCCCGCCTAACACCGCCTTTACTAAGTTTCTCCAATCCTCAGGTATTAGGCCTTGCTGCCCAATGTTATCAAGGATTGCCTGAGTGTAACTTGCATGGGGCCCATACAATTGTACTGATTGCTGCAACTCTTTAAGTAATTTATGGTCAAGAGGCGTCCATCCCCTGTTTCCCTGTGGATCCTGAATTACAGGAAACACCTGGCCTGGTTCCTGGTACTGCTCCCAAGCAGGTTTTCTATAAACAGCTCCCCTTTGCTTGTTTTCGGTTCTTGGCCTTTCTAGCTCCTCCTGCATACCTACTCCCTCCATCACTCCTTCTTCCTCCCACTCTTCTTCAATCTCATGTGGAAAAAAGGGGCTTTTCTTTACAGGAGGAAACTTTGGTAGTACCAATGGGCGATACCGGGGTGGTGATTCATCCTTTATGGTTGAATTTGCCAGCCTTGTATGGCCAGGCATCTCTCTCGGGGGCGAGGTTCCCTCCTCAGCTTCCTTCTCCCCCCCATAAGCTTCCTGGCTCTCTAAATCCTTCTTTGATTTTCTTCTCACTTGTTCGTTACAATAGTTGCTCGCCTGGCTGCCCTGCCATAATTCTTCCTGCATTTCACTCCCCTCATTAAGCAACAACTCGATCCCTTCCGTGGGGTTCTGAAGCACCTGATCAACGAGTTGCCACAGCTTCAGCACTTCTATCAGTTCCCCAGCCTCGCGCATTTTCCGTCCCACCTGCCTCCACTGCTGTGGAAACCAGGGGGACGTCTCTACGATTGCTCTTACGAATGCATGAATTTTCCTCCCCCCTCGTTTCCCTTGCTTAGAGGAAAAGCTGCGAGGAGGTGGGGAGTAGGAAGAGAGAGAGAGAGAAACCATATTTAGCCCATAGATGATCTTTAGGGAGAAACAGAGGATGGTGCCCAGCAGGAGGAAGAGGTAGCCAGTGGGCAAAGAGTAGCCAAAGAACTCCATTGTCTGTACCGTCTGTGACATGTTGGAGCAGTGGGCGCAATGGAAGACTGAGTCTCCCAGACGTTCCCAGTTAATACCTCCTTCCTAGCTTCTAATTTTCTTCCCCTGCGGCTTTTTTCCTAGGTTTTAACTAGCTTTTCACCGGCACTCTTTCCGTCCGGCCTTCCCCTAGGCTCTTTGCTAGTCTCTCTCTCCAGTAATTTCCCACTTCTTCCCGGTCTTTCCCTCCTAGGTTTCCTATCCGAGTCACGGCACCACTATGTCGCTCCCCGTCTTCATGGGGGAACGACAACCAGCATCCCTTATGATCACTGATTCTAGTCCTGGCTGTTCCTCTTCCAATCCAGCTCTTAGATATGGCCTGGGAAAGCAGTAGAAGATGGCCCAAGTGCTTGGGCCCCTGCACCTACCTGAAAGACCCATAAAAAACCCTGGATCCTGACTTTGGATTGGTTCAGCTCCAACTGTTGCAGCCATCTGGGGAGTGAACCTGTGGATGAAAGGCCTTTCTCTCTCTCTCCCTCTCTATGTAATTCTATCTCTCAAATAATTTTTTAATTATTTAAGTCTTTAAAGGCAAAGGAAGTCAGATGAGTTTAAAATAACAGATAATATCAAACAACATATTTTGTATAGAAGAAAAAAATTTAACTTAAATATATAAAAAGCTGATGAAGTACAAGAAAAAGATGCAAAAACGTAAGAAAGATGGCTATGTTGGTTAGTCATCCCACAATACAGAGAATAAATTTTAAAACAAAAGATGCTTCTAGAGACATATATGGCCTCTTCTTGTAATAAAATGTCAAATAATGTGGGTATAATGACATTTAACCTTAGATATATATTTAAGAAAAATATACAACACTATATGTAAAAAGGATGAAGATAAAGAAAAGGATGATTGGATTGTTCAACAACAGTACATCTTGCCTCAGATTCAGGTCTTGACACTCCTGGTTTTTCACAACCAAATCATCCACTGGACAACTGGAATGAGAAAAAAACACATCAATTGAACATATATGTTTGTTTGTAATGCTCATGCAAAAGCAATGAAGTTTATTCCTGTCCTAGTGGCCTATGATTTTAACATATCAGGAAAATGTATTTATTTATGACTAGAACATTTTTTCTCTTGATATAGTAACATAAAAAATGACATCAATATATTTCCCCATTTTCAGTCATGTGGTCCTACAATCTTTAGTGTTTTCTCTAAGTGGGGTGGTGTACTATGGTACACCAGTGTTTGGGATACCTGAATCAAACCCATAGCAGTGCCAGTTTAAGTCTTGGCTAATTTGCTTCCAACACAGCTTCTTGCTAATGTATCCTGGAAATCAGCAGAGGAAAACTCAAGTGCTTGGGGTCCTCACACACTTAAGAATAACACACTTGAGAGACCTTGATGGAGTTTCAGGTTTTTCGCTTCAGCCTGGCCAGCCCTAAGAGTTGCAAGCAGTTGGGGAATGAACCAGTAGATGGACGATCTTCTCAGTTCCACTGTCACTTTTTCTTTCAAGTAGAAGAAAATAATCAAATAAGCATTTTTAAAAGTGGGGAAACATTTAGTAAAAAAAATTTACTCACTGACTAAATGGAGTAATAAGCTGAGTGGTTTTGAATAGCCATTTATTTTCTCTCTTCTTTTTCTGTGTTTCTCTGAAGAACTCTCAGCATGGATGATGGAAAAATTTTATTGTATTATTTACCTGCAGATGCAGGAGAGGAACAGGTCTGTTAAGCAGGACCACAGCTTGGGAACAGATTCTCATGCTTAGTCTTCCAGGAGGAATGGTTATCAGCATGTATGGAGTTTTTAAATTAAAAACTCTCTTCTTCCCCACACTCTGCAAAGACTACTTTCCCCATATTTCTAGAAACCCTGACATTTTCAGGATTTCAGAATGACAATAGGTACAGAAAATTCCCAATAAATCAATACAGCTGGGTATAGTGTGCTTAACACCTACACTCTGAGTAGGGCTAAAACAGGTATCTTGCTTGCTAGGGACATGAGTCTATCAGTAAAAAGAAGCCACATCTTGACATGATCTACGTTTCTGGAATCATTCAGAGATCCTGAATATCAGTACAAAGTGATGAATAAATGAGCCCTGAAGATTGTCTCCTGGGTATGGGATGAAGTTGAGCTACACATGTTGGAAAGAGGAGTTCTAATATGCAGTGTCCATTTCCCACTCATCTCAATATTGTTTCATGTGGGAGAATAACCTATCCTCCCCTAGTCTGCAGAAACCAAGGCAGGGCCAGATGATTCTGGCCAAGAAAATGTAATTTCAGATTAATTGTGTCACTGTTTCATTCAGTGCCTATTTTGTTCTCCAGTCACAAACTCTACCCATGTTCTAGTAAAAGACATTCTACCACCCTGAGAAAAATAGATTTGTTACACATTTTGAATGCAGAGCCTGTAAGTCAGTGGTTTCCTAACCATAAGCTAATTTACTACCACCTAATATTCTGAGACAGCCAGAAAAAACATTACTTAGAACAGTTCACCCTCACAGATAGATGTCACTGCAAGTCTATGGGGTGGCCCTATGGACCTTTCAATAAATGGTGTGGAAAACAGATACAGAACAAAATTAAAGATGAATTTCACACCAAGTATGTAACAGCTTGAAAATGTGCGTGGGGTTTGATTTATAATGTTGAGTAGGACAAGTCCATTCTTTATTTTTTAAGATTAATTTCCTTCTTCTCTGAGAGAATACCAAATGGTGGGTGATGCTGATGCAGGAGGGTCTGGAGGCCCTGAGGACCTTGGAATGGAAGGCCATGGCAGCTTCTGCTGAGGTTTTGGTAGTGGCATCCATGGCTGTGTTCAAAGCCAGGGCCAGGTCCAGATCCAAGGTCATGGAACTCGTAGAGCCTGTCACCAGGCTTGGCCACCTGTTTAAGAACATGAAGATCAAATCCTTGTAGGAGATATATCTCTTCTCCTTGCCCATCAAGGAGTCTGAGATCTTTGATGTTGTCCTGGGGACATCCCTCGATGAGACTTTGAAGGTCATGTCAGCACAGAAGCAGGCATAGAAGCAGGTTCAAGGCATTTGTTGCCATTGAAGAACACAATGGTCATGTCAGCCTGGGTGTGAAGTGCTCCAAGGAAATAGCCACCACCATCTGAGGGGCCATCATCCTTGCTAAGCTGTCCATTTTGCCCACGTGGAGGTGCTATTGGGGAAACAAGATAGGCAAACCCCCCACTGTGTCTTGCAAGGTGACCAGATGATGTGTCTCTGTGCTATTGTGCCTCAATTCTTGCTCCTAGAAGCACTGGCATTGTCTTCACCGTGTCCCCAAGAAGTTGCTGATGATAGCTGGCATTGGTGGCTGCCACACTTCAGCCAGTGGGTGCACTGCTACCCTGGGCCACAAAGGGCACCTTCTATGCTATCCCCAAGACCTACAGCAATCTGATCCCCAACCTCTGGAAAAAGAATGTATTCACCAAGTCTCCCTATCAGGAAAGCATGGACCATCTTATGAAGATTCACACCAGAGTATTTGTGCAGAGGACCCAGGCTCCAGATGTGGCTACAAAATAGGATTTTACACAAGAAAACAAAGTGAATTAAGTCTGTTAAAAAAGATTTATTTATTTATTATTTATTTGAAAGGCAGAGAGAGAGGGAGAGAGAGAAGGAGAGACATAGAGGAAGTAAGATATTTTCCATCTACTGCTTCACTCCCCAAATGGCCACAATGGCTGGGGCTGGACCAGGCAAGCCAGGAGACAGGAGCTTCTTCTGGGTCTCCCACATGAGTGTAGGGTCCCAAGGACTTTGGGCCATCCTCCACTGCTTTCCCAGGCACATTAGTGGGGAGCTAGATTAGAATTGGAGCAGTCAGGACTTGAATGGGATGTTGGCACTACAGGCTGTGGCTTAATTCACTATGCCACAACACCAGCAGTTGAAAAGTCCATTCTAACTGAAACTCAATATTCAGAAGCTATCTAAGCCCAAGTTGAGAAATCTGAATATATAAATATCCATATTCCTTATGACAAAATTAAAAAACACAAAACATTGTTAAAAGAAAAAAGTTACACCACAGAAAAGTTACCTTTCTAATAGCAAAAAATGACCAATCATATGAAAAAAAATAATTGGCAAACATTTTGAAATATAAAAAATATTGAAAAAATTGGCAGGCCAGTACTGTAGCATAGCAGGTAAAGCCACCACCTGCAGTGCCAACATCCCATATAGGTGCCTGCTTCTGATCCAGCTTCTGCTATGGCCTGGGAAAGCAATAGAAGATGGCCCAAGTTCTTGGGGCCCTGCAACTGCATGGGAGACCCATGGCTCCTGGCTTCAGATCAGTGCAGCTCTTGCCATTGTGGCCAATTGAGGAGTGAACCATCAGATGGAAGACCTCTCTCTCTCTCTCTCTCTCTCTCTCTCTCTCTTTTTCTCTGCCTCTTCTTCTCTGTGTAACTCTGACTTTATAAATAAATCTTAAGAAAAGAAAATATAGTTGGCAAAATAATTGGAAAATGTGCATAGTCCAGAAAGACACTCTTTAAAGTATAAAAAAGGTGAATATAGAGGGACAAATAATTGAAAACACAAATTAAAATTACAAGGGAACATATTGTTCCATGTAATATATTTGATAAATTCAAAAATTTTTTGACAGGCAGAGTTAGAGAGAGAGAGAGAGAGAGAGAGAGAGAGAAAGCTCTTCCTTCTGTTGGTTCACCCCCCGAATAGCTGCCACAGCTGGCACACTGCACCAATCTGAAGCCAAGAGCCAGGTGCCTCCTCCTGGTCTCCCATGCAGGTGCAGGGCCCAAGCACTTGGGCCATCCTCCACTGCCTTCCTGGGCCACAGCAGAGAGCTGGACTGGAAGAGGAGCAACAAAGACAGAACTGGAACCCCAACCAGGAATAGAACTCAGAGTGCCAGTGCTGCAGGCAGAGGATTAGACTAGTGAGCCACGGCGCCAACCCAAAATGTTTTTTAAATTGAGCTAAATCTGACTAGTTCTATTTCCATTTTACATAAATTATTCCTATTCAAGAAGGACCTGACATGCAGAGGAAAAAATCAAACTAACAACTATTTAAATCAATAGTACAATGTAGAGAAAATTTTATAACAGAAACAACTCAAAAGTATCATGTTCATGACAAAGTATTCAACAAGATGAACCCATGAAAGAAAAAAAAATATAAAATTCAGTTTGTAGCACAACCATTTGGGAATTGGAGTGCATCACAATAAAAGGCAGATGCTGAACTGAGGGAACTGGCAGAAGAGAAAGTTATTCATTTTGTGCATTTTACCAGAGGACACTTTCCTATTTACACATAGATAAAGGGAGTCAAAGTTACAGCTTTAATTAGGGTGTTTGGGTAGAAATTTCAGGCTACAAAGACAACCAAAGAATGGGAGAAAAAAAATAGGCCCTGGAATAGAGAAAATCAAAGAATTTAAGTCCCTAAATTTGGATATAAAACACTACAGTACACTATATGGGACACTTCAGATTAAAAAAAGCAATAAAAAAGCAGTCACTAGAAGCTAAAAGAAATAGAGTTACCTAGTGACCATTGTAAGGAATACACTTTAGAATTTAAATCCAGCCAACTAACTGCCTTGTAAAATAGAAATAATTTTTCTGAAGAATATGAGTATCTACAATGTCTGCAACACATGGTTTACAATATTGATGATAGAAAACCCATCAGAAATGGATAGATTCCTGGACACATGCAACCTACCTAAATTGAACCAGGAAGACATTGAAAAACCTAAACAGATCCATAACTGAGACAGAAATTGAAACAGTAATAAAGGCCCTCCCAACAAAGAAAAGCCCAGGACCAGATGGATTCACTGCTGAATTCTACCAGACATTTAAAGAAGAACTGACTCCAATTCTTCTCAAACTATTCAGAAAAATCAAAAAAGAAGGAGTCCTCCCAAATTCTTTCTATGAAGCCAGCATCACCTTAATCCCTAAGCCAGAGAAAGATGCAGCATTGAAAGAGAATTACAGACCAATATCCCTGATGAACATAGATGCAAAAATCCTCAATAAAATTCTCACCAATAGAATGCAACAACACATCAGAAAGATCATCCACCCAGACCAAGTGGGATTTATCCCTGATATGCAGGGATGGTTTAATGTGTGCAAAACAATCAATGTGATACACCACATTAACAGACTGCAGAAGAAAAACCATATGATTATCTCAATAGACGCCGAGAAAGCATTTGATAAAATACAACACCCATTCATGATGAAAACTCTAAGCAAACTGGGTTTGGAAGGAACATTCCTCAATACAATCAAAGCAATCTATGAAAAAACCACAGCCAACATCCTATTGAATGGGGAAAAGTTGGAAGTGTTTCCACTGAGATCTGGTACCAGCCAGGGATGCCCACTCTCACCACTGCTATTCAATATAGTTTTGGAAGTTCTAGCCAGAGCTATTAGGCAAGAAAAAGAAATTAAAGGGATATAAATTGGGAAGGAAGAACTCAAACTATCCCTCTTTGCAGATGATATGATTCTTTATTTAGGGAACCCAAAGAACTCTACTAAGAGACTATTGGAACTCATAGAAGATTTTGGCAAAGTGGCAGGATATAAAATCAATGCACAAAAATCAACAGCCTTTGTATACACAGACAATGCCATGGCTGAGGAAGAACTTCTAAGATCAATCCCATTCACAATAGCTACAAAACCAATCAAATACCTTGGAATAAACTTAACCAAGGATGTTAAAGATCTCTACGATGAAAATTACAAAACCTTAAAGAAAGAAATAGAAGAGGATACCAAGAAATGGAAAAATCTTCCATGCTCATGGATTGGAAGAATCAATAGCATCAAAATGTCCATTCTCCCAAAAGCAATTTATAGATTCAATGCAATACCAATCAAGATACCGAAGACCTTCTTCTCAGATCTGGAAAAAATGGTGCTGAAATTTATATGGAGACACAGGAGACCTCGAATAGCTAAAGCAATCTTGTACAACAAAAACAAAGCAGGAGGCATCACAATACCAGATTTCAGGACATACTACAGGGCAGTTGTAATCAAAACAGCATGGTACTGGTACAGAAACAGATGGATAGACCAATGGAACAGAATTGAAACACCAGAAATCAACCCAAACATCTACAGCCAACTTATATTTGATCAAGGATCTAAAACCAATCCCTGGAGCAAGGACAGTCTATTCAATAAATGGTGCTGGGAAAACTGGATTTTCACGTGCAGAAGCATGAAGCAAGACCCCAACCTTTCACCTTACACAAAAATCCACGCAACATGGATTAAAGACTTAAATCTACGACCTGACACCATCAAATTATTAGAGAGCATTGGAAAAACCCTGGTACCGGCAATGACTTCTTGGAAAACACCCCAGAAGCACAGGCAGTCAAAGCCAAAATTAACATTTGGGATAGCATCAAATTGAGAAGTTTCTGTACTGCCAAAGAAACAGTCAGGAAAGTGAAGAGGCAACCGACAAAATGGGAAAATATATTTGCAAACTATGCAACTTATAAAGGGTTGATAACCAGAATCTACAAAGAAATCAAGAAACTCCACAAAAACAAAACCAACAACCCACTTAAGAGATGGGCCAAGGACCTCAATAGCCATTTTTCAAAAGAGGAAATCCAAATGGCCAACAGGCACATGAAAAAATGTTCAAGATCACTTGCCATCAGGGAAATGCAAATCAAAACCACAATGAGGTTCCACCTCACCCCGGTTAGAATGGCTCACATTCAGAAATCTACCAACAATAGATGCTGGAGAGGATGTGGGGGAAAAGGGACACTAACCCACTGTTGGTGGGAATGCAAACTGGTCAAGCCACTATGGAAGTCAGTGTGGAGATTCCTCAGAAACCTGAATATAACCCTACCATTCAACCTAGCCATCCCACTCCTTGGAATTTACCCAAAGGAAATTAAATTGGCAAACAGAAAAGCAGTCTGCACATTAATGTTTATTGCAGCACAATTCACAATAGCTAAGACCTGGAACCAAACCAAATGCCCATCAACAAAAGACTGGATAAAGAAATTATGGGACATGTACTCTATAGAATACTATACAGCAGTCAAAAACAACGAAACCCAGTCATTTGCAACAAGATGGAGGAATTTGGAACACATCATGCTGAGTGAAATAAGCCAGTCCCAAAGGGACAAATATCATATGTTCTCCCTGATTGGTGACAACTAACTGAGCACCAAAGGGGAAACTTGTTGAAGTGAAATGGACACTATGAGAAACAGTGACTTGATCAGCTCTTGTCCTGACGGTTGATGTACAATGTAATACTTTATCCATATTAGTATTTTTTTGTTCTAGTACCATTGGTTGAACTCTGTAATTAACACACACTTATTCTTAGGTGTTTAAATTTTAACTGAAAACTGATCCCTGTTAGGAATTTGGAAAACATTATGTTGAGTGAAATAAGCCAATCCCAAAGGGACAAATACCACTTGTTCTCCTTGATAGGTGACAACTAACTGAGCACCAAAAAGGAAACCTGTTAAAGTGAAATGAACACTATGAGAAATGGTGACTTGATCAGCCCTCACCCTGACTGTTGATGAGCAGCTTAATATGTTATCCCTCTTAGTATTGTTTTTGTTTGTTCTACTTAATACTTTTGGTTGAATAATGTAATCAATACACAATTCTTCTTAAGTGCTGAATCTTAACTGAAAAGTGATTGCTGTTAAATATAAGAGTGGGAATAAGAGAGGGAAGAGATGTGCAATTCGGGACATGCTCAAGCTGACTTACCTCAAATGGTGGAGTTAGAAACATACCAGAGGATTCGAATTCAATCCCATCGAGGTGGCATGTACCAATGCCATCTCACTAGTCCCAGTGATCAATTTCTGTTCACAATTGATGGTAATGAAAGGACTAAGAGTCGAAGGGATCACATAAACAAGAATAGTGTCTGCAAATACTAGCTGATAGAATCAAAAAGGGAGAGAATGATCCAACATGGGAAGTGAGATACACAGCAGACCCATAGAATGGCAAATGTCCTAACAGCACTCTGGCCTCAGAATCAACCCTTAAGGCATGCAGATCCAGCTGAAAAGCCCATGAGAGTATTTCAGGCATGGAAAGCCAAGACACTCTGGGGGAAAAAAAAGGACCTAAATGAAAGATCTCCACTAGTGAGATCCCAGTGGAAAGAATGGGTCATCAAAGAAGGAGGTAGCTTTCTCTGAAGGGAGGAGAGAACTTCCACTTTGACCATGGCCTTGTCTAAATATGATCAGAGTCGGTGAACTCAGGGGGCTTCCATAGCCTTGGCAGCTCATGACAAGAGCCTAGGGTGATTACTGATGCCATAAACAAGAGTGTCAATTTGTTAAGTCAACAACAGGAGTCACTGTGCACTTACTCCTCATGTAGGATCTTTGTCCTTAGTGTGCTGTACATTGAGATTTAATGCTGTAACTAGTACTCAAACAGTATTTTTCACTTTATGTTTCTGTGTGGGAGCAAACTGTTGAAATCTTTACTTAATGTATGCTAAACTGATCTTCTGTATATAAAGAGAATTGAAAATGAATCTTGATGTGAATGGAAGGGGAGAGGGAGTGGATAAGGGGAGGGTTGCGGGTTGGAGGGACGTTATGGGGGGGAAGCCATTGTAATCCATATTCTGTACTTTGGAAATTTATATTCATTAAATAAAAGTTAAACAAAGAAACAAATCTTTCTGCTTTAATAAATTATAATAATGTTAATGAAATTTGAAACTTCTGTAAGGGAGAAGCCAAAATCCAAACTGGACAATCTTAAAAAAGCTGAAATGTAAAATGTTGACTTCCACTTAGATAAAATGAATTCTTGTTCTAATCTCTGTGGCTTTATTTACCTCCTTACCTTTATTCTTTGGCTTGGTGATGACAGTGGCCCCTCAGCATTTCTAATTTCATTCTGAAGGCTGTGGTGCTGTGGAACTTCTCCACAGAGCTTGAGTAGTGGCAAAATGGGAGTACATGTTCATCGATGAGGTAAGCACTGGGTGCCAAGCAGTGTGGGTCAGAGTCTCAAGGTGGAGTTTTTCCATGATCTTCTGGTGCCCACACTCAGCAGCAGCAAGATCTCAAATAAGTATTATAAAAGTAACATAAATATAAAGACACAAATTAAATATAAAAATATGCAGAAAGATAGACTATTAGAACAATAGTCCAAAGTAACCCAAAATAGCTATATTCACTTCAGACTGAACTTAGAGGTCTCCCACATGGGTGCACCCTCTGATGCTTTTCAAGTCACATTAGCAGGGAGCTGGATCAGAAATGGGGCAGCTGGGAATTGAACTGAGACCCATAAGGGATGTGAGTGCTGCTTAAATTACTGCAACATAGTGCCTGCCCCGGAATCTTTTTGGATGTCACTTCTAACACCAAAGTTTCCATGCTTCCTGAACACCAACCCAGTTCTCCAACATCTACTAATTATCAGACAATTCAATTCTGATCCCATCTAGAGCTAGAAGAGAACTTGAAGATGCCAGACCCAAGCATGTTTGCTGTTTATGGTCTACTCTCTCCATTCTGAAGTTGTATAGTGAGCTCACAGTTATTGCCAGAAAGCTGTGTGTTATGAAGAATCAGAGCTACACCTATTACTCAGGAAATTATAAAGGCCTTAAAATCTCTGTGCTAGACAATAAGTAGAAAGCCAAATAATTTATTTCTTATAACTACATTCTCAAATAAACTCTCAAATTCATAAACCCTTTCTCAGCCAGCAAAAGCTAATCTTCCCAGGCATCCTCAATGGGCAAAAACCCTACCTGAAAAAAACTACTCTGTGATACTATTTCTTTTTTTCTTTTTTTTCTTTTTGACAGGCAGAGTGGACAGTGAGAGAGAAAGAGACAGAAAGAAAGGTCTTCCTTTACCATTGGTTCACCCTCCAATGGCCGCTGTGGCTGGTGCACTGCACTGATCCGAAGTCGGGAGCCAGGTGCCCCTCCTGGTCTCCCATGTGGGTGCAGGGCCCAAGCACTTGGGCCATCCTCCACTGCATTCCTGGGCCACAGCAGAGAGCTGGCCTGGAAGAGGGGCAACCAGGACAGAATCTGGTGCCCCGACCAGGACCAGAACCCAGTGTGCCGGCGCCGCAAGGTGGAGGATTATCCTATTGAGCCACAGTGCCAGCCTCTGTGATACTATTTAATAAACAAACATATGGGTTTTAGGATTTCCTAAAGGTGTGGAAAGACAGAATCAATTAAAAGGTCTATTCAGTGAGGTAATAAATGAAAACATCCTTAATTTGGAGAAAAGGGGACAATCAAGTACAGGAAGCACATAGAACTCTTAATGGACATGACCAGAAAAGATCTTCAGCATGACATATGGTGGTCAAACTTTCAACAGGAAAATATAAAAAAAGGATTTTAAAATGTACCTGAGAGAAATGCCATATTGCCTTCAGAGGATCTCCAATTAGATGGACAGTTGATTTCAAATCAGAAACCGTATAGGCTAGGAAAGAATGGAGAGTCATAGTCTAAGTCTTATAAGAAAAAAACTATCAACTCAGAATATTATACCATGCAAAGCTCTCATTTATGAGTGAAGGTGAAATAAAGACCTTTCATAACAAACAGAATTTGAAAGAATTTGTCACCACTCATCCAGATTTATAAATGATGCTTTAAAAGGATGTGCTACACAGAGAAACAGAAAGGTAGTCATCATTATGAAAGCATGTAAAGGCAGAAAATCTAGTAAAAGTACAAAGGAACTCCAAACCAAACAATAGGAATAGTTATGGGAAAATGGCAGGGCAAACTCCTTACTTATCAATAATAATTCTCCAATTAAAAGGTACAAACTGGCTGAATGGATTAAAAAAAAATAAAATTCCTCTATTTGCTGCCTGTAAGAAACACACATGACCAACAACGATACAAACAGACTAAAAGTGAAAGGATGGAAAAAGGTATTCCATGCTAATGGAAAGCAAAAATTATCAGGAGTAGCACAAAAACTGTAAAAAGGCAAAGAATAGCATTATGTTATTATTAAAGGATCAATTCAATACGAAGATATGACTACAATAAATGTACATGTCCCAATACCAGTGCGTCTGGCTTTCTAAAAGCAATGTTAATGGATCTAAAGGGAGACACAGACTCTAATACAATAATGAGACACTTCAACACACTACTTTCATCAATGGACAAATCAACTAGGCAAAAAAACAAACAAACAAATAAACAACAGAACAAATTTACACCATGGACCAAATGGACCTGTTATCTACAGAACATGTCGTCCCCAAACTGAAGAATACACATTCTTTTCATCAGTGAATGGAACTTTCTCTAGGATATATCATATCCTAGACCATAAAGCAGGTCTCAATAAACAAAAAAATGCCTGAAATAATATCATGTATCTTTTCTGACTACAATGGAATGAAGCTGGAAATTAACTAACTAAAGAAATGTGAGAAAACATGCAAACACATGGAGGCTGAACAACATGTTCCTAAATGAACAGTAGGTCATGGAAAAGCATAAAAGAATTCAAAAAATTCTGGAAAACAAATGAAGATGACAATATAACATATCAAAAATTATGGGATACTTAAAAAGTAGTGTTGAGGGAAGTTTATAGCAATCAGTGCTTACATCAACAAGTTGGCAAGGCAAAAATTAAATGATCTAGCAATACATCTCAAGGATCTAGAGAAACAAGAACAAACCAAACCCAAAATCAGTAGGAGGACCAGAAGAAGAAAAAAAATGGAGGATTAGGGAGTGGCATGCTTCAAAGGCTAGGGAGAAACAGTAAGGAGAATAGTGTAGGAGGTACACTCTTGGTGGAGAATTGGAGAGAAAAACACCCAGGAAGCCCCATGGGAGGAGGGGAAATGGCCTGAACCTGAATAGTGAGTGCTGATATGCAGCCAGAGAGGGTGGAGAGCCAAAGCTATGGAAAGCCAGAGCTGGCAGCATTCTTGAGATGGAGGGAGGATAGACTGTACCAACCCATGAGGTTAGAGCAGAGAGAGAATATGGTGTGTGTCCAGACTGGAGTCCACGGTGCTGGAAGTTGCTGGCAGTTGTCAGTGGTCCTAGTGGAAGTGTAGAGGGTTGTCCAATTCCAATCAATCACTCCAAAACAGAAACTGATCCAGCTGAGAGAGGGCAGGTGCCATTTTAAAACAGGGCAAAACTACAGAAGCCTGCAGGTGTGCACATAACAGCTCACTGAGACAGGACACTTGAAGTTAGTGCTGGCAGCAGTGGCAGGCAGGCATTCAGCCAGTGACTCTAGGGTGTGTGTGATCCAGAACTTCAAACAGTGGGCATGGCCCACAGCCCCCACTGACTCAGAGCTTGGCTGGGAGGCAGCTGGACAGCAATGAAGGACAGATGGGTGCCTGTGCCAGCAATGTCCTCTGGACTCAACAACTGTGGGAGACTTGAGTGCTGAGACCATGGGGACTCGGTGGCTACAAGTAAAGGTGTAGGGCATAGCTGGGTATTGATTTCCCCCATACTCCTAGAACTTAGGTGTTACCCTGGAAACTTGCCCCACCCTAAAGCATTGGCCAGAGCCCCTTGGCCACACTCACCATATACCTCCTGTTAGTCACTGGAAGGGCAGGCATTCCAAGAAGCCACAGAAGCATATCCCAAAGACAAAAACAAACAAAAGGAAAAATTAAAAATCAACTCCACAAATGCTGAAAAATAAGAACCAAAATGCAAGAAACTAGAATAAGGAAGTCACCATGACCCTCCCAGAGGAACACAACATTTCAACATTAGAACGCTAAAGTAGAGATCAAGGAAATGCCAGAAATGCAATTTAGAAAATTAATCATAGGATGAGTCACTCAAAAAAAAAAATCAGAAGCAAATCCACAAAAGAAAATGATACATGACATGAATGAAAATTTTTTCCTAAGAAATTGAGAACTTAAAGAGAAATCAAAATGAAATTTTAGAAATGAAAATTTAAATGATCAAATAAAAAAGTGGTGGAAATCCTTAACAGCAAACTTGATGAGGCAGAAGAAAGAATATCTGAACTAGAAGACAAACTTTCAGAAATCTTACAATCAGGCAATAAATAAATAAATAAAACAAAAGAAATTAGAAAACCTAAAAACAGTGTTGGAGATTTATGAGATACTCTCAAATGACCCAACATGTGCATCTTAGGAGTTCCTGAGTGAGTGGAAAGAGAGAAGGGAATAGAAAACCTATCTAGTGAAATAATTACAGAAAACTTCCCCAATTCGGAGAAAGAAAGAGATGTTCAAATAGAGGAAGCACATAGAACTCCTAACAGACAGGACCAGAAAAGATCTTCCCTACCACACATTGTAGTCAAACTTTCTACAGTGAAACATAAAGAAAAGATTCTAAAATGTGCACAAGAGAAACATATTACTCTCAGAGGCTCGCCAATTAGACTCACAGCTGACTTCTCATCAGAAACCCTACAGGTTAAAAGGGAATGGTGAGATAGAGTCCAAATTTTAAAAGAAAAAAACTGTCAACCCAGAATATTATACCCTGAAAAGTTCGCATTTATGAATGAAGGTGAAATGAAGATCTTCCATAACAAACAGAAACTGCAAGAATTTGGCAACACTTGTCCAGCCTACAAAAGATGCTTAAGTATATGCTACACACAGAAACACAGAAAGATAGCTAGCATTATGAAAGGATGAGAAGGCAGAAATCCAAAGTCAACAATAGGAATATTTATGGAAAATGGCAGAACCAAGTTATCATTTACCAACAGTCACTTTGAATGTAAATAGCCTCAGTTCTTCAGTTAAAATATACAAACTGGCTGAAAGACTGTAAAACAAGAGCCATCTATTTTCTACTTAACAAGAAAAACATCTCATCAACAAAGATACAAGCAGATTGAAACTGAAATGATGGAAAAAGATAATTGATGGTAACAGAAACCAAAAAACAGCTCGTGTTGCCATCCTAAAATCAGAGAAAATAGACTTTAACATAAAAACTGTTAAAAGAGATTAAGAAAGGCACTATGTAATAATTAAGGGATCAAACCAAGAAGAAGATGTGACTACAATAAATGTATATACACCCATTACAGGGCACCTGGCTACTTAAAAAATGTTAATAGACCTAAAGGTAGACAGACTTCAATACAATAGTAATGGGAGATTTCAATACCCCACTTTTAGCAACGGACATATAATGCAGACAGAAAATTAGCAGGGAACAATAAAGTTAATTGACACTATAGAATACATATTCTTCTCATCAGTGCATGGAACTTTCTTTAGGATAGATAATATGCTAGGCCACAAAGCAAGTCTCAGCAAATTAAAAAAAAAATTATTCCATGCATCTTTGACCACAATGGAATAAAACTAGAAATCAATAACTCAAGAATCTCTAGAACATATATAAACACATGGAGACTGAACCACAAGCTCTTGAATGAACAGTGGGTCATTGAAGAAATAAAAAAATTTCTGGAAACAAATGAAGGTGATAATACATCATATCAAAACCTATGGGATACAGCAAAAGCAGTGTTAAGAGGGAAGTTCATAGCAATTGGTGCCACCAGGAAAAACTGAAAAGGTACCAAATAAATGAGCTATCCATGCATCTCAAGGACCTAGAATATCAACAACAAACCAAACCCAAAACAAGTAGGAGGAAAGAAATAGTTAAAATTAGAAAAGAAACAAAATTGAAACAAAAAATACAAAAAAAATCAGTGAAATAAAAAGGTGTTTTTTTAAAAAGATTAAAAAAAATGATACACCATTGGCACAACTAACCAAAAAAAAAAAAAAAAAAAAAAAGAGACCCAAACCAATAAAATCAGAGATGGAAAAGGAAATATAACAGCAGATATCATAGAAATAAAAAGAATCATCAGAAACTATTAAAAGAGCAGTATGCCAACAAACCAGGTAACTTAGAAGAAATGGATATATTCCTAGAAATATATAATTTACCAAAGTTGAGTCATGAAAATATAGAAAACCTAAATAGACCAATAACCAAGATGGAAATTGAATAAGTAATAAAGACCCTCCCAACAAAGAAAAGCCTAGGACCAGACAGCTTCATTGCTGAATTCTAGCAGATATTTTAAAAAGAACTAATTCCAACAAATAGGAGGGAACCATCCCAAACTCCTTCTATGAAGCATACATCATCTTAATGCCTAAACCTGGAAAAGATGCAACAGAAAAAGAACTATAGATCAATATCCCTAATGAACATAGACACAAAAATCCTCAACAAAATAGCTGATTGAATCCAACAAAACATCAGAAAAATCATTCATCATGACCAAGTGAGATTTATCCCAGTATTCAGTGATGGTTCAACATTCACAAATCAATTAATGTGATACACCACATTAGAAAACTGAAGAAGAAAAATCATATGATTATCTCAATAGATGCAGAAAAAGCATTTGAAGCATTTGATAAAATACAATATTCTTTCATGATGAAAACCCTAAGCAAAATGGATGTAGAAGGGACATTCCTCAACACAATCAAGGCAATATATGACAAACCCATGGCCAGTATCCTATTGAAAAGGTAAAAGCTGGCAGAATTCCTCCTAAGATCTGGAACCAGACAAGAATGCCCACTCTCACCATTGTTATTTAATCTAGTCCTGAAGGTTTAGCTCTAGCTAAAACCTTAGGCAAGCCAAAGAAATCACAGAGATACAGATCAGAAAAGAGGAAGTCAAACTATTCTTATTTGCAGATGACATGATCCTATATATAGGAGATGCAAAAGACTCCACTGAGAGACTACTGAAACTCATAAAAGAGTTTGGTAAAGTGGCAGGATATAAAATCAACAGAAAAATCTATAGCCTTTATATACACAGACAATGTCATGACTGAGGAAGAACTTTTAAGATCAGTAGCATTCACTATTTGTTAAACTCTTTACTTAGTGTAGGGTTAATCTTATGAGTATAAAGTAAAATGAAAATATATCTTTATAAAAATTAAGACTGCAAAAGGAGAGAGAGGAGGAGGGAGGGTGGGATGAAAAGTATAAATATGTTCCTAAGTCAGTATATATGAAATACATGAAATTTGTATACCTTAAATAATTTTTTTTTAAATCAGCAGTGAAGCCATTTGGTTCTAGGCTTTTCCTTGTTAAAAGGTCTTTATTACTGATTCAATCTCCATCTTGGTTATTGGCCTATTTAGGTTTTCTATGTCTTTGGGAGTCAATTTTGGCAGATTGTATGTGTCCATAAAACATTCCATTTCTTCTAGGATTTTCCAATTTATTGATGTATAGCTATTTGTAGTAGCTCTTCATGATTTTTTTTAAAGATTTATTTATTTATTTATTTGAAAGGCAGAGTTGCAGAGTCAGAGAGAGAGAGAGAGAGAGAGAGAAGGTCCTGGCTGCTCCACTTCCAATCCAGCTCCCTAGTGATGAACCTGAGTAAACAGCAGAGGATGTCAAGTCCTTAGGCCCCTGTCCCACCATGAGACCTCAATGAACTCCAGACTCATGACTTCAGATTAGCCCAGCTATGGCAGTTGCTGGCCACTTGGGGAGTGAACCAGTGGATGGATGATATATGACTGAATGAACAGATACTAACATGTCTCCCGGGAATGAGAATGTTCTTGTGAGAGGAGAATCTTAATGTCCCTATGGGTTAGCTCTTCAGATCAAGGATATACCACAGCTACTTCTCAGGCTTAGGGCATAAGCTACTACCTTGCTTTCTTCCAGAAAGAATGAGCTAGGATTAAACTGCACAGTCCTAGGGACTGAGCCACTGGGAGCATCTTAGATCACCACTCACACAGTTTTGAAACTTAGGACAAGGAAAAGAGTGAAGGGAGCTTTGAGGA
This sequence comes from Oryctolagus cuniculus, assembly GCF_051225735.1. Lineage (NCBI taxonomy): Eukaryota > Metazoa > Chordata > Mammalia > Lagomorpha > Leporidae > Oryctolagus > Oryctolagus cuniculus. The sequence continues at coordinate 743,248 of NC_142885.1, read as the reverse complement.
GACACCACCTTGTAAACTTTACAAGGGAACAAGCCAACAATTCATGATGAGATATCTGCATTTATGGTAGCTAAAAGGACATGTGCAAATATTTTTTAAAATTTTACTCATTTGAAATGTAGAAAAATAGACAGAAAAAGAAAGATTTTTTTTCCTCCTTCATCGATTCACTTCTCAAATGCATGCAACAATGATGACCAGGCTGAAGCCAGAAGCCAGAAACTGAATTTGGGTCTCCCATATGGGTGATAGAGACCCAAGTATTTAGGCCATCATCCACTGCTTACAAGAGTGTGTAATAGCAGCAAAGTGGATTGGAAGGAAGGCTGATACTCTGATATGGAATATGGACATCTGAAGTGACATCTTAACACCTGTTGTAGAATCAAAATCAAAATGGAGTGAGTGTGGCTAAGATATGATTTCAGATCTCTTGCTTCTGTACATATTAGCTTTGCTTGATAATGGCTAATGGTGTATCTTGTAAAACTATGTGGGCCAAAATTCCAAGGAAATAAGTTGAGAGAAATGTGTCCTGCACTGTTATCTTACAACCATATTTTATAGTTGTTATTGTTCCTGGGTTTGTTATTGTTAACTGTTATCTTACAACCATATTCTGTTTTTTTTTTTTATTGTTCACTGCATACCAGGGGTTTGAAATTGTGAGCCTTAGTGGAAGAATGACTGTAAAAAACTGTGTAACTCGCTGTTGGGGACCACACTCTGGTAAGGAGTAATGGTCCCAATCAGATGCCTTGCCTCTCATTTTCAATTAAATTCACATATGACTGTCACTTGTTTTTGTAACATTCTATTTTAGCTGACGAATGGATGCAACACTGCTCTAAACATCCACCAAAGCAGAGTTTTTACATGAGAATGATAAATAGATTTTCTCCACTGTCTTCTTATGTGAAATGTTCACAAATAGAAAACAAACCATTTTTTATTCCTGGGGGAAAATGCTGATTGTTCTTTGGAAAAATGCTGAAATACTGAAGCTGAATGAAAGGTATCATGGCAGAAAATATTTAATAGTGTTGGGAACTTCAGAGGGGAAGGTGCCATTTGACAATGTGGGGCTAAATGCAGATATTTAGGATTTATTTCCACATATAATGGTTTGTCCCCTTTGAAACTTATGGGGAAATTTAATCCAAATTATGATAGTAAGAGATGAGATCATGTGGAACCTGAGAGGAGGTGATTAGGATCAATTCTTTCATGTGATTAATGGGTTGTAGGTTTATCTCCAGGGGTCTGTTTCCTCAGTCACTTTACATTAACCTCTCCTATACTCAGCTTTATTGGTCCACATGGTTCTTGTGCTAGGCCTTTGCCAATAAGAAGGCCAGCACCAGATGTTGCCCCCAAACCTGGGACCTAATCCTTGAGCCAAATAAAACCATTTCTTTGTAACTTACCCAGTCTGATACTGTGTTACTAACAAGAGAATACAGATTAAGGTCCCAAGGAAGAGCCATGCTGAGAGGTCAGGGTCATGGACTAGAAATCTTGTTTCCCAACTCAGGGGGACCAGATCACCCCTGGTATGAGAGGAAGGTTTAAGGATCCTACAGATAACAGCAGATCCCCCCAGTGAATAGCATATCTGCAGGCATATTCCCTCTGAGGGCCTCTCATCCTACCACACTATTTAGGGAGACGTGCGGCTATCCAGAAGGCCTCCAGCGCTGACCAGAAGTTTCTGTGTGCAGGAACAGGACAGAATGCCCAGGGGCCCAGCTACCTGCTCAATTCGAGCAAACTGGCCCAACACACTCACCATTTCCTTGCTTCCGTGATATTCAGGCGCCCTCTTGAGGGGTCTGGTGATGACCGAAATTTGCAGAGCAACGGAGCCAGCTAAGGCCTCTCTTGGAAGCAGATCCGGGGAGTTGAGTACAGCGGTGCCAAAAAATAATATCGCACGTGGTTCCCCAATGACGCCCCTGGGCGCCTTGATTGAACAATTTGCCCAACCGGCAAGAATGCACGAAGTCAGAAAAGGTGTAGCCAATCAGAATCCCGTTAAGGTTCCTTGCGACTATTTCTGGAGAGGGGAGAAGCTTGGACTTAAGCTGCCTCCTTCTCTCAGATGGCAACTCTTCTGGCGGTAGGAGGCACTTTCCCCTCTCAATGGTCCCACCTCCTTGGATCCCCCCTCTTTCTCCCTCCCTCCAGTGATCACAATCCTACTGAGATCTCGTGATCCTGCGCTTGCAGTAACCTGCTTCACATGAGCTACAATTTACAAAATGTTGGCTGGACTGTGGGCCTTTCTTTTTCTTTGTATTCATAGCTTATTTTATGAGGTTGTTTGACAATTTTTTATATTGATTTTAAGACTAAAAACGTTATGTAGGTTAGTTTTTTGTTTCATTTCTCTTATAAGCATTTGATTTCTAGTCTGTGTTTTGTCCTTTAAAAAGTTTTCCATTTGTTTCTTGCTGGTACATAGTAACCCAGTTGATTTTTATGTATTTATTTTATACCTAGTAAGCTTAATTCTCTTATTAGTTTTATTTACCTAGGGATTATGTTGTATTTTCTCTGTATACAATAGTATCATCCAATATATTAACAATTTTGTTGCTTAAAAGTTTATCAAAAATTTATACCTAATATTTCCTTTTTTGTTGTTTTATTTACCTGATTATACTTCCAAGATGAAGTTGGAAAGAAACAATGAGAAGAGATAGACTTATCTAGATCTGTTCCCAGGAAAAAAGCTTGCAATGTTCTGTAGTAATTATGCTGCCTTAGGTTCATTTTATACAATCTTAGTCGGAATGTGGAAGTTGCTATTTTAATATTCTATTAGTTGTTGTGTGTTTATGGCCCAATGATGAATTTTATTACATGTTTTTTAACATTTACTCTAAATGATCACATTATTCTCTTGTATTTTTCACCCATGTGAATGTTTACTCTATTTGTTCTGGTCTGTTAACCTCCTTTGAAACATTTTAGTATATTCTGTTCATTATTAATTTATTATCATTTCATATTTTTGCAGAACAACCCCCCAAACCAGTTGGAAGTGTTGTTTTAGGACCCCAAACATGGCCTACTTGTCCAACATGCCGAAAGCCAATTACTGACATCAATATAGAAGGAAAAAGGTGTTTATTTTAAAGACAGAGCAAGAATCCATGCAGCTATTGCTTAATTCCTAGACTCCCCAAGGAGTAAGGGTTGAAGGTTTTTATAAATGAAAGCTAGGGCTGACAGGTGGAGGTTTATCTTGTGCGCAAGGCCCTGGTGTTTCAGTGGTACTCATGACCTTCCTTTGATTGGTGGCATGGTGCACTTTAGGGAATTTTTTTTACAATGGCCCAGTGGGCTTCAGTTAGTCTGGGGGACTACATATAAGTGGTGGCTGTCTTTTGCCCAGACCTGGAATTTCCATGCTGAACCCGGAATCCCCCTAAACAAACCCATCCAGGGAATATTGACCAGCAGGATTTGATCTACTACAGGCAAGTGCCTCCTTGTACTGTGGGAGAAGGGCATTTAATTTTAATCATATCCTTTGCCTTTTACATTAAAAGCATTCTAGGTGCAAGCACATAGGTGATAAATGATGTAATAAAGTATATTTAAAAGGTAAGAAAGCAAGCACAAACATGAGTGGGCATAATTGAAGAGTAGAGTTGGTCAGAGAGAGAATGAGTAGGGGAAAGGAAATACAGAGATGGCACCTCATCACCTCCATTAGTCTTGATCTCCAATAGAAGACAGCATAAGCACCTCCCGGCACCTCCTTTTATGAGATAATGTGGTCACTTGTGAGGTATATGGCAGCTCCATAAAATTCCAAGTGGAGCTCAATATACATATTTACATGACTTTCCCTTAGGTCCCAGATGAAAAGAAGGTTTCCTGGGAAAGGAGGTGTTCTGACAAATATTGTAGAATTACACGGGGGCAGGGCTTTATGGCTTTTGACCTCCAGCTCACTTAGCTACCTTATCCCATATCACATGAGCCTGATGATTTGTCAGTACAGCTGTATCACTTCTTCAATTCAGTGAATTTCTTTTGCTAAAGGACAAGCAAGGACCTTGGTCTAGGGAAACAAATGAGATGATGGGTCCTGCCTTTACATTATAGGGGTTCAGTCACAATATGTAATTTAATATAATAATACTTTGTTTAAAATATTTGTATCTCTTATATAGAGAGATGGTCCTTAAGTTCATTTTTATTTCATGTCCTTGTCTGACTATGTCATCAATGTAATGCTGATTCACACCAAAACTATTTCCTGTTTGGTTCCACTTTGGATGAATCTGCAAAATTTAGAAATTTTTTTCTTCCTTAAAAGTTATCTCACTGTCCACTCTGCCTGTCAAAAAAAAAAAAAAATGGGGGCTGTTCCATAAATCTGGGACTGAAATTTTGTTTGTAGAAATGGTTTGTTGTCTCTTTTCATTTGTAAAATATTGATTCACCCTGTTTAGTTCATAAGACATTTTCCTATTTATGTTACATTCACATTTTAATATTCTGAGTTCAAAAATTTGGTGGACTTTTGTGGTGCAATGAGAAGGCTACGCCAAGATGGCTGCTGGCAATGGAAACTGACTGGCAACAGGCTGTGATTGGATGGCTTTGGAAACCACATGGCAATGGAGCCTGCCTGACAACAGGCTATGATTGTATGGCTTTGGAAACTGCCTGCCAACAGGCTGTTATTGGTTAGGGCATAGACAGCCCCTTGACCAGATTGGCTGCCTTGGCTATTTAAGCTGCTGTACCAACTGAAATAAATGTCTGTGGGCTGCTTGCCTCAGGCTGACTCCCGGGGTCTGTGTGGTGGCTCCATGCCTCCTGCTCTCACAACACTCCTCCTCTCAGAATGCATCAACCTCAAAATCTGGTGCCCAATGTGACTGAGAGAGAAATAGGCTGTCAAACTCGACAAGGTCCCCCCTTGATTTTGGCAAGTAGGCCCCTCGGTGTTTTGTGTGCTGTTTGGTTCTGCAAGGGTGAGCACAGAACCCCCTCCTATGCCCCTTTCCTTCTCTTTGTCCTCCGTCTAAGTGCCCCAGGTAGGCACACATCACCCAGAAGTGTAACGCTGCTTCTCAGCTCCTCCTTTTACTTTCAGGTTGCCTGTCAAATTCACATAAGGGGCTGATCATCCCAGAATTCAGAACCAAGTCATCTTCCCTCACTTGACAGAGGTGACACTCCAGAGACACCATGTGGGCATACGGCCTTGACCTAATGAATCAAGGAAGTCCCCACTAAGCACAGGACATATGTACAATCTGATACACCACAGTCTGTCCGTCTAAGGCAGAGAACCCTTGCAGAATGCCATCAGCCACTGAGGTGCTAGCAATTTGTTTTGTTATGGCAGCAGTGCTGTGCATGTCTTTCCTTTGGCTAGAATTGGTGTGGCGCACTGCTCTTAAGTGTTCAAACATGGGAAAGATACCCCCCTCTCAGAAGCACACACATATTACCAAACACAATGAATCTGTGAGTAAAAAGAGCCTGTCACTCCAGGCCTCTGCCTCACAGGCAACAGTTGATGATTTAGGGAGAGAGAGTTCCCACAGTGAAAATGACATGGCAGCAGACAACGCAACAATACCTAGTCAGCCACCCCCAAATACTCATGGAATGAACTTAGACAACCTCGAGGCAATAACCCATGCAAGGTCATCCCATCCTCACCCAGTGAGGACCCCCACACTTGTGGTAGTCCTCAGGCACCTCAGGCTCTCAGGGCAGCCCCATCCATATGTTTGCCATTAATGTAGGAGCGGACACAGAATTCAGGACTGGATGACCTTACTATGCTAAAAAATAAATGATCTTGGCCAGCACCACAGCTCACTTGGCTAATCCTCCACCTGCAGTGCTGGCACTCTGGGTTCTAGTCCCAGTTGGGATGCCAGTTCTGTCCCAGTTGCTCCTCTTCCAGTCCAGCTCTCTGCTGTTGCCCGGGAAGGCAGTGGAGGATGGCCCAAGTGCTTGGGCCCTGCACCCACATGGGAGACCAGGGGGAAGTACCTGGCTCCTGGCTTTGGATCGGTGCAGCACACTGGCCGTAGCGGCCATTTGGGGGGGGTGAACCAATGGAAGGAAGACCTTTCTCTCTGTCTCTCTCTCTCTCTCACTAACTCTGCCTGTCAAAAATAAATAAATAAATAAATAAATAATTTTTTAAATGACCTTACTATGCTAAAAAAGGCTTCTCAAAAGTCAGGCCCTGACACTCCCTACTTTGAACAGGTGCTCACACAATGGGCAGTGAATCTTCAAACTCATTTTGAGTGGATTACACTGCTCAAAGCATATCTGTCAAGACCACAGTTCTTACAGTCGAAAGCCTCCTATGAGGAAGAGGATGAAACCGTGGTGAGGAATAATGCTGCCTATGGAATTGCAGTAACCTTTGATATGCTTAGAGGCCGCGGCACCTACATATATTCTCATGAACAGGCCCTCATTGAAGTAGTTGCCTATTTTGACCAGGTCAGAGATTTGGCACTTAGAGCCTTAAAAAATATAAATCCTCCTAAATATAGTCAGCTCTTTAGAAACCTAGTTCAAGGCCCAGGTGAATGGTTCCCCTATTTCCTTTCCAGAGTATTGGAAGCAGTAGAGAAAAGATTACTGCTTGGACCCAATCAAGAAAATCTGGTCAAACAATTAGCTTGGGAAGGTGCTACTAGAGGCAAAAGCTGCAATTGCCCCAATCTGTAAAGAAGACCTTTCTAAATGGATAGTAGCTACAAAGGAGGTAAACCCTGCTGATACACCATACAAGCCATACAAGCCCTAACTGCAGCCATTAACAAACTGAACACAAGGAAGTCTAATGACCCTCCAGTTTATTGGGGATGTCAGGAAACAGGACACCTATGGCAAAACTGCCCAAACACTGACAGATGGGGCAAGCCCAAAATGCTGTGTCCCAGATGTAAAAAAGGCTTTCATTGGGCAAAAGATTGCAAGACCAAGCCTTTAAACACTCCCAGCGGGGCGGCCCTCAAACCAGCAAGTAAGATATTGACCATTAACTGGTCAATATCTTCAATATGAGGCCAAAATGGACCCTATACTTAGATGACATTGCCTTTGTGGGTTTAATTGATATGGAGGCAGATGCCACTATCTTAAAAGCTAGGGATGCAAGAAAAATGCAACATTGGAAGACAGCACCTGGGCCTGACCTCCAAGGTGTTGGAGGATTAAAATTGGCTGATCATGTCATCATGCCTATAATGTGGTGAAATGACAGCAGAGATACAGGAACCCATCCAGGGGCCATTCCTAATGGATAGCACATAGTTACCATTGATATCAAAGATTTCTTCTTTTCCATTCCCATCATGGAGGAGGATAAGGCCTACTTTGCCTTTACAGTATGGGAGCCCAGTTTCAAGCTCCCTGCAAAAAGATTTCTCCCACAAGGCATGAAAAATTGCCCTGCCATTTACCAAAGATACATTTCTCATGCGACCAGCACACTTAAAGGTCAGTGCTTGGCCATACATTATGTGGATAATATCTTACTTGCTTACAAGAATGCAGCAACTCTGAAGGCCTGTCTAATAGAGACAGTAAGAAATTTACAATTCCGGGGCCAGTGCAGTGGTGCACTAGGTTAATCCTCCACCTGTGGCACCAGCATCCCATATGGGCACTGAGTTCTAGTCCCAGTTGCTCCTCTTCCTGTCCAGCTCTCTGCTGTGGCCCAAGAAGGCAGTGGAGGATGGCCCAAGTGCTTGGGCCCCTGTACCCACATGGGAGACTGGGAAGAAGCTCTTGGCTCCTGGTTTTGGATCAGCATAGCTCCAGCCATTGCAGCCATCTGGGGGGTGAACCAAGGGAAGGTAGACCTTTCTCTGTCTCTCTTTCTCCCTATCTGTAACTCTACCTGTCAAATAAATAAATAATCTTAAAAAAAAGAAATTTACAATTCCTGGGTTTGTCTATTGCCACAGAAAAGGTACAACATTTTCCTCCCTTTCAATTCTTGGATTATCAAATGTCCTCCCATATATCTCCAATGGGCCCAAACCTAAAAATCAAGCATAAATACTCACTTAATGAACTTCAGCAACTATGCAGCCAAATCAATTCGCTGAAGCCCTTCCTTCCCCTAACACCTGCAGAGCTTAGACTGCTATTCGATTTACTAAGGGGAACAGCCCTTCTTCAAAAATTATATTGACACCAGCAGCCAAATCCACTATAGGAAAGATCAACACCCAGTTGTCAAATTTTAAAACATTTAGATATGACTCTCAGGTGCCTCTGTTTGCCATAACCATATGTACCCTCAAGACCCCCTTAAGGAGTTATTTGGCAACAACACAGACCACTTTTTTGGGTGCACATAACCTGGAGCAAGTGTCATAAAATAGTTAACAAAGAAGATGCCATCTTTATGATGGGACTTAAATTAAGATAGTATGCCAATAAGATATTTAACACAGAACCAGACATAGTGGTCCTATCCCTATCACAATTAGAACTGTCCACATTGATGCAGAATAGCATGCTCTTTCATACTTTAATGACAAATTTCCCAGGACAGGTTGACAATCACCTGCCAGTGGACAGGCTACTCCAGATGTTACAAACCTTAGAAATAGACTATCCAAAACATGCTTTCCCTGCTAATCAACCTATACCCATGGCACCGTGTGTGTTTATGGATGCCAACACGTCACTGTTTGGAATAGTGATCAAATCCTCAACAGAAAAAGATAAGATCCATGTAGAACCCCACAGGGTATCAGTACTGTTGGGAAAAATAAGAGCAATAGTCAAGGTTCTACTCCTTAGCCAGGATGGGCCAGTAAATATATTTTTGGACAGCAAATACTCAGTACAGGTAGCAAAGGTGATCCATTTTGCAGTCTTTAACCTGACCAATAAGCCAATTGACAGATGTTCACAACACTTAAAAAGCTGAGAACAGAAAACACCCATGGTATATCTCACACATAAAATCACATACTGGGTTACATGGCTTTATTTTCCAAGGCAACAAAAAGGTTGATCATCTTATCTCCTGCAACACGGCTTATATTGGACACCTAGAACAAGCCCATATTCTACACCAAAAATTTCATATGTCAGCAAGCAACATAAAATTGCTTTTCCCAGAGCTAACAATGATCCAATGCAAACACCTAGTGTGTTCTTGCAAGAATTCTGCACCCCTCATCCTGTTAGGCCCACTGCAACAAGCAGGAGTGAACTCGTGAGGCCTTGCTCCTAATAAGCTCTGGCAAGTGGACACCACTCACATTAACTCCTTTGTTAAACTTAAGTTTGCCCATGTGGTGGTAGATACTTATTCAAAGGCTGTATTTGCAACAGCCCAATCTGGAGAAAAGGCTAGTAATGTGATAAAGGCGGTCAAGTCAGCCATGCTGGTCCTTGGTGTCCCCTGGATCATAAAGACTGATAACAGGCCAGCATATACATCACAGGAATTTAATTCCTTCCTGAAATCCTGGAACATACAGTCTGCCACAGGTATCCCATTCAACCCACAGGGATAGGCAATCATAGAAACAACTCATAGGACAATTAAAGATCTCTTTCAAAAACAGAAAAACAATCATATGCCTCCAGACCCACAGCTTGCTTTGACTGAGGTCCCTTTCACTATCAATTTTCTTACTTTTGATTCCCAAGGGATAAGCCCAGCTTATAAACACTGGGGATCCTTTCCATCCCAGACCCCAGCCCCTATGGTTAGGTGGAAAGACCCCCCTGATAGGAGAATGGAAGAGACCACACCCTCTGCTAACCAAGGGTGGAGGATATGCTTGTGTCTTTCCAGAGAATGCAGGATAGCCCATTTGGGTAGCAGCCAGAAACATCAAGCCTGCAACTGACAGTCAACCAGAACCAGTTGAACAAGACTGAGAGTCCACCTTGTTAGCAGACGCACCTGCCCTATCATCCTAGCCTGAGAAACTGCCCATGGCCACATCCACTACTGCTTTATACCCCACTTAGCTCTGGTCAGCCACTCAAATGGCCCACAGCCTGTGTGTGGTCATGCCATTCCTAATTACCACTGTCCCTCATTCCTACCTCTATCTGAGCAAGCACTCCTGTGGTCTCCCATTTTGAGCACTGGTTAGCCAACAAGGGCAAGATCCCCTGGGGGACTACCTAAGACAGGCACAGCCACATATGGAGTCCACATGGAAATGGGGTCAACAATTGTATGGCCAAGAATCATGCCTCCTATTGCTCAAAAATAAGCAAAAAGGGGGAAATGTGGTGGAATGAGAAGGCCATGCCCAGATGGCTGCTGGCAACAAAAACTGCCTGGCAACAGGCTGTGATTGGTTAGGGTATAGACAGCCCCTTGACCAGATTGGCTGCCTTGGCTATTTAAGCTGCTGTACCAACTGAAATAAATGAGTGTGTGGGTTGCTCGCTTTAGGCCTGCTTTTACCCAACTCCTGGGGTCTGTGTGGTGACTCGTGCCTCTTGCCCCACCACACTCCTCCTCTCAGAATGAATCCACCTCAACAGATTTTGATCTCTTTTAAAAATTATACTCCTAATTCAGAAACTCCTCAATATTTTTAAATACTTATTTATTTATTTGAAGGCAGAGTTACAGAGGCAGAGGCAGAGAGAGAGGGAGAGGGAGAGGGAGAGGGAGAGAGAGAGAGGTCTTCCATCTGCTGGTTCACTCCCAAGATGGCCACAACAGCCAGAGCTATGCCAATTGAAATCCAGGAGCCAGGGGCTTCTTTTGGGTATCCACACAGTTGCAGGGGCCCTAGGACTCGGGCCATCTTCTATTGCTTTCCCAGGCCATAGCAGGGAGCTAGTTTGGAAGTGGAGTAGCTGGGACTTGAACCAGCACCCATATGGGATGCTAATACTGCAGGTGGTGGCTTCATGCACTACGTCACAGCGCTGGCCCCTTTAATGTGTGTGTGTGTGTGTGTGTGTGTGTATATATATATATATATATATATATATTTGAAAGGCAGAGTTAGGGAAAGAGAGATATCTTTTTTCCACTGGTTCACCCCCCCAAATGGCTACAATGGTCAGGGTGGGACCAGACTGAAGACAGGGGCCTGGAATTCCATCCAGGTCTCCCACATCAGTGACAGGGGCCCAAATATTTTTTCCATCTTCTGCTGCTTTCACAGGTGCTGGGACTTGAGCAGTGCCCATGTAGGATGCAGGCATCACAGGTGGAGGATTAACCTGCTTTTCCACAAAGCCAACCTCTCCTCTTAATATCTTGTTAAGATCTGTGACATCTGTAAGGCTAATTCTATTTGATTTGTGGAATTTGTTATTTGTGTTGCTTTCCTGTTTTTCTCTTAAACACTTTTATCAGATACGAATTTTGTCAATATTGTCACATCTTGGTTGGGGAGCTGCTTCCCATGGTCTATGGACTTGTTATTCAGCACAGAAATAAAGAGAAGAGGGAAGCACTGTGACATATCGGGTTAAGCTACCACCTCCGATGCCAGCACCCTATATGGGTGCCAGTTCATGTCCTGGAAGCTCCACTTCTGATTCAGCTTTCTTCTTGCTAGTGTGTCTGGGAAAGCAGGATAAGATAGCTCAAGTACTTGGCACCCTGCACACACATGGGAGACCAAGAAGCTTCTGGCTCCTGGCTTGTGCTTCACCCAGCCCTTGCTGTTGTGGCCATTTGGGGAGTGAACCAGCACATGGAAGAACTCTCTGTCTCCCTCACTCTCTCCCCATATCAACACTAACTTTAAAATAAATAAATATCTCTTTAAAAAAAGGAATAAGGAGAAAAGTCCAAGAGAGAGTACAAGAGTGAGAGCAAGCTTATTTGCAATAAATGACAGAAGCTCGCACATGTTGGGGAAGGGACTTGGAGCTGGCAATCCATTGCCTCCAGGAGGTTGGTCTGTTTTATGCTATTTCTTTTTTCCCTCTCTTATGTGTTATGTACTAGTCCCTCACCTAGTGCATGTAGTAGAGGTCATGTTTGGGTTGGCTTCCCCATCTCTGTCCAGGAGTACAGAAGGGATAAGTAATTGGATCCCCTTCCTCTGTGCAGGAAGTGTTGGTAATTGACTAATATTTTCCATATCCTTGTCTTAGGTGCCATATCACCCCACTTCCTCTCTTCAGTCTATTCTAAATTGTGCTTTGTTACATTTTGTTTTTCCCTGGAGAGGTAGAATTTTTCTGGAATTTTCCCAAAGCCTACTCTTTTCTCTAACCCTGCTTCAGGGTCCCTCTTGCCTTACAATATGATTTAAAACTTTTTTCTTGCTTATTAGTTTCTGTTGTACATTTTTACTACAGGTATTTCATGGATGTTTACTATTCTTTTTTCTTTGCATTTATTCTATGCTATTTTAGGATGCTCATTTTAGTTCTTAAGAAGAAAGCCAAAATGAAGAGCTTTCAGTCTTCTGTTCTAACGTATTCACTTGAGGCTAAAAATTTCCTCTAAGCACTGCCTTAAATAACACCTGATATATTCCTTCTTATGTTCCAGGTCCTGTATCTGCAGACCCTGTCTGCCTCCCAGTTTTTCTATCCCCTTGTGCCTGTAGCTATGCCAACAGATTTATACATCCAACATTGTGCCTGAAATCACAATATTTGCTATCCAGCATGACCATCTCCTATAACTCTGACCCATGCTCATCCTTGCATTTTTCTTACTTTAAAATCTTGTCTGTCTATAGCCCAGGCCAGTTTTCAAAAGTTTATCAAAAGGACTCAAACCAGCACCCATATGAGATGTCAACACTGCAGGCAGTGACGTTACCTCCATGCCACCATGCTGGCCCTGACCAAAAACTTTTAAAAGCATGATAGTCATGAGAGCCAGGAAATTCCCTTAGGTTTTTTTTTTTTTTATTGAATGTTTTGGAAGTAATAGCTCCCTTCGAGCATTTTAGCAAACTGAGAGAACTTGCTGAGATGAAGCTGTTTCCAGGCTTTCCTGTAAAATTAGCTACACCTGGGCCTGGTGCTGTGGTGTAGCAGGTAAAGCTGCCATCTGTGGTGCCGACATCTCATATGGATGCTAGTTCAAGTCCCAGCTGCTCCACTTCCAATCAGCTCTGTGCTATGGCCTGGGAAAGCAGTGGAAGATGGCCCAAGACCTTGGGCCCCACATGGGAGACCCAGAAGAAGCTCCTGGCTTCTGGCTTTAGATCAGCCCAGTTCTGACCATTGCCGCCATTTGAGGAGTGAACCAACAGATGGAAGACCTTTTTCTCTTTCTCTGACTTTCTATAACTCTACCTTCCAAATAAACAAATAAATCTTTATTAAAAAAAAAGTCCTTGGGGCCGACACTGTGGCACAGCCAGTAAAGCTGCCACCTGTAGTGCTGGCATACCATATGGGTAACTGTTTTAGTCCTGGCTGCTCCACTTCTGATCCAGCTCTCTGCTATAGCCTGGGAAGCAGTAGGAAATGGGCCAAGTCTTTGGGCCCTGCACCTGAGTGGGAGACCCAGAAGAATCTCCTGAATCCTGGATTTGGATCAGCCCAACTTCAGCCACTGTAGCCATCTGGGGAGTGAACCAGCAGATGAAAGACCTCTCTTTCTGTCTCTTTGCCTCTGCCTCTCTGTAACTCTGCCTTTCAAATAAATAAATAAATATTTGTTTAAAAAGTCCTTGCTATGTTCATGGTAAGATATTGTTAGCATGCTTAGAGAGTCCTCTTCCAAATCTCAGCAATTTAAACAAAATCCAAATGTTTAAAATTGCTTCCTAGTAAGTTCATACCAGTTTGATTATTGTATTTGTTTTTAGTGGAATAAGGATGTACTGATGTCAGTTTTAAAAAACAACCTACATATTTTGGAAAATCCTACATAATGTATTTACTATTTTCAAAATAAAGAATTATTTTATATGCTAACAGACTATATTTGCTGCAAGTTAAAGTCTAGAAGCATGTGTTGGTGCTGTGTTGTACTAGGTTATGCCTTCACCTGGGGCATTATCATCCCATATGGGTGCTGGTTCATGTACCAGCTGCTCTTTTTCCAATCCAGTTCTCTGCTAATGGCCTGGGAAAGCTGTGGAAAATGGTGCAAGTGCTTGGGTCCTGCACCTTCATGGGAGACCCAGAAGAAGATCCTGGATCCTGGCTTTGGAATGGCCCAGCTCCAGCTATTGAAGTTATTTGGAGAAGTGAATATACAAATTTAAAACCTTTGTCTCTCCCTCTCTCTGCCTGCAACTCTACATATGTTATAATACATAACAGCCATAAAGTGTCATGTTGTATTAAAGAGCTTAGTTAAATGTTTTTTTCTTGTTAAATCTTAGAATGAATTTTACCTATTTCACATCCAATAAGTCCTTTATTCAGGAAGAAGGGTGGAGGGCAGGAAAAATTGTGGGAATAACTTGATCCCATTCCCTGATAAGTTCCTGTATGAATATAGACTATGTACTCAGCTCTTTCCTGAGATGTCCACATGATCTATCAGGAGTATTTCAGCCCCCCCTAGTTCTTTGCTGAGATGCACATCTGAGCAGTCAAGTGTGTTCTCTCCATTAAACTGTGTAACTTTGCTTATACCTGTCTGAATGGCTGAGTACTCTCTCAGATTCTGTCTAGAGGGGTCCATCCATTCTTATAAATTCTCTACCCATTAATTCTTGCTACCTTCCTTATCACTACTCTCTTACATCTGTTCAAAGTCCACATTATGTTTATGGGTAATGCTTTCAGTATTGTATGTAAAACTAATTTTTGTACAGAAATCTTATACATTTTATTCTTACATATCTGTGCTTTCTACTTTTTTAAAATACAAGTTTATTCAGCACGTTTGTGCTTGTTTTCTAAAATTTATTTGTTTGAAAGGCAGAGTTATACACAAAGAAAGGGGAAGAGAGAGAGAGAGAGAGAGAGAGAGAGACCTCTCATCTGATGATCCACTATACAAATGGCTGCAACAGCTGGTGCTGGGCCAATCCAAAGCCAGGAGCCAAGAACCTCTTCTAGATCTCCCATGTGAGTGGCAGAGGCTCAGGGACTTGGGCCAATTTCTGCTGCTTCCCCACGTGTATTAGCAGGAAGCTGGATTGGAAATGGAGTAGCCAGGACTCAAATCAGTGTTCGTATGGGATGCCAGCACTGCAGGCACCTACTTTGACCTGCTAAACCACAGATCTGACCCCTTATTCACTAGAGTGACTTCATGTGTTATTTTCACAGTATGCATCTTTTGATTTTTCCCTTATTATCATCCATTTGCATTTTCACTATTTTTGTAGACTACATTACCTGTACCAGGCTGCCTCTGTCCCTTTGACAAAGATTAGTAAAGTAATAAGTATTTGAGACCATTTATACCTTGCCACTTACCTACATGAATATTCTTTGTCCAACATTATGAGCTTTCTTTAGATTTATTTATTTGAAAGGTAGAGTTTCAGAGAGAGAAAGAGAGAGATCTTCATCCACTGGTTCACTCCCCAAATGGTTGCAATGGCCATAGCTGGGCTTATCCAAAGCCAGGATCCAGGAGCTTCTTCTGTCTCCCACCTGGGTGCAGGGACACAAGGAGTTGGGCCATCTTCCACTGGTTTCCTAGGCACATCAGCAGGGTGCTGAGCAGGTGGCCATATGGGATGCCAGCACTACAGATGGAGGCTTTACCCACTAAGCCACAGTGCTGGCCCCATATTCTTGATGATTGTATGTTTAGATTAAAGCATAAAATTAGGAATTGTAGATTCCTCAAATTTGCTTTTATTTTTTTATTTTCCAGACTTCTCAAGGATGAAAAATAGCTTTTAATTGTCTACAGAATAGCTTACTGAGATTATTGTTGAGATTGTACTGAATCTATTGCTGAAACTTGGAAGAATTTATGTCTTAATAATATATCATTTGATCAATAAAAAGACATATATACACAAATTGATTTAAATTTTCTGTCTTTCAATAAATTTTCAAAAAATTTCCACACACATCTATATAAATTTGATGAATTGATGCTTCAATAATTCTATTATTTTTATTCTCAATTATTCTATTTTATTCTCACTTCTTTTATTATGTCTTGTTATTTTTGGTTTATTGTAAATTTTTGTGTTATTTGAAATTCAAATTGTCCATGTCTGGTATATATAGTATTATTTTACTTTCTATATTGCCAGTTAAGTTGGTTTCCTGTAATTTCCATCAAGTCTCATCATATATGAAATAATGGGATGTATTTCTGTCTGAATTTCTAAAATAATGTCAGTGGATTGTCAGAAAAATGAATTTTAATGATTTAGTGAAAGAACATGAAGTGCCCATGACTGCCACTTCACCAAATCCTCTTGCTTTCCTATTCTATGTGTCACAGCTGCTAGAGGGGATGCTAACCTGCCTTTTCTGCCTGCTGTGGATGGCATGCATGCACTTGGTATGAGACAGTCATGGTATCCCTTCTTTTTGTTGAATTCTCCCTGAAGTGGATTAAGGGTTTCATCTCATTGGACACAATTCAGACATATCTAGAATGGTTGGTCTGAAATTTTGTTGGTGTATACTGATTTGTGAAAGCCACATGGGAGTTCAGGTTAAATGCAGGTGCGGTCTCCTTTCAGATATTCAAAAACAAAAATATAATATTGTGTTCAAATATCACAACTATAGAGAAAACATGTCCAGAAATAAAGAATTTAAACCTCTTATTGAGTAGCATGATCATGCAGAACAGGCAGTTTTTCCTTTTAAAAGATTTATTAATTTATTTGAAAGTCAGCATTACACAGAGAGAGAAGGAGAGGCAGAGAGAAAGAGAGGTCATTTGTTCATTTGGTTCACTCCCCCAATTGGTTGCAATGGCCAGAGCTGTGTGATCTAAAGCCAGGAGCCAGGAGCTTCCTCCAGGTCTTCCCATGTGAGTGCAGGAGCCCAAGGGCTTGGGCCATCTTCTATGCTTTCCCAAGCCATAACAAAGTGCTGGATCAAAAGCGGAGTAGCTGGGACTCAAACCAGTGCCCATATGGAATGCTGGCACTGCAGACAGTGGCTTTACCTACTACACTACTGTGCCAGCCCCAGAACAAGCATGTATAACACAGCAAGTTAGAATATTGGATTTTGAATATGAATTCACATTAGGATATGCTTTATATTGTAGGAGTTTATGGATAGAGGTTATGGGCAAACACAAGACTTGTGTAGGTAAGTTTTACATAGATACTTAGGCATGAAGACAAATTTTTCATTACCTACACAATCATATTATTGAAAAATAAAAATAGAGATAAAGGATGGAAAAAGAAAGCAGAGGAGTCATATGTGATTTTTTTTTCAGGGCCCATATAAATAGTGACACTTTGGTAAGGGATTTTTCATGAGATTGTTTTAAGGAAAGAAATTTTTCTGAAAAGGAAACTCAAATGTAGCACACACTTATTTTCTATGATATTTATGTTTAAGCAAAGTGCTTATGCATGTATTACTTTCTTGTAAATTAAAAATTATCGGACAGTTCATCTGGAAAAACAACAGGAGAAAGTAAAAAAATTGATTTAGAGTTCATTTTTCTTTTACAATGTAGACTGATTGACAAAATATTTTTAAAATAAATGTAACCCTTGATATTGTAGAAATATTGCCATATTGCAAATGTGTGAAATATGGGAAATACCTATAAATAGTAAAAACACAAAAAGACACACACACACACATATAAACTGTACACATACTAGGGTCCATTCTTATCTTTAGGGGGAAAGGACTCAAAGACAAATGTCTCCCCAGTTCTTTAACTCAGAACTACTCTCAATGGTTCACACATTTTACTGATGAGTAAACTTGCTTCAAGTTTTCCATGAATAGAAATTGAGAAATTTGTCAATTGTACTCTATGGAGCATGTAAGTGACCATACCATAAACTCTCAAATGCAATGGTGTGTTGGAGTTGTTTCCTGGATATTGTTCCTGACCATGTGGGCAGTGAGAGCCATGGGAAAATTAAAGGTACTTCAGCTGACAGATCTGTTACTTGGAGGCTCCACAAAGGAATCAATGACATCTTTGTGCAACTTGAGGGCTCGGCTGCTCCTCTCCTGATCCAGCTCTCTGCTATGGCCTGGGATAGCAGTAAAAGATGGCCCAAGTCCTTGGGCCCCTGCACCCATGTGGGAGACCAGGAAGAAGCTCCTGGCTCCTGGTTCCTGGCTTCGGATTGGTGCATTTACAGCTGTTGTGGCCAATTGGGGAGTGAACCATCGGATGGAAGATCTGTCTGTCTGTCTCTCTCTCTCTCTCTCTGTGCCTCTCCTCTCTCTGTAATTGAGACTTTCAAATAAATAAATAAATCTTCAAAAAAAAAAAAAACAATCGAATAACCCAGCATACAGGTCTTAAGAGTACCTGAAGATGTAGAAAGAGAGAATGGAATAGAAGGCCTATTTTGTGAAATAATCACAGAAAACTCCCCCAATTTGGAGAAAGAAAGGGATGCCAAGTACAGGAAGCACATAGAACACATATGAAACATTACCTGAAAAGATCTTCACCATGACACATTGTAGTCAAACTTTCCACAGTAAGGCATAAAGAAAACATTCTAAAATGTGCATGAGAGAAATGCCAGATTGTTTTCAGAGGATCTGCAACTACACTCACAGCTGATTTCTCATCAGAAACCCTACAGGCTAGGAGAGAATGGCAAGATATATTTCAAGTCTTAAGAGAAATAAACTGTCAAGCCAGAATATCATGCCCTGCAATGCTCTTATCTAATAATGAAGGTGAAATCAAGACCTTTAATAACAAACAGAAATTGACATAATTTGTCATTTCTCAGAGCCTTACAAAATATGCTAAAGGATTTGCTACACACAGAAATACAAGAAGAAAGCCATCATCATGAATAAATGTGATGGCAGAAAATTCCCCAATAAAAGTATGAAAGAAATCCAAAGTAATGATAGGAATATTCATGGAAAATGGCAGGGACAACAAGTTACTTATAAATAGTTACTTTGGATGTAAAGGCCTCCACTCTCCAGTTAAATGATACAGGCTGGCTAAATGGATTTTTTTTTTTTAAAAAAAGACCAATCTATTTTCTGCCTACAAGAAAGACATCTCACTAACAAAGATACATGAAGACCAAAAGGATGGAAAAAGATATCCCATGCTAATGAAAAGCAAAATAGGCAGATGTAACCATCTAATATCAGAGAAAATAACCTTTAACAGAAAAACAGTTAAAAGAGAAAAAGAAGGGCACTATGTAATGATTAAGAGGGAAGTTCATAGCAATTGGTGCCTACATCAAGAAACTGGGAAGTCACCAAATAAATGAGCTGTGGATGCATCCCAAGGACCTAGAAAAACAACAAATTAAAGTCCAATTTAGTAGGAAGAAATAAATAGCTAAAGAAGAAATAAACAAAATTAAAACCAAAAAAAAAAAAACACAAAAGATTAAGGAAATTAAGAACTGGTTTTTTTGAACAAATAAATAAAATTGACCTACCATTGGCCCATATAACCAAAGAAAAGAGGGAGAGGACTCAGATAAATAAAATCAGCCATGAAAAAGAAAATGTAGATATGGTCACCCTATAAATAAAAAGAGTGATCAGGAGTTATTACAATGAGTTATATACAAACAAATGAGGAAACCAAAAAGAATAGGCCCAAGTCTAGGAGAAGACAGTTTAAAAATGAAGTGGAAAGAGTGCAGTCTCAGGGAAGAGTTAGGGAGAGAACAGCAGAGGAAACTACACAAATTGGAGGAACATAATGGAACTACTTAGAGGGCAAGGACATGCACAACTTAGGAGTCCAGCAGCAGAAAGCCTCTGCACCAGTGTTGGAGAGTGAAGTAAGACCAGACTTCAGCAGCACAAACCACTGGCAAAAAAGCTGTAGGAAAAGCCTAGAAGGAATTCAGCTTGGAGCCTTGTGGGGGATAGTGTACCTGTCATACCAGAGAAAAAAAGACAAAGGAGGGGGCATGTTTTCTCTCTCCCTGATCATGCTGCAAAGGCGTATAACAAGCTGACACCAAGAAAGTGCCATTTTGGACATATGTAACACCTGTGCCAGCTTGTGTCCGCTCCCAGGAACCAGCCAAGCAGACTCCTGAGTGTGGTGGGGAGAACAGACAGGGAGCTGGGTGCTCATGACCATGGGAGGCTTGTGCATGTGGACTGTGAAAACACTGAGGCTTCATGGGAGGACTCAGGGTGTGGCTGAGGCAAGAGCAGTCACTTGTGGGAGGCTCCATGTGATCAGGGCTCCCTGGTTACCTGGCAAAGAACATTGCTGGGGAATCTGAGCTTACACTGAAGACTGTCCAGATCCTTTGGGTGGTTCTTGTGGCAGAATGGACAAATAATATACTCATTGGGGCTAGCACCCAGGCACTGGCCTCTTTCTAGGTGAGGAGCTCAGCTAAGTCTATGCAAACAGACAAGAAGAAACCTCCTCTCTGATTAAAAATGAAAAGGAGATTTACCACACCAAACCTGGATGTGTCACCTCAGACACACCCTTCACCCTGGAGTACATACCCACCAGACACCTCTAGATATTCCCTGAAAGCAGACACTAGTCACTCAGACACAGCTCAAAGACAAAAGCCACCACACCAAAAAAAAAAAGAAAGAAAGAAAAAAAGAAAAAGAAAAGAAAAGAAAACAACAAGTATCTTCACAAATGCCAAAAATAAATGCACCAATTCAAGAAACAAGAATAAGGAAGGCAATATGACACCCCCCAAAGAATACAACACCTCAAACCTAGATTGTAAAGATGATGAGATTGAAGAAATGCCAGAAATGCAATTCAAACAATTAATCATAGGATTACTTAGGAGTAATCAAAAGCAAATTCATGAACTAATGAAATCCATACATGATATGAAAGAACATTTCTGTCACAAAATTGGGATTCTAAAGAGAAATCAAAATGAAATATTAAAAGTGAAGATTTCAATAGAACAGATAATACTTACAGTGGAAATCATTAACAGAATTGGGGAAACAGAAGAAAGAATATCCAACTTAGAAAACAAAGAACAGGAAATTATATAATCAGACCAAACACAAGAAGAAGAAATTAGAAAACTAAAAAATACAATTGGAAATCTACAGGATACAATCAAATGACCCAACATATGGATTCTAAGAGTTCCTGAAGGTGTGGAAAAAGAGAAAGTATTAGAAGGCCTTTTTGGGGCCAGTGCTGTGGCACTGTGGGTTAAATCCCCAGCCTGCTGTGCCAGCATCCCATATGGGCACTGGCTTGAGTCCCAGCTGGTCCTCTTCTGATCCAGCTCTCTTCAATGGCCTGGGAAATCAATAGAAGATGGCCCAAGTGCTTGGGCCCCTGCATCCATGTGGGAGACCCAGAAGAAGCTCCTGGCTCCTGTTTCCTGGCTCCTGGCTTTGGATCAGCTCAGCTCTGCCCATTGCAGTCATCTGGTGAGTGAACCAGTGGAATGGAAGACTTCTTTTTCTCTGGCTCTACCTCTCTCTCTGTAACTCTGTCTTTCAAACAAATAAAGTAAATCTTAAAAAAAAAACCCAAGTCCCAAAGTGACAAATGCCATATGTTCTCTCTGATTTGTGAGAACTAATAGAGCACCTAACAGGAAATCTGTAGAAGTGAAATTGACACTTTGAGAAGTGATGACTTGAACAGTTCTTGTCTTCACTGTTGAGGAACGAGTTTTTTTCCTTAATAGAGAATGGGACTGGGAAGGAAAAGGGAGGAGAAGGTGGGGTGGGAGTGTGAGTGGTAGGGGCTATGGTGGGAAGAATCACTATATTCCTAAAGTTGTACTTATGAAATTTGTATTCATGAAATAAAAGGTTCCTTTGGGAAAAAAAAAAGATTCAAGATTCCTGGACACAATCTACCAAAATTGAGTCATGAAGACATAGAACACATAAACACACCAATAACCAGGATGGAGATTGAATCAGTAGTAAAGACCCTTCCAACAAAGAAAAGCCAGACATTTAAAGAAGAACTAATTCCAACTCTTCTCAATCTATTCAAAACAATTGAAAGGGAGAGTATTCTTCCAAACACTTTCCATGAAGCTGGCATTACCTTAATTCCTAATTCAGAAAAAAAGAATAATAGACCAATTTCCCTGATGAGCATAGATACTAAAATCCTTAGCAAAATACCAGCCAATTGAATACATCAGAAAGATCATTGACCCAGACCAAGTGGGATTTATCCCCGGTATGCAGGGATGGTTCAACATCTGAAAATCAATAAATATGATACATCATATTAACAAACTGAAGAACAAAACCATATAATTATTTCAATAGATGTAGATAAAGCATTTGATAAAATTCAACATCCTTTTATAATGAAAATGTTAAGCAATTTGGGTACAGAAGGAATATTCCTCAACATAAGGCAAAATTATGACAAACACACAGCCAGCAACCTATTGAATGGGGAAAAATGGAGGTATTTCAGTTAAGATCCAGAAGCAGACAAGCATGCCTACTCTCACTGTTGCTATTTAATATTGTCCTGGAAGTTCTAACCAGTGCCATTAAGCAAGAAAAAGAAAGAAAAATGATAAAAATTGGGAAGGAAGAAGTCAAACTATCACCATTTGATGATGGCATGATTCTATATATAGGGAACCCAAAAGACTCCATGAAGAGACTATTGGAACTCATAAAAAGGGTTTAGTAAAATAACAGGATCTAAAATCAATAGCCTTTATATACGCAAACAATGCCATAGCTGAGAAAGAACTTCTAAGATTAATTCCATTCACAAAGTTACAAAAAAAATTTAAATAATTTGGAATAAATTTAACCAAGGATGTCAAAATCTCTACAAAGAAAATCAAAAAAATTAAAAAACAAAATAGAAGAAGACATAAAATGTGGAAAAATCTTCCATGTTCATGGATTGGGAAAATCAGCATCATCAAAATGTCTAAACTACCAAAAGCAATTATAGATTCAATGCCATCCCAATAAATATAACATTCTTCTCAGATCTAAAAAGCATGATGCTAAAATTTATATGGAAACACAGAGATCCTGAATAGCTAAAGCAATCTTAAACAACAAAAATAAAGTTGGAGGCTTCACAATACCAGATCTGAAAGCATACTACCAGGCAGTTATACTCAAAACAGCCTGGTAGTGGCAAAAAAAAAAAAAAAAAAAAAAAAAAGACATGTAGACCACTGGAACAGAAAAGAAACTCCAGAAATCAATCTATGTATCTACAACCAATTGAAATTTTACAAAGGAGCAAAAATCAATCCCTGGAGCCAAGACTGTCTCTTCAACAGTTTGATGCTGGGAAAACTGGACCTCTGCACAAGTATGCAATAAAATCCCTACTTTACACCTTACAAAAAAACTCCACTCAAAGGCCAGAGCCATGGCTCAATAGGCTAATCCTCTGCCTTGCGGCACCGGGACACCAGGTTCTAGTCCCGGGCAGGGTGCCGGATTCTGTCCCAGTTGCTCCTCTTCCAGGCCAGCTCTCTGCTATGGCCCAGGAGTGCAGTGGAGGATGGCCCACGTGCTTGGGCCCTGCATCTGCATGGGAGACCAGGAGAAGCACCTGGCTCCTGCCTTTGAATCAGCGTGGTGCGCTGGCTGCTGCGGCCATTGGAGGCTGAACCAACGGCAACAGAAGACCTTTCTCTCTGTCTCTCTCACTGTCCACTCTGCCTGTAAAAAAAAAAAAATAGCCAAAGGAGCTGAACAAACTTTTTTTTAAAAGATTTATTATTTATTTATTTATTTGAAAGAAGAGTTACAGAGAAGCGGGGGCAGAGAAAGAGAGAGAGAGAGAGAGAGAAGCCTTCCAGCCACTGGTTCATTCCCCCAAATGACCACAATGGCCAGAGCTGAGCTGATCTGAAGCCAGGAGCCAGGAGCTTCTTCTGGGTCTCCCACATGGGTGCAGGGGCCCAAGGACTTGGGCCACCTTCTACTGCTTTCCCAGGCCATAGCAGAGAGCTGGATTGGAAGTGGAGCAGCCAGGACTTAAACCAGCATCCATATGGGATGCTGGCACTGCAGGCAATAGCTTTACTCGTTACACCACAATACCAGCCTCTGAACACTCATTTATTTATTTGAAAGTCAGAGTTACACACACACAGAGAAGGAAAGGCAGAGAAAGAGAGGGATCTTCCATCCTCTGGTTTAGTCCCCAATTGGCTGCAACAGCTGGAGCTGTGCCAATCCAAAATGAGAAGCCAGGAGCTTCTTTCCAGGTCTTCTATGCTTTCCCAGGCCATGGCAGGAGCTGGATATGAAGTGGAGCAGCTGGGACTCAAATCAGCATCTATATAGGAAGCTGGCACTGCAGGCAGTGGCTTTATCTGGTACGCCACAGCACTGACCCAAACACATTTTTCAAGAGAGGAAATTGAAATGGCCAACAGACATATGAAGAAAAGATTTCTATATTAAAATTGAATTTAAGGATCATTTAGAATAACTCCGTTTATTTATATTTGATTTTGTTTTTTTTTCTGCCCAATTTCATAACTATCTATATGCATTTTGGTAGATTAATGCTTTTTTTTGAATGGTTAATAGTGAATTAATTGATTTATTCATCATATTTAGAGCTTAAAATGCAGAAGGTGAGGATTATTTTCCCTCCCATTTTCTTTTTTTTTTTTTTTTGCTTTCAAGCTTTTATTTAATGAATATAAATTTCCAAAGTACAACTTATGGATTACAATGGTTTCCCCCCCCATAACGTCCCTCCAACCTGCAACCCTCCCCTTATCCACTCCCTCTCCCTTTCCATTCACATCAAGATTCATTTTCAATTCTCTTTATATACAGAAGATGAGTTTAGCATACATTAAGTAAAGATTTCAACAGTTTGCTGCCACATAGAAACATAAAGTGAAAAATACTGTTTGAGTACTAGTTATAGCAGATTAATGCTTTTTTTAAAAGATTCATTTATTTATTTCAAATTCAGAGCCTCATAGAGAGAGAAGGAGAGGCAGAGACAAGTCTTCCATCTGCTGATTCACTCCTCAGTTGGCTGCATTGGATGGAGCTGTGCTGATCTGAAGCCAGGAGCCAGGAGCTTCTTCCAGGTCTTCCCATGCAGGTGCAGTGGCCCAAGGACTTGGGCCATCTTCCGCTGCTTTCCCAGGCCATACTAGAGAGCTATATCAGAAGTAGAGCAGCCAGCCGGTGCCATGGCTCAATAGGCTAATCCTCTGCCTTGCGGCGCCAGCACACCGGATTCTAGTCCCAGTCGGGGCACTGGATTCTGTCCCGGTTGCCCCTCTTCCAGGCCAGCTCTCTGCTGTGGCCCGGGAGTGCAGAGGAGGATGGCCCAAGTCCTTGGGCCCTGCACCCCATGGGAGACCAGGAGAAGCACCTGGCTCCTGCCTTCGGATCAGCGTGGTGCACCAGCTGCAGCGCGCTGGCCGTGGCGGCCATTGGAGGCTGAACCAATGGCAAAAGGAAGACCTTTCTCTCTCTCTCTCTCTCTCTCTCTCTCTCTCTCTTTCACTGTGCACTCTGTCAAAAAAAAAAAAAGTAGAGCAACCAGGACTCAAACTGGACCTGTATGAGATGCCAGCACCACAGGTGACAGCTTTACCGGCTACACCACAATTCTGGCCCCAGATTAATACTTATTTTTAGGGGCATTGCAAATGGGATATTTTTAACATTTGAATCCCAACTGTTCATTTTGATATAAAGAAATTTCTTACAATAGTTCATATACTAATTTTGTATGTTTCTCCCTGTATCCATCTACAATCACCAACAGTTAAGATATTGCACTTTTTAATATTTATTTATGTATTTATTTGAAAGGCAGGGTTAGAGAGAATGAGAGACAGAGGGAGAAATCTTCCATCTGCTGGTTCAGTTCCCAAATGGCTGCAATAACTGGGGGCTGAGTAAAGCTGAAACAAAGAGCCAGGAGCTTCTTCTGGGTCCCCATCGGTGCAGTGGCCAAAACATTTGGGCCATCCTCCATTGCCTTTCTCAGTGCATTAGCAGGGTGCTGTATTGGAAGTGGGGCAGCCAGGACTTGAACTATCACCCATATGAGATGCCAATACTGCAGGCCATGGCTTTAACCCACTGTGCCACAGTGCTGGACCCAATACTGCACTTTCAAATGCTAACATTAAAATTTTGAACACCACATTTGAGTGATTCAGTCTGAGATCCAATAGAAGCAGTGGGGAACCACCAAATTGCTCTGAACATTTTGTGCTCAAATGCCTGTTCCTATAATTGATATTATACAACTCTCCTTATAGAGAGCTAGTCTGAAGTTCATGGCCTTAGAGCACATTGGTAACTTAAATTTATTTAAAGATAATGATCGATGCTCTTGCAGAAAATTCTCTGAAATGCTGACCAGAAGAGGCCCACAACCACACAGTGGGGGAGTCTGTGCACAGTCATGGTGGTTTTTGATAGAAGTTTAGAACTTTGACAGGACAGGAGCTGGCATGTAGCATAGTGGGATAAGCCACAACCTGTGATGCTGAGATAAGCTACAACCTGTGATGCTGGTTCAAGTCCTGGCTGCTCCACTTCCAATCCAGCTCCCTAGAAATGTAGCTGGGAAAGCAGTGGCAGATAACAAAGTACCTGGGACCTTGTGATCCATGGGGGAGACCTGGATAAATCTCTTGGTTCCTGGATTGAGTATAACCTAGCCCTGGCCATTGCAGACATTTGGGGAGTGACCTGGAAAATGAAAGTGCTCTCTTTTTCTCCCTGTCTCCCCCATCTCTTTTTTAAAAAGATGTATGTATGTATGCATGTATGTAATTATTTGAAAGGCAGAGTTAGAGAGAGAGATGCACAGAGAGAATTCCTCCATCGGCTGGTTCACTGCCTGAATGAACACAGCAGTCAGAGATGAGCCTGTCCAAAGCCGGGAGCCAGGAACTCCCTCTAGGTGCAGGGGTACAAGCACCTGGGCCATCCTCTGCTGCCTTCTCAGACACACAGTCAGGGAGCTGGATCAGAAGTGGAGCAGTTGGGATTCAAACCATTGCCCATATGGGATGCTGGCACTGCAGTCAGAAGCTTAACATGCTATGCCACAATAAGTTTTATTGTAGTTGAGTCCCTTCAGGTCTTTGTAGATATTGGATATTAACCCTTTATCAATTATATAGAGTACAACTATATTCTTCCGTTCTGTACGTTCACTTTGCTGCTGAGTGTTTTCTTTGCAACACAGAAGCTTCTTTGCTTTTGCCTCTTTCTTCTTTCATTGCCTGTGCTTCTGGGGTCTTTTCCAAGACATCTTTGCCTATGCCAATGTTTTGCAGAGTTTCCCCAATGGTTTCCTCTAGTAATTTGATAATATCAGGTCATAGATGTAGATCCTTGATCAATTATGAGTTGATTTTGTATAGGGTGCTAATACGGGTCTTATTTCATACTTCTGAATATAGAGGTCCAATTTCTCTAGCACCATTTGTTAAAGAGATAATCCTTTCTTCAGAGATTGATTTTCAGTTCATTGGTTGATTGTGGGTGCATGGATTAACTTCCGTGGTTTATATTTTGTTTCTTTGGTGTACATGTCTATTTTTGTGCCACTTCTAGGCTGTTTTGTTTATAACTGCCCTGGCCCTGTAGTAATTCTTGAAATCTAGTATTGTGATGATTCTGACTTTATTTTCCTTGTTTAAAGTTGCTTCAGCTAGTTGGGGTCTCTAGTGTTTCCATACAAATCTGAGAACAATGTCCTTGGTATTTTTACTGGGATTTCATTGAATCTATAAATTGCTTTGGATAGTTTGAACATTTTTATGATATTAATTCTTCCAGTCCACAAACATGGAAGATTTTTCCATTTTCTTGTGTGTTCTTCTGGTTTTTTTTCTTTAATGTTTTATAATTTCCATTGTGGAGATCTTTCACATCTTTAGTTAAATTTTTTCCAAGATATTTAATTTTTGGGTAAACATGTTTATAGCATCAACTTCCCAAGTGTTTCAAGGATTATTTTTTGATACAATATTAAAATTATAAAAGGCATTGTTAAATACCCATCCCAGATAATAATTCCTGTCAAATCATGTGGAAGTAGATATAATTATAGATGTGAATTTTAATTACAAACATAGATATTGATGAATCCCTCAAAATTCACTATGGTGTTTTTGTTTAAATTTTAAGTTATTCCTGAATATAAACTCATGAGTATCATAAAATTTGTGGCAGTGAAGAGTGTTCATAACTTACATTCCTACTTTCTCTGAATTCTGAATGATTTAAAGCTAGACATGGAAGGAAATGTGAGCTTTATAGCCCACAGAGTTGTTAGTCTTGGTGCTTAGCAAAAAAGACTCCCTTCTGTTGCCCCAGTACCTTGTATCCTTACCTAGTCACTTGCAGTGCACAGATTATGTTCTAAATTTACAGTATAAATGAGGGCAGACAAGAACTCATGTTCATTTGTAGGCATCCTAAAAACATCCTAAGTACAACACAAGGAAGTATGGTAGCTCATTTACTGCTTCCCATATCTCCAATCATGTAAGTCATTAAGAAATCCCATACAGAAGAACAACTGAGGAGGGGTCAGGAGCAATGTTCTAATATTTAGGCATTTTTCTTTGTGGAGTGGGCTGAATCCTTGTCAGTCTAAATTCAAACACTCTGCCCCCCCCCCAAAAAAACAAGAAGGCTAGAAAAGTGATCATACCCAAATTTCTTCTTTTAATTGTAGAGAATCACTTGTGTGGGGCCAGCATTGTGGCACAGCAGGTAAAGCTGTTGCCTGCAGTACTGGCATCCCACATGGGTGGTGGTTTGAGACCTGGCTGCTCCCCTTCCAATCCATCTCTCTGCTATGGCCTGGGAAAGCAGTAGAAAATGGTCCAAGTCCTTGGGCCTGTGCACCCACATGGGAGACCTGGAAGAAGCTCCTGGATCCTGGCTTCAGATCAGTGCAGCTCCCACTGTTGCAGCCATTTGGGGAGTGAACCAGCATATAGAAGACCTCTCTCTGACCACTTCTGCCTCTGCCTCTCTGTAACTCTGACTTTCAAATAAATAAATATTAAAAAAGAGAATTTCTTGTGCCAACTACAGTCACCATATTAAATACTGATAAGAATGTGAAAATTTTGAATTTGAGCAAGGAATTCCTCTCATGTGACATGGGTATGAATCTATTGTAAGAACAATATGTATGAGTACATGTTTATAGAATATTCCTGCAGTTGTTTTAGAGTTCTGTGGACTTCAATTTTGTAAAACGATGCCAAATTATTTTTACTTGTTTTCTCAAGAGATATATCAATTATTTTTCTTTGAAGTGAAGAGACAGCTTTGCACAGTGGCAGTATCATAGCCAATGAGGTTTATCCGAGGTGTGATTATTGTTAATTGAAGTCAAGAAACAAATTGTAAATGGTTGGAAGCAATTAATTCTGGTAGGTGGTAGTTTGCAATAACCAGTAAGGATGAATGAAAATACTTATATATAGATAATGTTACAACTTTAAAATGCAAATGAAGTAAAAATGCATTTCAAAATGAACATTTTATAAATAGTTCAAAAATGAACATTATAAATTCTCTCCTTAAAATGTATTTCACTTTATAAACTCTCACTTCTTATTCTCAAGACATTAAACTGTGACATGCTTTTATTGGGAAGCAAAGAAAAATGTTCCACTTCACAATATTGAAAACATACAATTTTAAGTTTTGTTAAACAGTTTGTAATAGTTGTACTTAAATTTTTAGGCATAAATATATTTTCTTCATGATGCACTATGATAGATATATTATTTTAAAGGTAGTGGAATATCTGGGGTAAGTGATCTAACAGATTTGTTTTCATTAGAGCAAGCAACTTGCCCCTGTGTATCTAAACTTAGACTGAGTTTCATATCACAACATAATTTACCTTCTGTGCAGGAAAAGTAAAGGATGTTAGATTTCAAATCACAAAATAAGACAGTCCAATTTACTTCTGGTTCTCAGTGATATATTTAGTGTGGTTTATAACACCATGCATTCATGAAAGCTAGATGTTTATTCAAAAGTTCACATTTGTACCTTTTTTTTTTCTTTAGCTTTATAGGTCTAAAATTTCCCTAAAGGACAAGTTTTTTTTAAATACATGTTCATATGTGTTTTCTGCTGTAATCAATTTCTAAAGTGTATACACTGACAAGAAGAACTGCACAAAGTGCGGTCATCAAACAAGGTATATCTCCTGAGAGGGGCTCCAGGCAGCTCAGCCAGTGCTACTGTTTGTGTTTCCCACACCGCAGGAGCCCTCAGGGGGATGCTAGGACTCCGGTATGCAGTGGGCTGGCTGTCAGGACCATGGGGTGGTGTGCAGTCCCCACCTGCAGCTTCTTTGAACCCTGGGTCATCAGCTTTCCAATCTCTGTGTGGTGAGGGAGAACTTGAACTTCCTGTATGACCCGATTTCCTTGAGTGAGGCAGCATATCTCAAGCAGGCCTCTCGGCGTAGGGGTCTGGGTCAGTTTTCTTGTTGCTAATCGTGCAGCAGCACAGGCTCGGTGTGTGAGAAGGAAGTGGTATTATTGACCTCACGGTTTTGGTGCAGGGTCTAGGGGCAGCATCCGGTGATGATCTTCTTGCTGGTAGAGTCCTGGGGTGGCACAGAGACCAGCGGACAGACAGAAGGGGTGCAGAGGGGGCCAATCCAAAGTGGTCTATGTTGCAGTCCCCTAGGGATAAGGCATTAATCCATGATCACATGAATGGATTTATCCTGATCACTTCCTGCAGGGCCTCACCTGTTCTCACTGCTGAATTTCTCATCACTGGATTAACCGTGCCCATGAGTTTCAGAGGGGATAAACCATGTTTAATACAGAGCATGCAGGCTTGCAGGAGATCCCTAAATTTCCAGGTCTCCTCCCACCTAGTTTTGAGATTTAGCCCTTCTGCCCCTCATGTGGAAGAAGGCACCCTTTCTTAGGGCTTTCAAGGAAAGAAGGAAGGGACTTCAAGCTTTTTTTTCCTACTAGGATCACCTATTATTTTCATTGCTTGCAACCTCATCAGATTTTCTGAATCACAAACATGCATATTGCCTATTACCAAGAAAATCTTACAAGTTGTCATGTGACATGCTAGAAAGGACCCGTGTGTGTTAAATGTCCTTATGTACTTCTGGTGTCATGTCAGGGATTTTGTGCTTCAAAATGTTCCCAAGGTCATATGTTTATATTTGTTTTTGACAGGCAGAGTTAGACAGTGAGAGACAGAGAGAAAGGTCTTCCTTCCATTGGTTCACCCCCCAAATGGCTGCTATGGCTGGCGTGCTGCACTGATCCAAAGCCAGGAGCCAGGTGCTTCCTCCTGGTCTCCCATGCAGGTGCAGGGCCCAAGCACTTGGGCCATCCTCCTGCCTTCCTGGGCAGCAGCAGAGAGCTGGACTGGAAGAGGAGCAACTGGTAATAGAACTCGGGGCCCCAACCGGGACTAGAATCCAGGGTACTGGCGCTGCAGGCAGAGGATCAGCCAAGTGAGTCATGGTGCCAGCCTATGTACTTTTTTTAAGCAGTTCATAGTGAACAACATTTTCATTATTTTCAGTTCAGGAGAGCCAAAGTGTTATCTTGTAGTTTTTTTTTTTTTTTTTAGAATAAGCTAAGAAAAATACTGTAGTACTTATAATATACAAATGAACTAAACTATTAGATATAAATTAAATGTTATATTTTTATGAAGATAAATGCCTAGTAATAAAAGCAAATTTTAAGTTTATTGATTTATAGAATTTCTCTTTTGGAAGGGAACCTTCAATATGAGCCAGTTTCATTCAAATTATAGTACTTTTTCACTTTTAAGCAATCTGGTGTTATTAAGATTTCTTCACTAAACTTACACATTAATAGAATTATCTTAAAATACATTATTAATTACTTAAATACATTAATATAACACATCGGAAAACAAGTCTTACTACCTGCTATTGATTATAGTTATCAGAAGTATTAAGATATTGTCACAAATTTGAAACAAAAAATTGTTTTGTCTCTGAAGTGATTTTTCAGGAATAATGAATAATGGAAATCTATAAGAGATGTTTGGATAACATTTGCCTCATGGACAATTCATAAAAATATAATTATTTATCTCTATTTGTAGGTTTAATTTTGAAGTTATCATTTTTATGGCGATTGTGATAATACAAATGACCACAAACCAAATAATAAAATAATTGAAATACCTATACTTTGAGAAAATGGATAGCTTCTCTGTTAATGTACCAAGCATAATTTTTCTATACTAATTTATTAGAAACATTTCAAAAATATTTCTTTCAATTTGGGGAGAGGTAAAGTAATGAAAAAAATCAAAATTTCTGAAAATTAAAGTATTTGCATTTAATTTGTTCATTTTCTGCCTCATCACCAATGTAGTTCTTTAATTGGATAGAAAAAAAGTAGATTCAGAATCTACATTTGTTGACCACTAATAACAGAGTAGGGCAGTGAAGCATCATTAGCCCAATGAAACTTACAGGATTTCAGTGGTGGGGAAATCAGGACTCTTTCTGAATTTTGTTAGGTAAGTGTGTTCTCATTTTATGTGGAGCTGTCCACTTTTGGTATTTTTATTTTAATATATATTTTAAAGTTTCAGCAGAACTCAGCACTAGGAGTGTCTACCTTATTTTTTTGGGAAAAATCTGACTAATTTTTAAGAATGGGGCATCAATATTATTTCATTTTCTCAGTTTTGAATATAGTGTGTCATTCTGTGAAAACCACTTGCCAGTGTGCTTTTTGTTTAGTTTGGTTTTTAAGTGCAAACTTGAAAGTTTTACTTTTAAAAAGTGACCTTTATGTTTTTCCATATGATTGACAGAGCTTTTACCTAGTTATCTTCATTGTATGACAATAAATCTATCCAATAAAGATTAACAAATGCATTAAAAGTGCAAATAATCACTATGGTATGCTTGCTGGTTTTATTTATGATGATGTATTGATCATCTCTGTCAGGTACTGTGATAGATATGTCTATTGGAAAATATAATTTCATTTCCCAAAAAGGCAAGCAAGTTAAAACCCTTCGGCAATTATGAAGTCATCCTCTGATAACTTACTGATTCATTTCTTGCTGTCAAAATCAAGAAACCAATTATCTGTTTGACTTGGAG
Source organism: Oryctolagus cuniculus (assembly GCF_051225735.1). Taxonomy (NCBI): domain Eukaryota; kingdom Metazoa; phylum Chordata; class Mammalia; order Lagomorpha; family Leporidae; genus Oryctolagus; species Oryctolagus cuniculus. The sequence continues at coordinate 710,100 of NC_142885.1, read as the reverse complement.
ATATTAGGTCCCTGTGGTACTATGAAGAAAATTATTTAGTGCCTTTCAGCTAGTGAAATGATGATTGGTGGGTCTGTTTGTTGAACAAACAAGGGGGGAGGGGAAGAGCACACATTAGCTATAAGGTTGTAGCTATCTCAGTGGAGGTAATCATTTCAGTCTTTGGAATTAATTCTAGAATTTAATGATAACTTTAAGTTTGTGTAAAAAGTGGTTAGTAAAAAAATTATTTACCTTATTATATAAACATAAGACTATGTTTTAAAACCTTCTTTCCCAGCCAAGATACTCATTTTAATGCAAAATGGAAAAATATTCAATACAGTGTCTCCTTTTGGAGGGTTTCTACAAGTGAAAGCAGATTTGTGGGGGATGATTGGGTTTTGAGCAACTTCCTTGCTTCCAAGACAAAACCCACATTGCCTTCGTCTGTCCCTAAAGTGCCAGACCCAAGCTACTTTTAAGAAGCTACTGTACTCCACCTGCCTTGGATGAAGCAAGCAGCCCCTTTGCTACCAGAATTCCCCAGAAACAGCATGGGCATTTTCCATGGTAGAGAGCAGCCCTTGTGAATTCTGCAACTGCAGGAGCTCTGGAGCTCTACTTGCTTGCTCTGTATGATATAGAGAAATTCTCATGGCCTCATATGGCTAGTAACCAGTAGCATCTCATACAGAATTCCAGAGTACCAGAACTAAAGAGGCCTCTTCTGAAACTCTTGGCACGTGGTGCTGGAAGGCAGGACAGTGCATCATTTTTGCATGCCTTGTAGGCACAAAGGAAAGTTCTCTCCAATATCTGAAGCTCTAGGATTGCTGCTGCTGGTGTTATAAACCCTGGAATAACACTCATCTGTGGGAGTTATACAGTCCTATCTTTGCATGCTTCAGGCTGGAATTCAATCCCTGGAATAACTGGCAGTCAACCTGAGAGACCTGGATAAGGACCCCACTGTATCCTGTATCTCCAGGGCTGTCACTCTGTGTACTGTATTTCAGAGAGTCATGTAAATACACCTAGACCCTAGGGAATGGAACCTATAAGCATTACAGTGCTCCAGACCCAGACCTGCTGATACACAACCCTCGGCATAAACTGTATTCACCCTGTAGGACTCAGGGAATGTCTCCTTAACATTTCCCAGACTTGGGACTTGAACTCATGATGCTAAATTTCTGGATATTAGTCAGGCTAACATATCAGGACCTGGGGAATATCTTATCCACATAGTATAGTAAAAAGGCCATAAATTTTGCTGCCACAAGCACGAGAAATATTCATATTTGCCTGGTAGAAAAGGATAGCATGACCAGAAATGTGGATACAGACATCACAAACCCCAGTATGACTGACAACTCTAGGGACTAAGAACCTATGGAAGCTCATGCCACTTCAAAGTCATACTGTAACATCCACAAAAGGCTGAAGAACAGAAACCTGTGGCACATGTAGACAATGCTGACACTGATTACTAATGAAGAAATCAAGTCTCAAAAACTTCAAAAGATTGAAATCATACCATGTACCTACCTTCTCAGACTGAAATCAATCAAACTAGACATCAATAATAATAAAAAAAGGGCACTGGAAAGTTCACAGGTACATGAAAATTAAACAACATGATGACCAATGTATCATTTTAAAAAATTAAAAAGAGGTCAGAAAATTTCTTAAATGAATATGAAAACACAACATATCAAAGCATAGAACACAGCAAAAGCAGTATTAAGAGGAAATTTTATAATGACAAGTGTTTACACTTAAATTTGAAAGATCTTAAATAAATGGTCTAATGCTGCATCTCAAAAACCCAGAAAAAGTGGCCAGCACTGTGGTGCAGTGGTTTAACACCCTGGCCTGAAGTGCTGGCATCCCATATGGGCACTGGTTGGAGACCCAGCTGCTCCACTTTCTATCCAGCTCTTCTTCTTCTTCTTCTTCTGGACAGGCAGAGTTAGACAGTGAGAGAGAGAGAGACAGAGACAGTTATAGACAGTGAGAGAGAGACAAAAAGGTCTTCCTTCTGTTGGTTCACTCCCCTATTGGCTGCCACAACTGGCACTGTGCCAATCTGAAGCCAGGAGCCAGGTGCTTCCTCCTGGTCTCCCATGCAGGTTCAGGGACCCAAGCACTTGGGTCATCCTCCATTACCCTCCCAGGCCACAGCAGAGAGCTGGACTGGAAGAGGAGCAACTTGGGCTAGTACCCGGTGCCCCAACCGGGACTAGAACCTGAGGTGCCAGCACTGCAGGTGGAGGATTAGCCAAGTGAGCCATGGTGCTGGCCTCTATCCAGCTCTTTGCTATGGCCTGAGAAAGCAATAGAAGATGGCCCAAGTCCTTGGTAACCTGCACCTATGTGGGAGACCTGGAAGAAGCTCCTGGCTTCAGATCGGCACAGCACTGGTCGTTATGGCCAACTGGGGAGTGTACCAGTGAATGGAAGACCTCTCTCTCTGCCTCTTCTCTCTGACTTTCAAAAAAAAAATCTCTGACTTTCAAAAAAAATATAAATCTTTTAAAAAAACACAGAAAAAGAATACAAGCCATAGGCAAAAATTAGCAGGGCACAAGAAAAAGTAAATGTAAGAACAGTCATAAATGAAATTGAAACTAAATGAATATTAGAGATATAAAACAAATAGCTGGTTCTTTAAGAAGATAAAGAAAATAGAAAAGCCTTTATCCAGAGTAACAAAAGAACGAAGAAAAAACCTCAATAAATAAAATTTGAGAAGAAAAGTAGACGTTACAATTGATACTACAGAATATGATGGGTCATAAAAAGCTGCTATGAACTGTGTGTTAACAAATTAAAAGCCCCAAATAAATTCCTGAATATGTGTGACATATTAAGATTAAACAAGGAAGATATAGAAAATATAAGTAGGCCATAGGAAGAAATATTACTGAAGTAGTAATTAATAAAAGTTTCCCAACAAAGAAAACCCTAAATTCTATAAAACATTTAAGAAGGAATAACTCAAATACTCTTCAAATTATTGCAAAATATTTTAGAGTATACAAAACTGTAAGGGGCCAGCACTGTGGCAGAAGCAGGTAAAGCCCCGGCCTGAATGCCAGCATCCCACATGGGTGCCAATTTGAAAATTTGGAGCCTGGCAGCTCCACTTCAGATCCAGCTCTCTTCTAATGGCCTTGGAAAGCAGTAGAAGATGGCCCAAGTCCTTGGACCCCTGCACCCATGAGGAAAACCCAGAAGAAGCTCCTGGCTCCTGTCTTAGGATTGGCTCATCCCTGGCCTTTGCAGCCATTTGGGAAGTAAACCAATGGATGAAAGACTCTTTCTCTCTTGCTCACTCTTGCTTTTGCTGTTTCTCTTACCCCTCCTCCACGTCTGTGTAACTGCCTTTCAAGTAAATAAATATTTTTTTAAAAAGAAAACTATAAAATACTTTTCAGAAAGCTGGCATTACCAATACCAAAACCAAAGACACAACACAAAAAATAAAACTACAGACCAGTATGCTTCATGAACATAAATGCAGAAGTTTTCAACAAAACATTAGTAAACCAAATCCAAAGCTACACCAGTGATTATACATAACAGTAAGTTTGGTTTCATCTAAAGATGCAAGGGTGAGTCAACATTTGAAAATCAAAAACCTCATAAATCACATCAACAGAATGAGGGAAAAATCATGTAAGCATTTTAACAGACACAGAAAGCAGTTGATAAAATCGAATATCTCTATAATAAAAAAAATCCTCTACAAATTAGATTAAAAAGAACACATCTCAAAATTATAAAGCCTTTATGAGACAGACCAACAGCTACTTTTATACTGAAAAGTATAAAGCAGAAATCACTCTTTTCAAATATGGAATAGTAGAAAAATGTCCATTTTTCACCATTCTTATTCAGTATATTGTTGGAAGTACTCGCAAGAACATTTTGGGAGGGAAAATAAATAAGGTAATTAAAATTGCAAAGTAGTAATTCAAAATAGCCATATTTGGGACCAGCTCTGTGGCATCATGGGTAAAGCCACTGCCTGCAGCATGAGTATCCCATATGGTCACCAGTTGGATTCTTGGATACTCCACTCATGATCCACCTCTCTACTGATGCACCTGGGAAAGCAGCAGAGGACGGACCAAGTGCTTGGGCCCCTGAACCTATGTGGGAGACTTGGATAAATCTCTAGCTCCTGGCTTCAGACTGACCCAGGCCTGGTTGTTGCAGCCATTTGGGGAGTGAACAAATAGATGGAATATTTCTCTTTCTATGCCTTGCCCTCTCTGTAATTGCCTTTCAAATAAACTTTTAAAATTAACATTTGCAAATTTCATGATGTTGTACCTGGATGAAAACCAAGCACTACAGCAAAAACCTGTTACAATTCATAAATCAGTTCAGTGAAATCAGTTACAAAGGGAGCAAACCAAAACAGTAGGATTTTTATGTACCAACAATGATCTCAATGAAAGAGACATCGGTTTGAAATCCCATTTACAATATCACAAACACAATCCAATATTTAGGAATAAATTTAACCAAAGAAATGAAAGATCTCTACAATAAAATTTATAAAATATTGATGAAAGAAATCATCAAGGACATAAAAATGTGAAGATATTTCTTGCTCATGGATTGTAAGATTATCATTAAGAATCTATAGTATCTTAAGTATGCATTCAGTGTAATCCCTGTCAATATACCAATGACATTCTTTATAGAAGTAGATAAACAATCCAAAAATATGTATGAAAAAAATACCCAGAATAGCAAAGTAAACTTGAGCAAAAAAGCAAAAACAAAAACATGCTAGACAGACACAGAAAGACTAATACCACAGGTTCTCCTTTTTATGTGGGAGCTAAAATCACCAAAAAGAAATGCCTGTATCAATTTTGATGAAAATACAATGTTTTCTCAAACTTTGTTTAAAATCTTTGTCAAACAAACTGATATGAATTATGTACTACTGTATATTTTTTAAATAACACTTGAAGATATTACATAGATTAGTCCTTCCTTGTTTCATTTCTCGTATGGGTATTCATTTTCTAGTCTGTCTGTGTCCTTTAAAATTGTTTCCTATTTGTGTCTTCTTTGTACATAGCAATTCTGTTGATTAGATGGATAGATATGTCTCATTTAAAATAATTTTTAATTTTTTTCTATTAATTTGAAAGGCAGAGTTACAGAGAGAGAGAGAAAGAGGAGAGAGAGAGAGAGAGAGAGAGAGAATCTTCCATCTACTGCTTCAATCTCCAAATGGCTACAACAACTAAACTAGGCCAGGCCAGAGCCAGCCAGAAACCAGGAACTTCTGGTCTCCCACATGGGTTCAGGGGTCCAAGAACATGGGGCATCTTCCACAGCTTTCCCAGGCTGTTAGCAGGGAGCTGGATCAGAAATGGAGATACCAGGACTCAAACTGGTACCCATTTGGAATGCTGGCTTTGTAGGCAGTAGCTTTACATGCTATGCCATAATGCCAAGCCCCATATTGATCTTGTACCTAGCAATCTGTGTCATTTCGTTTTTCAATAAAGGTCGAGGCATCATAGTACCTGATTCAAAGCATATTACAAAGTTTCAGTAATAACATAAAATTGTCAAATAGACCAATGGAAGAAAATAAAATGTCCAGAAATCACTTCATGTGCATTCAGGCAACTGATTTTTGACCAAAGTTCCATAGAATGTACATTTAAAAAGGGGTAGTCTTTTCAATAAACAGTTCTTCAAAACTAAAGTGTGTGTGTGTGTGTGGTATTAACCTCTCATTATATATAAAATCTACTCAAGGTGGATCAAAAACCTAAATTTAAGATTTTAATCTCTGGCTCTGAACTTTCTGAAAGAAAATATAGGGGGAAACTCTCCAAGATATTTGTGTAACATGATGACTTCTTGGATAAGACCCCCAAAACACTGACAAATGTAGAACTAGACAAATGAATTTATATCAAACTCAGAAGCTTCTGCACAGCAAAAGAAGCAATCAGGGAGTTAAGAGAAGTCTGAAAAATTGGGAGAAAATATTTGCAAGCTCCAACAAAGGGTTAATATGAGAGTACATATGTAACTCAAAAATCAATCCAGTTTAAAAATGAGCAAAGAGGGGCTGGCACTGTGGCACAGCAGGTTAACACCCTGGCCTGAAGTGCCGGCATCCTATATGGATGCCAGTTCGAGACCCAGCTGCTCCATTTCCAATCCAGCTCTCTGCTATTAGCTGGGAAAGCAGTGGAAGATGACCCAAGTCCTTGGGCCCCTGCACACGTGTGAGAGACCTAGAGGAAGCTCCTGGCTCCTGGCTTTGGATTGGCACAGCTCCAGCCATTGTGGCCAATTGGGGAGTGAACCATTGGATGGAGGACCTCTCTCTCTCTCTGACTCCCTGCCTCTCCTCTCTCTGTGTAACTCAGACTTTCAAATAAATAAACACATATTTAAAAAATGAGCAAAGGACCTGAATAGACAGTTCTTAAAAGTGTAAATGCAAATGATCAACACACACACTCACACATACACACATATATATGCTCAATAATGTTAGCTATCAGGGAAGTGCAAATTAATATCACTTCACCCTTATCACAATGATTATTATCAAAAAGGAGAGAGCATTAATATGCTGGTGAGGATATAGAAAAAGTAGAATTTTATACACTGTTATCAGGAGTGTACTTTATACAGTCACTATTGAAAACAATATTGAGATGTCCTAGAAATCTAGAAATAGAATTTCCATATGATCCAATGATACCAACACTGAGTATTATCCAAAATATTTAAACTCATTGTATCAAAGAGATTCTGCTCCACCATGTTTATAGCAGAACTGTTCACAATAACGAAAATATGGAATCAACCAAATATGCTTAATAAGATGAATGGATAAAGAAAATGGGATATATATTCACAATGAACTATTATTCAACTATAAAAAGAATGAAGTCCTGTCATTTGTAGTAAAATAGATGCTACAAATAGAGAACATAACATTGAGTGAAATAAGCCAGACTCAGAGACACAAAAACTGCTTGTTCTCCTTTGCATGTGGAAGTTAATATTAAAAGAAAAACTTATTCTGAACACAGAATGTTAATTGACAGACTCTGGGCTGGGTGGAAGAGATAAAAGAAATTTGGATTAAAAAGTTTAGAACTATAGCTGTGGTTCATTAATTGTGATAAGTATATAAGTATAATGATATGAGATATTATTAGGGGATAAGGGGCCAGAGGTATGGGAAAATTTGTAATGTACCACAAAAATCTTGAGGGAAAGATGTCTATATCTGGAAATATTCTATTAGAACCTTTAAAAATAAAAGATAAAGTTAAAATTCCATAAAGTCCATAAAAAGTAAAAAAAAAACTTGAAAATGATGAATTATCAAATGAGTCTAAGATATTTCTAAAAATATGTGTAAAATATGGTAGCCAGGAACATTTGTAGTATTGTGATGGAGTTGGGGACCTCATAATAACAACCAAGATGGCCATGGGATTCTACTGCTAAGATTGACTTGCACTAGGATGTTAATATACAGGTATTAGTATTAACTACAATTTATAAAACAGATGAAAAAGCATGCAGATGATATGAAATAAATAAATGATGATCACTTTGAAAGATGTGAGCAATTTTGTAAGAGCAGTATAGAGTGACCAACAGATATAAATGAAATTGCTGAAAACTAAATAATTACAATATATTAAGAAGGAATATAAATCAAAAATTTTCACAAAATTTAGAAATCCACATCAAAAACCATTATAACCATGAAGGAAAAGTGTCAGTAACTTGAATTAAACTATTGACACTTTCAGAAATCAAAGATAAATGTCATAGTTCTGGAAAAATTCATAATTGCCATCAAATATGATACTTGGAAAGGGAGAATGACCAAATTTGCCAAAGAAGTCTCTGAAAAATTGTATACATGAAAATTGTCAGAAAAACTTATGCAATTTTGTGGCCAATGAAAGTTTCTTTAAAAACAAAACACAACCCTGTTGGAATAAGATTGAAGTTGGCAAACTCAAAAGGCTTCCATAGCCTTGGCAACTCATGACTAGAGCCTAGGGAGATTACTGATGCCATAAACAAGAGTGTCAAATTGTTAAGTCAACAACAAGAGTCACTGTGTACTTACTTCTCATGTGGGATCTGTCCTTAATGTGTTGTTCAATGTGAAGTAATGCTATAACTGGTACTGAAAAAATATTTTACACTGTGTGTTTCTGTGTGGGTGCAAACAGATGAAATCTTTACTTAATATATACTAAATCGATCTTCTGTATATAAAGATAATTGAAAATGAATCTTGGCTGGTGCCATGGCTCAATAGGCTAATCCTCTGCCTTGTGGCGCCAGCACACCAGGTTCTTGTCTCGGGCAGGGTGCCAGATTCTGTCCCAGTTGCCCCTCTTCCAGGCCAGCTCTCTGCTATGGCCCAGGAGTGCAGTGGAGGATGGCCCAAATGCTTGGGCCCTGCACCCCGTGGGAGACCAGGAGAAGCACCTGGCTCCTGCCTTCGGATCAGCCCAGTGTGCCAGCCATAGTGCGCCAGCCGCGGCAGCCATTGGAGGCTGAACCAATGGCAAAAGGAAGACCTTTTCTCTGTCTCTCTCTCTCACTGTCCACTCTGTCTGTCAAAAAAATCAATTTCTGTTCACAATTGATCGTAATGATAGGACTAAGAACCAAAGGGATCACATAAACAAGAATAGTGTCTGCAAATACTAGCTGATAGAATCAAAAAGGGAGAGAATGATCCAACATGGGAAGGGAGATACACAGCAGACCCATAGAATGGCAGATGTCCTAAACAGCACTCTGGCCTCAGAATCAGCCCTTAAGGCATGCGGATCCAGCTGAAATGCCCATGAGAGTATTTCAGGCATGGAAAGCCAAGACACTCTGGGGGAAAAAAAAAAACCTAAATGAAAGATCTCCACGAGTGAGATCCCAGCAGAAAGAACGGGTCATCAAAGAAGGAGGTAGCTTTCTCTGAAGGGAGGAGAGAACTTCCACTTTGACTCCGACCTTGTCTAAATATGATCAGAGTTGGTGAACTCAAAAGGCTTCCATAGCCTTGGCAGCTCATGACAAGAGCCTAGGGTGATTACTGATGCCATAAACAAGAGTGTCAATTTGTTAAGTCAACAGCAGGAGGCACTGTGCACTTACTGCTCATGTAGGATCTCTGTCCTTAGTGTGCTGTACATTGTGATTTAATGCTATAACTAGTACTCATACAGTATTTTTCACTTTATGTTTCTGTGTGGGAGCAAACTGTTGAAATCTTTACTTAATGTATGCTAAACTGATCTTCTGTATATAAAGAGAATTGAAAATGAATCTTGATGTGAATGGAAGGGGAGAGGGAGTGGATAAGGGGAGGGTTGTGGGTTGGAGGGACGTTATGGGGGGAAGCCATTGTAATCCATATTCTGTACTTTGAAAATTTATATTCATTAAATAAAAGTTAAAAAACATTTAAAAAAAAAGAAAGGAAATGAATCTTGATGTGAACAGAATGGGAGAGGGAGCAGGAGATGGGAGGGGTGCAAGTGGGAGGGAAATTATGGGGGGGAAGCCATTGTAATCCATAAACTGTACTTTGGAAATTTATATTTACTAAATAAAAGTTTTAAAAAAATACAACCAAGATGGCCTCAAGTTCACAGTGGTTAGATTAGCTTTAAATGGGATACCAAGGATACATGTAGGTGATATAAGCTCAAACACACACACAAAAAATAAATACATAAAAAGAGGATCCAGGTGTTATGAAATAAAATAAACTGGCCGATGCCAGGGCTCACTAGGCTAATCCTCCGCCTTGCGGCACCAGCACACCAGGTTCTAGTACCGGTCTGGGTGCCGGATTCTGTCCCAGTTGCCCCTCTTCCAGGCCAGCTCTCTGCTGTGGCCAGGGAGTGCAAGTGGAGGATGGCCCAAGTGCTTGGGCCCTGCACCCCATGGGAGACCAGGATAAGTACCTGGCTCCTGCCATCGGATCAGTGCGGTGCGCCAGCTGCAGCGCGCCAGCTGTGGTGGCCATTGGAGGGTGAACCAATGGCAAAGGAAGACCTTTCTGTCTCTCTCTCTCCCACTGTCCACTCTGCCTGTCAAAAAAAAAAAAAAAAAAAGAAAGAAAGAAAATACACTGTGACCAGGGTAAGTAACAATTATTTTCTAGAAGTAGTAGCAGAATGACAAGCAAATATGAGGGAAATTACTGGAAATGATAACAATTACCTTAAAAAAGGAAAATGAAATTATTTTCACAAAATGTAAATCAAATGAAGATCATACACTTATCAGAGAAATCTTTAAAATAGATGGATTTTAACTCATTCTATTGAAACTTTCATATATTAATGGGAAGTTTAGAATTTCATGAAATATAGAAAAGAACCTGAAAGGAGCCTAAAAAAGTACCTGAAAAGAGTGACTATCATGTGGGTCTAAAATGTCTCTGAAAACATGTGTGCATGACGGTTGCTAGCACAACTTATAGAATTTTGATGGAGTTCATGACCTCATAATGAACACTTAACCAACATGGCCATGAATTCACAGTGGAAGGTCTGGAATACACTGGGATATTAAAGAAAAATACAGGTGATGGTAATCTTAAAGACAGTAATAAAAACATGTTGGATTTTTATGAAATAAAGTGATTACTGTGAGTAGAAATGAGCAATTCAGTAGGAGCCATAATAGACAGGCAATGAGATAATGGGAAAGCTAGTGAAAAGTAGACTATTATAATACATTAAAAAAGAAATATTTTTTAAAAAACAATAAAATTATAAGTCAAAGATTGTGCTGCTTATTAGAATTAGCTCAAAATATGTTAACTTTTAAATCTAGTGAAATTTAAAGTTCCATAACAATCAAGAAATGTACTAAGTATATTACCTGGTACTTGTGAATGACTACATTGGACAAAGATAGCCCTGAAAAATTTTGTATATGAACTTCATCAGAACAACTTATAGAACTCTGAGGAAGCTGATGACTCAGCTTCACAGTGTAAGTACTGCCTTCAGTTAAGATACTAAAGATGCTCATAAGTGATATGCCTAAATTCAAAGAAAAGAAAGTTTAAAAGTGATACACACCTTACAATATAAAATATATTGTCATTACTGTGAAAAGAAATCAGTAGTTTGGTCAGAACAATAATAAAATGACAGAGATAAAAGGGAAATTGCTGAGAAGTAGATCATTATAATTAGATTTAAAAAACAACCTTTTCTGTAAATGTAAATTAAAGATGGTATCAATTAAGGAAATCTGAAAATTTGCCAGTATTTGTAACTAGTCTTTCACAGCTTTTTTTTTTTTAAGATTCATTTATTTACTTGAAAGAGTTACACAGAGAAAGAAGGAGAGTCCGAGTCCGAGAGAGAGAGAGAGAGAGAGAGAGGTCTTCCATCCACTGGTTAACTCCCCATTTGGCCACAATGGCCAGAGTTGCGCCAATCCGAAATGAGGAGCCAGGAACTTCTTTTGGGTTTCCCATGTGGGCCATCTTCTACTGCTTTCACAGGCCATAGCAGAGAGCCGGATTGGAGGAGGAGTAGCCTGGACTGGAACCTGCAGCCATATGGGATGCTGGCACTGCAGGTGGTGGCTTTACCCACTATACCACAGCGCCGGCCCCTGCCACAGCTTTTAAAGCCCAAAGATGGGGCTTGGCAGTGAGGTCTTCAGCAGAGAACTCCAGACACATGAACCTTTCCTTGGCTGTGTTGGAATCGCTTTAAGGAGACATCAATGACTCTGCCAAGTATGAGATGTTTACATTTCAGAATGGAGGTGTTCAAACTTTATGCAAATACCCCGAGATTGTCCTGCAATTCAAAATGCAGCTGCTGACAGGGAGGCAAGTCCTCTGTGACTTCAGGCAGACAAAGGAGAGTGGAAACACGGTGTCCATTAAGGCTCTGAAATTCTGTCAATATCAATTATTCAACAACAGTTTCTTTTTTCCTATATAATTTGGACAGTTCTCATGCCAGCTATTACTTTTGCAAACTATCAATTTTTGACCCTCCTCCTTTTCAAGTAGAGATTCTCAGAGGAGAATATTTGCATATTTAGGAATCACAAGCTCTGTTGCCAGGTGAAGTTCTGGTTACCCATAGGATGTGCAGCTTTTGCAGTAGTCTACATTTTTGAATGCATATTTATTTTTCAGCTTACAAAAGAGAAATATCAATCAAGTGTGCATGACCCAAATAGTGAGTACGTGTTCATAGCAGCAGTGAACACAGCTAAAAAATATGCACTGACAGAACTCTCAGGCACCTGGGCATGGCACACATTGGTCGGGTCCCCTCAACTTGAAGTGAGAGTCCCTTGTTTCCTCGACTAGAGTCTGACTTGACTTGATTGGACCACATCCATCTCCTGCTCATGTTTTGTTCATTCTGTGACTCTAAAAGCCAGCAGGATTTGCACAGATTTCCTTGGTGCTGCTTCTTTCTCAGAACAAACACCTTCTTGCAACTAGCTTTATAGAAAGTCCATCTCATATGCACTCAACAAACAGACCTCACTGGGAAGAAATCCCTTTGTCTAGGCCTACTTTTAGCAATGCAGTAAAACAACTATTTTATTTTTTTCTTTAAAGCAGCCATTTTTTTTTCTTTAAAGCACATCCAGCACTGTGCTGTAGCAGATAAAGCCGCCACCTGCAATGCCAGCATCCCATATGGGTTCCAGTTCAAGTCCTGGCTGCTCCATTTCCAGTCCAGCTCTCTGCTATGGCCTGGAAAAGCAGTAGAAACTGGTTCAAGTCCTGAGCCTCTAAACCCATGTAGGAGACCTGGAAGAAGCTCCTGGATCCTGGCTTTGGATCAGCTCAGCTCTGGCCATTGCGGCCATCTGGGGAGAGAACCAGCAGATGGAAGACCTCTCTCTCTTTCTCTCTCTCTCTCTCTCTCTCTTTCCCTCTCTCTCTCTCTGCCTCTGCCTCTCTGTAACTCTGCCTTTCAAATAAGTAAATAAATCTTTCTTAAAAATACTATCAGGAACGTTCAGATACTTAGTAAAAATCTGATCGAGTTTTTAGGTTAATCAATTCTCCTTGATTTTGATTCCGTTACTTGAGCTCTGGGCAAAAACAGAGAGTAGGGAGATATTAAATCAAGTAAAGCTGTAGAAGGGCTTCTAAAGAAGAGAAAAGATTACATGGATAAAATAATCTAATGAAAATGTTCCTGATAACTATGATTTTTGTCTGACTTTAGTACCTTCTCACTGAAGTATGGACAGGGCCAAGAATAAAGCATTGATTTACTGGCCCTAGAGCCAGAGGTAATAATCTGAGGATCAAAAGAAATTAGCAATGTTTTTTCCCAACACCAAACTTTTCTATTCTTTCAAGATCACCATTTTCCAACACACACACACACATACACACACACACACTCATAAGGCTGAAAAAGAAAAACTTCTTTATTATAAAGAAACTTTACTGTTGACATTCAGAATGTCTTTAATTTATTCTATGGGGCTTCCCATGTCTGTTCATGAAATTTAGGGTAGAGTTGATGTTTTTCTTCACTAACAGGTAATCAAAATACACCATTGGCACATCTAATCTTAGTAAAATAATAAAAACTTTCAATAATCAAAATTATAGCTACCTTTTTTTCCCAATTCAATCCTAATGTAGGTTGACTATTTACAGGAGAAATAGGATGTGACAGGTACCTGCAGATAATCTGATTTAGTTAAGCTCTCTCTTCACTTATTATGCTAGAAAAGATGGTAATTCACTTGACTTTTGGCATCACTGACACTTTCTAGTCAGGTAGATGGGTCTAAGACAATCTGTATCATCTCTCCTGTGCACATGGACCACCTCTGTTCCATGACATAAACTTAAGCAACAATTGTTCTTACAAACTCTAAGAATACAGGTCACTTAAAAAAGCCATCTCTTTGTCATTCCACTTTCAAAACATGTGGCCAGTCTTGGGCATGAGTCAGATTCAAGTCCAACATGGCAGGAGTCACTATTTATGCTCCCCAGATAATCTTCTGAAAGCCCCTCTCTCCTGATCATATGAAGGGAGTTGCATCCTGACTCCTTCCCCTTGGAAGTGTGATAGGACACTTAGCACAGTAGCTAGTCTCTGTTTTTGTTTTTGTTTTTATTGATTTTCCATCAAAGTGGCTCCCAGAAAGCCCCAAATAAAGTGACTCTATGTAGAATGAAAATCAGGATCTGATTTTAAATCAATGGTTTTGTAATACGGAGAAACAATCTAAAATAGAGTCTGCTGGGTTTGAAAATCTCTAGAACTCTGAATTGTGCTTAATGAGAATCAGGCTTTGACTTCCACAGCATTTGGGTTTGAAATTCCTCTTGAATATCAGAAATCTTAGTATTTCAACACGACCCATTTCCACGAGCATCAGAAACACACTAGCTACAACACTGTGGAATGTTTTCCCTGTAATTTGCTGTTTTAACATGTTTTTGCTTGGCATTTTCAAATTTTACTATTTCTTTTGCCATTAACTATTTCTAGGGTAGCTTTATGAATTTAAGTTTTGGTATTTGTGCAAGATTTACCTGGTAAGAAAGAATAATTTCTAAAAATTACATTTTAATAAATCTTATCAAAGTTCAGAATATGTTAGGATGAAACCATGCACAGTTTACTTTGTGGGTGATACTTTTCCTTCATACCCACAGAAAGAACTATATAAACTACACAGATTTGCATTCAGAGGGCATGTTAAAACTAAGAGGTAGAATTGACTTAAAATTCTTGGTGGAAGTCAAACCTTTATCATGTAAACATATTTTCCTGTGTAATTTCATGAAAGCTCATTTATTTATCTTGCTAATACTACAGTCCAATATAACTTTATTTCTAAATTCATTTTTACAAGCTATAGCTTTTTGCAAAGATAATAGTAGGAAAGCATTTATAAACCATTGATTTTCATAAATTGGCCCCAATCAGATGTTTAGTAGGCATAGTATTATCTCCAGTTTTTACACTCTTTAAAAAAAAAGCACTGGAAACTTTCATTTTGTTAATATTAAAAAAGGCCAATTTATTAGATTCTGTGTCCTATGGTATTTTGGTTCTAACTTCCCTCCTTGTGTGTGTATATTTGAGTGTGTGTTCATGAGTATAAAGAAATCATTATTTTTTCAGTAAATGAATTTCTGGCCTGAATGCATTTTAGTCCACTTGCTATAATTCAATTTACTTCCTTCTAAAAATAATGCCTCAGTTGCAACCATCTCCTCCTTAAAATCTTCATGCAAGCAAGCTTAGTTAATAAATACAGATTAATATAGCTGAATACCAATTCCCACCTTAAGCCCTCTTTCTTGGAATATTATCATCAGATTGGTTTATGGAGAGAAGAAAACAACAATAAGGTTGGAAGGGTTGGAGACAGTGGTAAAATAGCAATAAAAATAATTATATAAAAATGCTAAAGATATAACATCTGTTTTTTGCTTAGCCCACTGAGCTTGACAGTTCCTGATTTATGCTATAGTCCATGTTTGAACAGATATGAAAAAGGGAAAGGTAAAAGAATGTCTATGTGAGATTATTAAATAGTGCAGGAAAAATAAGAGCCGTTATTACCCTGGCAAGAAAAAGAGAAACTCAGTGAAATTTCTTTCCACAAATTTGCCTTTGTGATCTGCAAGGTGCTGTTCCTCTGCTTACATTCTGTTACTCTGGCAATGCGCTCCTGTGAAATAAAGATTATTAAAGTGCATATGATTATTTTGCTGCTGAGTGAATAAGACAAGCTGCTTCTGAAATGCCTTATCAGAGAAATTCAATTTTAGACCCAATTGTGCTTTTGCCTCCTTCTAGCTTTCTCCTCCCTCCCCTCACTTCAAATAAAGCCATCATCTCCATGGTTACTACATGATATTTTGTTACTCATTGACACCCTGAGTATTTTAAGCTTTCTTTTAATTTCATGAACCCATTTTCCCATTTTATTATAGCTTTAGTCTATTTTTCAGCTATATACTATCTGTTTGGAAATCAGAATGCAATGTGTCTTTGACTTGATTTTTAGTATATAGTAGTAATAAAAGTAATGGGTTCTGAATTAAATATAAATACATATATTACCCATTGGATATGCAATATTTGAGCAAAGGATGAGGCAAAGAGCTTAGATATGGCATAAGGTATATAATGTGTACATATTTTCCTGTGTAACTTTATGAAAGTTCATTTATCTTGCTAATACTACAACCCAATATTACTTTATTTCTAAGTTCATTATCTTTTTTGCAAAGATAATGGTAAGAAAACACTTATAAAACATAGATTTTCATAAATTGGCTCCAATCATATGTTCAGTAGGCATTTTCTTATTGCCAGTTTTCACTCACTTTTAACCAATCTTTAGTCTCTTGGGTGTTCCCCATCCTGTACCACCCTAAGGTGACATTATAGAGATGGGAAGTTCTATAGTTACATTGATAGTCACACTTTTGTTGCCTGATACCTCTACATTTCTATTCAGTTATGTAAGATAGTAGAGGAAAGATTCTCGCAAGTCTTAAAATTATTTAATACCAAACTTCATGAGGTTCTCTATTATTAGCCAATTTCCTGAAGAGAGAGTGATAATAGTTTTGCTAGCATTATCTATTGATTTTACAGGAACCTATAGTTTTAGCATGTACACAGTCCAAGCAAAGGCTAAGCAAACACAAATTGGCAATGGTTAGTGTGCATTGTTTTCATGCTATCTGCATGCTGATCTAACTTTCTCACCTAAACTAGTTTACATCATTATTACATCTAGTTGCCTAAGCTGTATTGCACTACATGAAAGGGAAGATAAAAGAGCAGCTGAAAGAGATAGAAGGAAGAATCAAAGAACATAAAACACAAAGTCTTGTATTGAGAAGCTGCACCAATTAACTCCAAATTACTGTGGAAGTCAGAAAAGAGGAGCCTTCAAGGAAAAATATTTGTTGCTGCACTGCATCTTGTTTTAGTGGGGTGTTGTCACTCATGTAACTTGCATTTAAAGCCATCCCTTTTTAAGAACTATGTCTTTTAATCTCTGCTCTTCCCCCTATAGTTTAATTAAAAGACAATGAACCTTTTAAAGTAGTCAAATGGGAAATATAAAATAGCACCATTTTATCAAGTCTTAAGATATTCCTATTCTCAAAGCATGAGAAGACTCCAAAAAATCATACTTGGCACTTTATTATATTCCAGTTACTCTGTGCCATCTCTTCATCAGGGTTCTTGGCTGGAATAGCTAATTGAAATCATAAAGGCAATTCAATCTCAGACTGAGTCCAAAATTTTAAACACAATGGTTAAACTATACCAATCTGATGTATTATCTTGACCATAACACATGATTCTTAATTTTTAAAATGATATTTTTGTAAATCTGTATTCTTCCTATGTTGAAGTGACACAGTTCTAAAAATTAATGGACTTTCTTTTCAAGGTATTATTTACTCAAATATGTGATAGTTTTAGGGCAAGTCAGCTAAAATAAACTTAGTAAAATGTTAATGGTTGATAAGCAGGCCTAAATGCTTAGCTTTCGTCCAATTCCGTAGCCCAAATCTATTAATTTTGGCAAAGGCACCAAGAAATATCCATGCCATTTGAAATGTTACATGGGAGTCTTTAAAAATGAAGGTCTTGTCTACTCTTTATAGACATTAAAATGCTTCATCCCAAGGACCCCTTTATAGAAAATTGCAACCTGTTCTGTTTTACCTGCTTTGACAGGATGAAGGGCTGAGCTGGCCCTAGAGAAATGGGATACAGAGTCTGAGTAGCTCAAACTTGAGATTTCCAATAAACCCTCTCCACAATTAGAGGAAAGGCATAGAGGAAATTCATTTCATCAAAGAGTTGCAACCCATGAAGAATTATTCTATACTTCCTTACTTATTTCATAACTAAAAATCTAACTAAAATTGTATTCCTTCAATGTTTCACTCCAAGCCAACACAAAAGCTCATTTATAATCAGCCTAGTAAAGCACTGGCATGCACACATGTCCTTTTTATCACCTGACTGTAATACTCACTATCTTAATTCTTGATTTCTTGCAAGCTTAAATAAGCACTACTCTTATACAGTCATTATTATTCTTTAAAATTTATTATTTTATTTGAAAGGCAGAGTTATAAAGAGAGATGAGGAGAGACAGAGAGTGGGAGAGGGAGAGAGATCTTCCATCCTCTGGTTCACTCCCCAGATGGTTGCAAGAGCCAGGACTGAGCCAGGCTGAAGCCAGGAACCAGAAACTTCTGGGTCTCCCATGAGGGTATAGGAACTCATGTACTTGGACCATCTTCCGCTGCTTTCCCAGGCCCATTAGCAGGGAGATGGATTGGAAGTACCACAGCTGGGACTACAACTGGCACCCATATCAGATGCTGGTGCTGCAGGCCAGATATTTAACACATTGAGGTACAGCACCTGCCCCAGTCATTATTATTCTTCAGCTATAAGTCCAATCACCTAGTATAGGTTGAAAGCTTGCATAGCTTCCTTTTTTTCTTACTGGCCTAACAATTGCTACTAAGTAAATAATGGGCATATTTTAGTTAGTTAATAATGCAGGCAAGGCATGAGATTTAAGTTTAATAATTCACCCACAAATTCCTGTATTTGGAATGTTGCTAAAACTTCTCAATATACTACTCAGTTCAGTAATGACAAATCTCACCATCTTTTACCCTTCTGTAAAGTATGTCTGTCTCATTTCTTAGAGTGATTACATGCACAACAGATACCAAGAGTCTGAAATATTAACTTGGAAAAATTGATGCTTTCCCTTAGATTGTAAAAAGTTATTGTGATTAATCTAACATTAAAAAAATATACCAAAGCCACAAAATCACAAGTATGCCTCTTTGTAAGTCATCTACAAATATCATATTAATAAAAATGGAAGAATGGGGAAAAACAAAGTCTCTCATCACCACCTCCTAAACATTAACAATAGCGCAAATGATAATTTATTAGGAAAAATCCCAGCAATTCAGGGAATGTTCCTCAAACACATTCTGAAATCCTATATTACAGTAAACACAAGCTGAATTTCTGACAAATGCGGAAATCATGCAGTCTGTTCCCTTCTCTAATTTCTTATTTTTTGTATGAAAATATAATTAAATTGTACTAATCTGTCAGAAAGGAGATGAGAATATAATGCAAACTTCTCTCAATTAGCATAGAAAAGCATAAAAAAGTGATTTAAAGCTCAGACTCAAATAATATATACCCACATTTGAATACTGATTCTACTGACTACTGACAAGTTCTTCAACAGTCTAAGATTCAAATTATTCTTTTATACAATGACAATCATATAAATTTTGTAGGGTTGCTGTAATTGAATAAAATAGGTAAAATGTTCAGCATAGCAAATGTAATATAGCAAGTAAATATTCAACTGTTAGTTGAAACTGAAAGGGTTTTCCTGTGAGCTGGGGGAAAATCCACTGGAGAAATATTCATTTTTTAAAAAAGTTTTATTTCAAGGGAAGAATAACATACAGAAAGAGAGGGAGAGAGGGAGAGAGGGAGAGAGGGAGAGAGGGAGAGAGGGAGAGAGGCAGAGAGGGAGAGGGGGAGAGAGAGAGAGAATGTCTTCCATCCTCTGGTCGCAAGAGACAGGACTGAGCTAGACTGAAGCCAGGAGCCAGGAGGTTCTTCCAGGTCTCCCATGTGCGCACAGGGATCCAAGCACGTGGGCCATCCTTTGATGCTTTACCAGGCACATTAGCAGAGAGCTGGATCAGAAGTAGAGCAGCTACTCAAAACAGAAAACATTGTATATGAAATATAAAATGGAAAACAAAAAGCATAACCAGGCTCAGAAATAAGATATAAACCTCCATGACCCAACATAGAAAAAGAAATTCAAAGCAGGGTGTAGGGCTGAGGCTACTGGCATGCTGGACCCAAAGAGAAATGATGGTAGCCAGCGGTGGGGCTCCAGTGAGATAAGAACATACGTTTCATAGAAATGGGAAGGAAAGAGTACATGGGATGGCCAGCGCCGTGGCTCAACAGGCTAATCCTCTGCTTAGCGGCGCTGGCACACCAGGTTCTAGTCCCAGTCCGGGTGCCGGATTCTGTCCCAGTTGCCCCTCTTCCAGGCCAGCTCTCTGCTGTGGCCCAGGAGTGCAGTGGAGGATGGCCCAAGTCCTTGGGCCCTGCACCCCATGGGAGACCAGGAGAAGCACCTGGCTCCTGCCTTCGGATCAGCGCGGTGCGCCGGCCACAGTGCGCTGGTCGTGAAAAGAGTACATGGGACATTGAGGCTGGTTCAGGGCTCCTGCTCACCTGAAATAGAATACAGTGGGGGCTGTGGTTGTGGAGCAGTGGATTAAGGCACCCCTTGCAATACTAGCATCTCATATAGGAGTGCTTGGTCAAGTCCCAAATGCTCTGCTCCCAAGTTAGCTTCCTGCCAACAGGCTAGGGTAGCAGTGGAAGATGTTTCAAGCACTTGGGTCCCAGCCACCCATGATGGAAGTCTGGATGGAGTTCCTGGGTCCTGGCTTTGGTATAGCCCAAACCTGGCTACTGTGGCCATTTGGGGAATGAATCAAGAAGTGGAAGATCTTTCTCTTCCTGTCTCTGTTACCCTGTATTTCAAACAAACAAACAAAATCTTTAAAAAAGAAAGAAAATGCAGTAGCTGAATGTGTAAACCAATACCCAGTAATACTCTGGGTTGAACATCAAACTGTCATTATAAAACCTATGGACGGGAGTGTTAGGGAACCAGATGCAGGTAATTGAAAAATCATCATAGGGAGTAATGAGAAAAGTCAAATAAAAAGAACACTAAGCTCATAAAACCTCCCACTCAAAATAGGCCTGCAAACCAAAATTCACAAAAATCTAATACAAACAAGGTATCAGGGCAGGTGCTGTGGCATAGTGGGTAAAGTCGCTGCTTGTAGTGCTAGCATCCCATATGGGCACCAGTTCAAGTTCCAGCTGCTCTGCTTCTGATCCAGGTCTTTGCTGTGGCCTGGAAAAGCAATGGAAGATGGCCCAAGTCCTTGGGCCCCTAAAGCCACATAGGAGACCAGGAAGAAGATCCTGGCTCCTGGCTTCAGATTGGTGCAGCTCTGGTCATTGCAGCCAATTAGGGAGTGAACCAGCAAATGGAAGACCTCTCACTCTCTCTGCCTCTCATCTCTCTGTGTAACCCTGACTTTCAAATAAATAAATAAATAAATCTTTAAACAAAAAAAAGCTATCGAACAGAAAGAACAATTGACAGTCAGAAAATTCTATCATTCCATGTAAAATTAGTTTAATTGAAACAGTTTGACAGGGGCCAGTACTGTGGTGCAGTGGGTTAAAGCCCTGGCCTGAAGTGCAGGTATCCCATATAGGTGCTGGTCTAGTTCCCCTGCTCCACTTCTGATCCAGTTCTCCGCTATGACCTAGGAAGGCAGTTGAAGATGGCCCAAGTGCTTGGGCCCCTGCACCCATGTGGGAGACCTGGAAGAAGCTCCTGGCTTGTGACTAAGGATCGGCACAGCTCTGGCTGTTGTGGCCATCTGGGGAGTGAACCATTGGATGGAAGAACTCTCTCTCTCTCTGTCTCTACCTCTCTCTGAAACTCTGTCTTTCAAATAAATAAAATAAATCTTAAAAAAAAATAAACCATC